>NC_136001.1:11665000-12032500 GCF_048128805.1 Centroberyx gerrardi
GGTTTGAGAAACAGTGCGAATCAGAGATTAAACATGACAAGAGATGATATGTTAACTTACTTAGGCATGTTTCCTTGCGGTCTCCGTCGAGAGCGCGATTTCGGTGTTCCTAATAAATGTTCCTACTAGAAATGAGTCCAGGCCACATTTAGTTCCGCCTGCACACCATTCATTGTAAGGCTCCCTAACAACGTCGTAATATCTACTGTAACCAGGGATGTAGCGGAGGGGAAACTCAATTTACCAATGTTTTTATTCTTTGAATAATGTTTTACAACCTTTTTGGGCTGACATAAACCTTTATGAGATAAATTTGTAGTATACATCAACACAATATATGTAACTGCTATAACGTTATTTTAAGGGGGGAAATCACTCTATTGTTTATATTGGTTGATGTTTGCCTTATGTTGATTACCGAGTGGAGTTCATAGTTTACCCACACTTTTATTTTATTTTATTTTGTTTTATTGTATTTACTACTTGCCTAACGTTACATCAGTGTAATATTTTTTTAATATAGTTTTGTTGAACATATTTCTCCTTCCCTGCAGGTACAATTCTGCGGATAGATCTTGCTTGATTTGTAATGTACATTTTATGATGATGTAGGTTAGATTATTTCATGTGCCAGATCTATTTATCGATACACCACACCGAAGCCAACTTTCATTCATTGATAAACCAATGAAAAGGTGGCTTCAAATAGCAACAGATGACGTTGGCGCCCACATCGTGATTCGTGAAAACTGACGTGCGATTTTGTAGTAACGTCAAACGTTGTCCCCTCCTGCCATGCGTACTGAGGTTGTTGTTGTTGAACTGGTTGTTATGGCTGGACAAGGCCTCGGACTAAATTGAGAGAGGACCCCCCCGTCACCCGTCTCCGCTACGGGACACCTGCCATCCATGGAGGGCATGGATATGGACGTAGACGCGGAGCTCATGCAGAAATTCAGCTGCATGGGCACCACGGACAAGGACGTCCTCATTTCGGAGTTTCAAAGACTGCTGGGGTTTCAACTCAACCCCGCTGGCTGCGCCTTCTTCCTGGACATGACCAACTGGTGAGTGCGGGGATATGAGGGCCTGTGGTGGGCAGCAACATGAAGCTAACCTAGCCATCTAGCTAGCTAGCATACGTTAAAGTGCTACAAAAAGGCAGACATGGTGCCAGGTTAGTGCAGTTCAAAGCCGAGGGGATTGTTTCATCATATACGGGAAATGGCAGTTAACTCCTAACGTTCATCTGGCGCTAACGGAAGTGAAACGACAAAGTTTGCCCTCCTGACTGTGAGCTGCGTTAACGTAAAAAGCAAAGAGCAAGCCAGCTAACTAGCTAGCTCAAGTCCTTATCTGCCATGTTACATAATAGTCTTCAGGCAAGAATGGTCCGCAGCTAAGCTAGTTAAACCTGCTCTTTAGGAGGAAGCCACAACTCACGGCAGCACCAGTCAGTCAGTGTGATGACGTAACCGGTCGTGATCTGCGGACGGCTGATAACAAGTGGTCTTTATCACGACTTCTTTGTATCCCTGATCAATTGATGCCAATCTTGTAAGTGAACAGTGGCTCATGACCTTGATCACTAATTTAATTATCAATATCAGAAGAGTAGGCTCTTTCATTGATGGATTAGTTCATGGGGCAGCAGAGTAGCCTAGTGGTTAGAGAGACAGTCCTTAAACTGGAAGACCAGGGTCCAAGCACCCTGAGTCAACAAGTATCCTATCCTACCGTCCTACTGAAGTGTCCTTGAGCAAGACCCTGAATCCCTACCAGCTCCAAGTGCTGACACTGTGCTCTGACATCCCTAGAGTAGGGGGGCAAGCGTAAAGAGAATTTCCCTACAGAGATCAATGAAGTATCAGACTGTATGTTATTACATTATTAGCTCTTTCAATAGGACTGTTTAGGGATGGGACGATATGCTTCTCTCACGATTCAATCTCACGATTCAATGACAACAAAGCTGACTGTGCAGAATTATGTTTATTTCTGAGCCACAAATCTTTCTAGCGATGGTATTGGCTTTGTAGAATGTAAGCAACAATTTAAAAATGTCATTACAAGTGGAAATAATATAATTTGGATGAAGAGCTTGTGATGGGCAAGCCGTCTCTCAGCAGAATAAAATGTAACTAATATCGCGATTCATTTTTCTGCCCCACGATACGTGTTGTCTAATTTTTGTATCCCGATATGTTGCATTTCGATATATCGTCCCATCCCTAGTTTTGCTTAGTATTACCAAAGATTGCAGTGTCAAATCCACCATAACATCACTCTCACGTACTCCCCATCCCCTTTTGTGTTGGAACAGGAACCTGCAGGCTGCTATCGGTGCATATTATGACTTTGAAAGTCCCAATGTCAACACGCCATCCATGTCCTTTGTTGAGGATGTGACAATTGGGGAAGGAGAGTCTGTTCCCCCAGATACACAGTTCACAAAGACCTGGAGAATACAAAACACAGGTGTGGAGCATGTCACTACATTCACACATTTATGAAAATAGCATTTCTGAATGATTTTGTGTGTGTGTGTGTGTGTGTGTGTGTGTGTGTGTGTATTAGCACACAGTTATGCATGCATGTATGTGCAGTTGCAAATGTCTTGCAGTTACACCTTCATGGTTATGTCGCTGAACTACGTTTTAACTGTACCCCTTTGTGTATATTACAGGTGCTGAGTCATGGCCGCCTGGGGTTTGTCTCAAGTACATCGGTGGGGACCAGTTTGGGCATGTAAACATGGTCATGGTGAAGTCTCTAGACCCCCAGGAAATATCAGACGTGAGTGTGCAGATGCGCAGTCCCACAGCACCAGGCATGTACCAGGGCCAGTGGAGAATGTGTACAGCCACCGGATTATTCTACGGAGGTAGGAAATCGGCAAAGATGAAATTTATCATGAGGAATATGTTAGGAGGCCAGACCAGAACGTTAATAACAAACAAACAACGTTTGGCACATCCACTCTGCTCCTGTTGGTACTTTTGGGGCAAGCAAATTTAATTATAACCATATATTAGCATCCGTCCTTAGCGACTGATTGGTTGTAGTGACAAAAATCAATGATATACAGTATGTGCAGTTCAAAACCTGTCTTACCATTGTGATGGCAAACAACTACCTGGGGTCTGTTACAAAGTTCACAGAGGTCAACATAGGCTATCTTTGCAAGCTGGCTTCACAAAACCTAACATTGGCGACCCCGGATAACCGGTCTCACGTAGCTGGTCATCAACTTGCTCTGTCAACCCAGGTTTTACCAATCCAGCTATGAGTGTGTTCATGAAAGAGGCGGGGTTTGTAACAAATAGCCAATCACATGCAACATGGACAGAGCAACGTATTTAATATGGGTCCACTTGTTATTCACGCTGGGGCGCACAGGCCTGATGTAGGCAATCCTTATTTCAGCAGCTATGCGTGGTGTAAACACAAAACATGTCGGCACAAGGACGCAAGAGAAAACGTAAATTCTCATAAAGCTTGTTTTTTGTCTGGTTCTCTTTCTAACTCCGTTCAGTATCTCAGCCAATAGGAGAGCGCTGGTTACGTCAGTGCCAATCTCAGCCGCCAGGTTGAAGCGGGCCATCCGGCATACGCCGCAGCGTCGCCCGTTTTAATATCAAGTGCTGACTCCGCCTACCCGGGCCAGTTTCGGCGTATGCCAGGTGGAATTACAAGTGGACCCTATGAGATAAAATGAAACTATTGATCTCCGAGGGGAAATTAGGTTGTTGTAGTGGCAAAAATGATATGATTCTGCAGGGAAATATCATATAAGCACACAATTACAATTAAAAAGTATCAATAAAAATGGTAGAAAATAATAAAATAATCAAACAATAAAAATAATAAGCTATAAATAATTGTGGGATTATGTAAACGTGCTGCCAACAATTTCAACACGTAGCCTAGTAGATTGTAAAAGTGGGTGTGGGAAAGAAATGGATAACATTTGTGTCTTTCTCTCAAGAAGAATAAACTGTTGTAATAAATAAATATGAGCAATACAAAAACATTATAACAGTGAAAAGTAATAGTGTCACTGCTGCCAAAGCTAGGGAAATTGCTGGAGGAAAATTACAAATAGTGTAGATGTGTAAATTCATATCGCTGCCGTCATTAAGACACAGTGTTCATTCTTTTCATTGATACAATATTGTGTCACATTGAGGCTGTGAAAAGACTTCATATTCATAAAGTCCGCCTCATGTTGCCCAGGGCTTTGGTGATGGAATACGAGTTCAGTCTGTTGCATTAATCACTGAAGAATTCCAGCAGGCTTGCAGACTTGATATGCAACAGTAGGCCTAAATTTCATTCACTATTGATAACTATGGTCAACTAATGTAAGCTACCTGCTGCTTGTTAGAAGCCCTCAGCCAGACTGGGCCAGTGGCCTGGAAATGCTACAAACATTTATTAAATCTTGTAGCCTAATGAATATCCTGTCTCTGATATAATAAATGATCACAGAAAGCAAAGTGATTCTACCAGTTTCTAAACACAGTCACCCTGCTAACAGCCCTTCTTACTATCTGTTAATACAATCAGGGGTTAAAGTTGGCCGGAAAGATCCAGAACAGCGTTCCGGCACCTTCGATTAATAAGTAAATAAATCTGATTGGCAGTTTCATACATAATAATGTCAAGCGAGTTCACAGGGCTGCCAACTCTCACGCACTGACCGTGAGACTCACGCAATTGACATTTTTCACACGCTCTCACGCCACAAGTCCATTTTCTCACGCAGTGAAAAACAAATTCATAACTGATAACGTCGCGGCGCGAAAAGAGACACTGACAGCGCACGAGACGAGACAGAGCAGCACCGTGCAGCAGAGAGTTATTCAGACCATCTGAATAGCGAGAAATATACACAAATCTATTATATTGTAATTTATTCCCATGCATGGTGCTCAGAGTAATCTCAGTCAGCGGCTCTTCTGCGTCTCTCCCTCTCCTCTCGCCCTGTGCGCACGCAGGCAGGAGTGAGAGTGAGTTACTATGGTTACGGGGACGCTCTGTGTCTCTGTCGCTCTGAAACTTTCTCAAGATTCCCAATAATAGGTTTTTAGGTTAGTATGCCTATGCAAAATCATGAATGTAAGTACCTTAATGCTGAAATCTAGTAATATAACATAATTTTACATTTTTGGTTAACATTATACAGGGTTGCTGTTTCTTGACTTAATCCAAGAGGTTAGGTGGTGTAGAAATGCAGGAAATTTGTTTTAAATTACAATTTTTTTCTGACCCCCCCACCAATTATGTATTAAGCCCAACTGGTCCAAAAATCCTTGAGTAGCTCCCCGCTGACAGCAAAGCGACGGAGATAGCACAACGGCAGTTTTCCCACTGCTTGGTCCTTGCTGCGACTTGCTGTAAGTCGTTTATACGGAAGCTAGGCCAACAGTACCAAGGAGGTTTTATATTATGGAACGGTACACATAAAAATGGCTGCTGCTCCGACCATCCAGGAGCGATGATTTGAATGGGAGGGACCGTTCTATCCATTCAAATTCTGTGGGTATATCAAAATATTTTTTAGCTAATGCTAGCTTCTTTCCAGTACCTGTCCTTGCAACATGCTAATGAGCATACATGGGGGGTGAGGTGCACTTGCTCAGGGGCACTTCGGCAATATAAGGCACTACTGGTACCAGGGATCCACCAAGCAAACATTTCATCTGCTAGGAAGCCTCCCTAAGAAAACTGCCAACTTTTCACTCCTATTGGCTATACAATAACATCAGGACACATAAGATCACTTATATAATGGTTGTTTCACAAAGTATTTGAAAGTGACCAAGAAGAAGAGGTATTAAATTCAGTGTGAAAAGGTTAATAACAGTGTGCCTGTTCTACACCCTGCTGCCTTGTAGTTGAAAGAACAGTTCCATAAATAGCAAGTTTTGTCCAAAGTGTTGCTAAAGGCTGAGCTATGTTGAAACAAAGTACATAATGTAAATTTTGAGGGAGGTCAAATTTTGGGCTGGTAAGATTAAAGATAACCTTTTAAAGGGGGGAAGTGTAAAAGAATGACTGTAAAGTGGAGCAGTACTACGTGAGCCCCCACTGACTTTCTGAGCATATAATGATAAGAAATTAATGTAGAATGTGCAGAATGCATCACTGTCCTGAAAAATCCATATAATTTGAAAGATGTGTTTTCAGGCCTGGAAAAGGATAGAAAATGATCTATGTGTAAAAGTACTGGAAAAGACTATGGAAATTTTTTCATCAAGTTTTGTCTGGTGGGGATGAAAAGTTTAACATCAAGCTTGGCTGCTTCTCAGGTGGTGGCACCTTTTGAAGGAATATTAACCCCAAAAAGCACATTTCATAGTTACATAAGTGGCAAGACAGTGGCAAATATCATCATGGAAATTGTGCTCTGTCAAGGAATTTGGTCAGGAAAAATGTGTCATAGTAATCCATCCAAGTAATTGTCTATCTCCAGCCTTGTTGCAGAATTGTGGACAGGTCAATTTTATTGCTAATATGTAATTGCACGATTGATTGAAGTTTTTTGATTGAGTTCTACTTTCTCATTCATATAGTGAGCCTGTGTTTACGTGTGGCTTCTTCCCTTTACAGATGTGATCTGGGTGATTCTTAGTGTGGAAGTAGGAGGTCTCCTCGGCGTGACCCAGCAGCTGTCCTCCTTTGAGACAGAGTTCAACACCCAACCCCACCGCAACGTGCAGGGAGACTTCAACCCCTTCGCCTCGCCACAGAAGAACAAGCATGACGCCACTGACAACAGCTTCAAAGACCCTGGCGGAGCCTGGGAAGGCACGCAGGAGCCAATCCAGCAAGATCAAAATGGACTGTCTCACAATGCTGTAAATAGGGCATCAAATGGTCTCCAAACCAATCTGTCAGTGGTGACTTACGGTCAGGTATGTATGCATCAAAGTTAGTAGTAATTCACTTGTGATTGGAGTTAAAATTCTTGCTTATCCAAAGTCATCTCGCTAACTCTCCACTTGAAACCATCATGTCAGTGGAAAATGGCTCCTCCTTGGGTAGCACAATTAAGCGTAGATAATCGCATATCACGATTTTATGTTTGCATGACTATTTTTTGTGTAAGTCAGCAATATTGAAGTGTTTGTTATATCTTCAGTTCCCCCAAAAGCCCTGGTATGGTATATCAAGCGTTTCCATTACATCTGACTAGGGATGGGAAAGGATTCCATACGCGATATGGGGTTCACGAGTCGATACAACCACGATACGATGTAATAAATAGGCCTAAAAGTTCAATGAAAACAAAGTATGACCAGAATTTTGTTTATTTCTGAGACACACATCTTTCTAGCAATCGTAAGAAAAAATTTAAAACGTCATTACAAAGTGCAAATAGTATAATTTTGATGGGGAACTGTGATGGGCAAGCCGTCTCATTTGTGATTACTACAGCAGAATAAAATGTCGCTAATATCACAATTCATTTTTCTGCCCTACAATACGTATTGTCACATTTTTGCATTGCGATATAGTGAATTTCGATATATCGTCCCATCCCTACATCTGACCAATCGCAACCTTTGAATGCGCAACGTACACTTACTGTATGTGACCAATTAAATGAGAGTTAGGATGAAGAACAAGGCAGTTCAGTGGGAGAGAAAGAGGGAAAACTTGCATAGACTATCTTTTGAAAAGCGACAAACAAAGCAGAAGAGAATGGCTCAATGTTACAGAGGAAAATCCTTCTCCTGAGTCTGGACATGAAAACATTGTGTTAGTTCCTAAAAGTGGATCCTCGTCTGTCATTTGGAGATTTTAAACCAGCTTAAAAGTGCAATAAAATAATTTTGTTACCTGAAACCGAGACAAATAATCCTGATAAATAATCATCATCACAATAAAGCAAAATAATTCTGATTATCATTTTTGCCATAATCGTGCAGCCTTAGGTCATCCTGAAGCAGATAAGATGTTTTGGCACCTGATTGGATTATTGTTTTTTTTTTCAGCTCTGATATGGCTTTTTGTTTTACGCCCAAAGTGCTTTGATTAGTAGAGTGATGATGAGGTCGTTAAGTCTCACGTGTTACTGCAAGTGCTGTATGCAAGAAAGCACTGCAGCTGCACAGTCTGACCATCCTGGGAGAGGAATTGTTGTGATCATTCAGATTTTGTTCTCTTTTCAGCAAGTTGCAGGGAATAGTCTGGCAATCAATTGTTTTAGAGAAATAACGTTTGTGTCACAGTATGCCTATTCAGTTCAACATTTGAGAAAGAATAGGCTGCAGTGGCTGCTGTTGCACCAATGCAGGACAGATAAAAGAGAAATCCATCACTGGGGACTTCTACGATGGCTGGTGCTGTATATGGGAGTTTTTATCAAAGCCATGACCACATTTTCTGGACTTTACCATTACCATATATATGATGTGTTTGAAGTGGGGGAGAATCAATAGAGCTTGGGGCTGAATCATGTTGGCAGGACAGCCAGATAGTTCTCTGTCAAGTGTTTTTTTGTTCGAGCCATCTATGAGAGCCGTTGTTATAATTAAATTACTCAGGTTTCATCTTTTCTAGGCTGATCAAAGGTCTTCTGGCTCATCAAGTTCAAAGTTTGGGCTACTTTTACTTTCCACACATTGCACCACCTTGCACTGCATACCATAAGTAGCGAGACATTTTTTAATTAAAACCTCCATTCTCAAGCTGATAATCTCAAATTCCGCCTCTTCCATAGAAGATAGTAGATATATTTATTTTATAGAGGTGAATTGTCAAAGATTTCCCAACACAATATTATGGCCACAGTACTATAACAGTGTAATCTTTAATATTTTGTGAAACATAATTTACTTAGTTTTGGATTGGGTTAATGTATTGCAGTTTACTGTTCTATTTTTTTCCATTTGTTCATTTTCATTTCATTTCATTTGCTCTATGCTTTTTCAAGTGGAACAGTTGGAACGTTTTGGAGTTTAATTGGCTGCAAATAAAATTGAATTCTTTCTGGTAATAAACTATAACCGAAGCAAGAGTAGCGAGAGGGAACATTATGAAATCTTATGATAGAAAGAATCTCATAGAGTGTAATATACTGAATTATACAATGCATAGTTTCAGCCAAGTGATCTTGGTTGGTGAAAGACTCATTCCAGTGGTTGCCAACTGGTTGCCAACTCTTAATTAGTGAGCTTAGTACTAAATTTCTTGCTTTCTTGTGTTTTTTTTTTCTTATGTACGTTATTTATACTACATTGAAGAAAACGTATGTGTTAGACCTTTATAAGAGAAGTGATATCAGAGGACGTTGTATACTGTGATTATACAGTAGGTGTGATTTGCTGAAGTATGAGGCAATCCCCACTTGGGTATTATTACTTTTATACAACTGTGAATCGCTTCTATCGCTAATTTATTGTGACGTGTGTGTTTATATTTAAACCAAGTTTTATTGTCCCTGGTGATGAAAAGTCCTTAGTCACTGCGTCTACTTGTGAGTGTAACAGCTCATTACGTAATCGTGAATCTCTCAGGTGCGGTCACATTATTGCAATTATCACCTCATACCTGTAATAGTTGATTCTTTGTTCGGGTCTCACACCCACTGGCTAAACTGGACTGTTCAGAAACACTTGGCTCTGCCAGCCAGTCGGGGCTTTTAAAACGAGGCAGTAATTCAAAGGGACATTGCCTGAGGTATTTCCACACGGACTGCAGGTTTTGTTACAGTACGGCACAAATTGCAGAGATGCATTCTGTGGGTATCATAGGTTGCAATTTGCCCTGTACACAGTTGTGCTCCTCTCACATGCTGGTTAGAGCAGGGATAATTATGTATACAGTACACACCACACCCTGAAGTTCTTCGCACCCATTCCTGTACTTTCATTTGCATTCTATTGGTGTGAGCAATGTGTTTCACCTCCAGGCTTCATTCAGTTTATTCATTGCTATAAAGCTTCATCTTTGTATACCTTCATACATTCAGTCTCCGATGCCATTACAGCTTTTGTTCACGTTACCTCTCTCCCTGTCTTTTTTCCAGGGTATTCATGGACCCTATCCATTTGGACAGAGCTAGAACGACAAAGACCCCCCATGGTGGATGATGAGCTGAACGCCCTGGGAGTCCTTGAATGCAGGGGAGTCGGAGGGGGGGAGGAACAGTTGTTTTATATTGACTCTTGACAACCCTCTCCCCAGCCCGTGGCCCCAATACCCACAGAAACACAAACTACAGTGAGGACATGGATTACATCCGCTACAGTGAAACGTCCCACCTAACATCAACACCTGGATCCGCATGTGTGAATGCTTCATTTAAGAGTGCTATAAATCCTGAAAAAAAAAAAAAAATATTAGATACACACAGCTATTTTTTATTTCCGCTGTCAAACACACCTAATTAAAGGGAAAATCGGCCCTAAACACTTTACATACAGTTGGTTATTCCCATGGACGGTCGGACAGTTGAATACTTGTGAGCATGAACAACTCTCTCAAGGGTTCTTACACAGGTCTGGAAATGTGGACATTAATGAGAATATTAGATAATTGAATAATGAGATCATTGAAAAGTTTGGGAATTGGACAAAAAGACTGGAAAATTAGGGGGGGGAAGTTCGGTCTTGATTCAGGCTCGATACACTTTAGACTACACACTGTGTAATTTCTAGCATTTCTCAAATCATGATATTAGTTGTGAAGAGTGATATGGCCTTATTGTCCAGCCAATATCGGCGTACATCATATTGAACACTGACCAAAATTTTCAAATCCATTCAAGAAATCAAGATATGGGCAAAAATCTATGGAACTTTTACATAGAAAATGTGGAGGAACCCTGTGTAGGAACCCTGTCTCTCCCAAAGATAAAAATCCAGAGAACCAAGACACTAATCTGATGTCATCAAGCCAAACTTTCTGGAGGTGCCCAATTGAGACTGCATGGGAGGCTGACGATGTGTGTGTTTTCTTTAGGGTGGGTTTTCGCTTTAAGAAGATGCCGATGAGCTTAGCAAAGGGATGCGAGTGAGTTCGAGCAAGTGAGGTGTGAGGGAGTTGAAAAAGCCATCAAAATCTATTTTGCCTGGTGAATGATTGTAGTTTCTGAATCCATGTCTGAGTATACTAGATATGTGTATGTGTGTATATGTGTGTGTGTTTGTGCGCGCGCTCGTATGTGTGCATGTACTGTATGTTATGGTTTCCTTTTGGATTTAACTGACATGAAATGGTGTATACTACTTGGGCAAGGATGTTGTGTCTACTCAAATACACATCTATATTGAGACAGCCTCGTTAGGCAAGCACCTCCTCAGTATTGTTAATTGATATGTCACCGATTTGGATCAACCAACTCACTAATTGCCCTAATGTTATTCATTTGCTGTATTAACAATACACTTCACTTGCAAAAATACCCTTATAGAGCCAGCAGGTGGTGCTAATAATCAAACGACCAAGTTAAACTTGACACATGCTGAATACATCAAGGTAATGAGTTGTTATTTGATCTTGGAAAGACTACCTGAACATGAGATTTGATGGTGTGCTTCGGCATTACCAGTACCGATGTTCTGCCTCTGCTATTTGCACAATGCTGTACGCCACTTGTGACGATTAAAAGTGGTGATTTTCTTTCCGAAAGCAGCGGGGTTGTGTGTTGGGCTTATTGTGCGTTGTTGAGCGATACCAGCATTTTCCAGAGAGTTTGGAGGGGTTTGTTTTGTGCATTTTCTCTCCCCCTAAAAGCCCAAAGTTCTTCACAGCATTTGGTGCTGTTTTAGTTGTCATGTTACCCATACAGTTTTTACAAAAGTCTTATCATTGTGCAGTGTATGTTTATGAAACTGAAGATAGTTACATTCAATCATATTTGTCTTGATCACACATTCAGGCTATGTGTGTCTGAGGATGAATTAACTTCACATAGTTTGTCTGCTATCAGAACTGACATCATATTTGAACTCTTGCCACCTTCATCATTTCATCTTAATGTATTTTGGGCTTAAAAATAAAATGGGGATTGTTCTTGAAGGAGCTTAATGTTATTGTTACATTTTTTTTCTGAAGGGTATTTCAAAAAGGGGGATTTCCCAGGTTACCAGACAGTCAAAGTTCTTGATGTTTTGAATAATTTGTCAAATTTGCTCCATCTGTCTTGAAATACCTCTGTGATTAGAATCCCTTTTTTTTAAAAAAAAGAAAAAAAGATTCACCAGCATACTGTGTTTCTGTTTCAGAGCTGCTGTATTTGTTGAAAGTTGAGCTGAGTGTCCTCCTCCCAAACAGTATACACTGTTCTGCCTTGCTTCTTTTTAATCACGTTAGTTTTTTTTTTTGTCTGTGCTTATGTGTGTGTGTGTGTGTTTGTACACATGCATGTGTGTGTGTGTGTGTGTGTGTGTGTATGTGTGTGGATGCGTGATGGAGAGGAAAGAAGAAGTCTTTTAATTTTGCTGGATTCATTCTTTAGTTTTAGTTTGTGACTATGTACAGATCTGAGATGGGTGGCATGGTGAGTGGATGAGCTGAAAGTTTACATAGAGTCCTAAGATAGCACATTTATCTGAAGAGAAATTGTCAAAATAAAGCCTTTTTTTCCTGTATCTATAAATAAGCATTTGTATGATTAAATTAACACTGAAACAAGGTTTGCATTGGTTGGTTGTCTTTTTTTACAATCATTACCGTTTTTTTTTTCTTTCTATTTTCAGGAAAGAAGGAACATTTCAAACATATTTAGATATTCTGTTACTTTATGTGATCTTAAAATAAAAATGTTGTTGCCAGTGCATATATTGTAGGCCCACTTCTAGTATTTATTTATCATTGATGACTAATTCATTCATAGAAATCATATTCATCATGTGACACGGTATTAGATTAGATTAGCTACAATTATACAGTCATAGGATGGGCTTTCATTTGGCTCCTCCTTTTTGCTTACAGGATGTTTTTTTTTCTTATTCTTCATCCTCTTTTATTGGGAAATCTGAAATAATTGTGAAAAGACAGAAACAGGGAATCTTTCCAACATTTCTTAGTCAAACAGTACGTTGCTCTTTCAGAAAAGCAACGGTTTAACGACGGATCATGTCCTGCTTTGTCCCGGCTCAAGTTTCTTTCTAGGGAATCGAAAAATTTGGTTCTAAAATGGGTGTGTTGACATATCAGGTATCACCATTCTCTCTCCAATATGCAAAACATAGTTACGCTATTTCTGCAAAAGTGTCAACTATTAACTATACGCAGAGATCATATTCATGATCTACAATGTATTCTGAACTGAAAAATAATGAAAGCCTGACAGACGTTGCCTCTTTCAAAGATGCACCGGCCCATAACTTATGAGGTATTCAACTGTGAGCCATGGAGGGCTGAGGGTATGCAGGTTGCCATTCCAACCAAAAAAAAGCCTGCACCAGGTGATTTCACTGATAAGCACACCTTCAACCAGAGAAGAGGATCTAATCAGTGAGCTCACCTGCTGAAGTCTTTAGTTGGAACGAAAACCTGCATACTCCCGGTCCCTCCATGGCACACAGCCACTGATGATTTTATCTGTTTAGGATCGGTTCAAGTTCAAGCGGAATTAATGAAAAGATATCAATCTTTCACCCATATGCAGATCATAGTTACACAACCATTTCCACGGCAATGTTGACTATAAAATACCTGCAGTCTCAGAAATATTGAAATTGCCAACTCTGTTTGTTTAGGGATGGTATATTTGACTGTTTCGAGAGTCATTTGTACTCTTGTGATTTATCTTGATTCACTAAAAAGATAAAGGGTCAGTAGGGATTATACCACATGTCCTGCACCTTGCACTGGTAGATTTTCAAAGAAAATATGCAGCCAGGAGCAAGTTCACATTCAACTTTGTTTATTTATATAGCCCTTTATCACATGCATGTGTCAGAGGACTTTACAGAGAATGAGCCTAACTAGATCTAACTTATCAAAAATCAGTGGTGAACAAAATTATATAGTACGACAAACATAGCAAAAAGCAAGACAGACAAGAGCAGATTTTAGCAAGACAAAACAGCCTACCTATTCTACATAGCCTAGCCTACCCGGCACCACCAACCTTAAAGCCTCATTGCACACAAGGAAAAACTCCCAAGAAAAAACCTTGGTAGGAAAAAAAAATGGAAGAAACCTTGGGTGGGCCGAGGCGAGGAGGGAGGAGTTGTTTTTAAACATCTGCATAAATACATTTCTTCCACTAAAAGAATTGCCAAGTAGGAATATTTAGCCATTGAAAATTCTTCCTTTGGTAATAAATAACATCTGCTGAATTTAATTGAACTGAATTGAAGTGAGTTGATACTGGGCCAGTTTTACTATCTTTAAATCCTGTTATTCTATCATATGGTGCGTGCCCTGGGGGAGGATACAGTAAATCGTGAATACAGGTGTGTGTGTGTGTGTGTGTGTGTGAGCGTCTGGGTGTGATGTACGTGTGCATGCAAGTGGTGAAAACCGAGGTGATTATTTGAATGGGTTTGTACAGACATTGTGTGACAGGGTAACTAAGGACAAATATTGACTTTAGCTTACACTGTAGATTGTGTAAAGCTCATATCATATCTCAGATCTCCCACAGCACTTGAGTCAATAGGTTTTGTTTTGTTTGATAACTGCCCATCATCTCTGTCAAGTCAAATAGGCCTCGCTTGACACTTGGAAAATATAAAAAGTGAAGGAATGAAACAGGAGTAGGGCAGCTTCTTGCACTTGGAAAACAATAAGAAAAATATTATATATAGTAAAAAAAAAAAAATCCTTTGCTTTTGAGGGTTGGATGATTTTGGTGCTGCGGAATCCGTTTTTGGTAACTTTGGTGACTTAAGCAGGTAGAGAAAATGAATGAATGTCTGTATCTGTTTACAATTACTTAAATAAGATGATGAGTGAAGAAGTGTCTGCTGTGAGACAGTAAAACGCTTGAGGCAAATCAAAATGTTTAATTTTAGAATCTCTTCCTCGGATCATTATCAGAAAGGATTTGAATGAACCGCTCCATAATGTGATGCCTCTGGCAATGCACTATAAACAAAAACCACAGACCAAACATATAGCGGTTCTATAGATATGTTTTCATTCCTTCAGCTGATTCGTACGGAACCCGGGAGTGGCCATTGGGAGAGATAAAAAGTTATATTGTGCGCACGATTTACTGTAATGCGCGCACGTTTTAGTCCATTCGTGCGCACGATTTACTGTAACGTGCGCACGTTTTAGTTAAATCGTGCGCACAAGATACAATTCGTTCCCTCGATTTCGTTAAATTGTGTATTGTTGGAAAAAAATGCAACTTAAAAGGTACCTTTTAGGTATTGCAGATATGCCTAGTAAGGATTTGGTATGTTAATATCCATTGTCTGTTTACACTGAATAGGCATATCCCCCAAATATTGCCACATATTTAGCCACTTAACCTTCAGGCCATGTAAACACAATCAGGTGGCTGCAACACACCCAGGACAGCGCCACATTTAAACATAATCACCAATATGTGCACTGACTCTTTATAAGCTCGTAAAGAGCGCATGTATTGTATATCGAGAGAACGGTATCACTATTTCGAGGGCACGTTTTGGCAATTCGTGGAACGAATTGTATCTCGTGCGCACGAATGAACCAAAACGTGCGCACGTTACAGTAAATCGTGCGCACGATATAACTTTTTTTTCTCTCCCAATGGCCACTCCCGGGTTCCGTAATACGTGCGCACGTTACAGTAAATCGTGTGCACGAAGGGACTAAAACGTGCCCACGTTACAGTAAATCGTGCGCACGATATAACTTTTTTTCTCTCCCAATGGCCACTCCCGGGCTCCGTAGGATTCGTGCAATTAATGATGAGACACATTAGTCTTGGTGACAGTGATGTAAGGGATAATGCCCGACGAGGTGCCCATAATCAGGAATAATGGACTCCGCGGAGGGTTGCCTCCATTAATTCCTGATTATGGACACCTCGAAGGGCATTATCCCACTTATACCATGGTCACTTGCCAAAGAAAAAAAAAAAAGACCATTAATTTATATTTTCATGCGTTTTGTAATCAAAATCTAAAGTTTTTCACAAACCATAACTCAATTTCCCAGGTAACACCTGAGGGTTTGACTAATACCTGGAACAATCATTACCATCCCATAAGGTTCTTATGCAATGGAAACGTTGTTCACTAACGTTACTCCAGTAAATAGGACGAACCTTAGATACGACTTGGCAACGGGAGATATTTCTAGTCCGCTCAGCTCATAGAACCCTTTGGCTAACGTTATGCTAGCAAGATTCAAAGTCAATAACATTGCGTACGGTTGACAAACAGTAAATATAATTTGACAGTATGTTTAACAACAAGACTAGCTACCTATCCAGCCATGTCATTGTCCCCAAATCAATATCAAGATTTTCACGAACAACGTGTTGCAATAAATTGTAAACGGAGGCTTTGACTGCGTCCCTGTTGCTATGGTTACTCATTTTAGATACAGGCTGATACTACGTAGCTAGCGCATCAATTTAGAACGGTGAACAGACAGTTTCGGAACTACTAGGTGTCCATTATCAGGAATTAATGGACACCCTGCAGCCAATCAGAATCGAGTATTCACCCAGACCATGGTATAAGGTAGCTTTATATCAGCTATTCAAGGTCAGATATTAATTGTTTAAAAGATGACTGTTCACAGTGACTCATTCGGTAAAATATGGGCCACATATGTGAAGAGAAGGGACTTCCTCAATGGCTCTATGGGGCAGATCAGTGCTGAGAAGGAAACATGTTGGAGACAGGGAGCCGCCTTGTGCCTCCACACACCATATGGCTGATAGGCTGCCTTTGCCTTCTGCCTCGAAAGTATCAATGTGATTAGATTAGGGATTTTATTTGTCTGGGTGGGAACCCTGTAAGTATCATAAACGACAAGCAACGGGAGCCAAACGTTTTGTAGAGGGACAGCTCAGAGCATCACACACTCAGTTTAGAGTTGCACACATGTACGTGCCACACACACACACACACACACACACATGTGTGCCTACATGCCTACATTTGGGGAGAACCAGTCCCTGCCACGTCCACCTGGAACATCTGTGGTACACTTGACTTATTTTCCCTACTATGGGACACTGTGCTACTCATACATTGGTATCTGGCCTCATATGCTTCCTGCCTGTAGCACTTCAAAATGCACATACGTTCATGTGTTTCTGCATTGGAGAATATTGCCAGTTTGATTACGATCTGGAAGACTGCACACCTGCACACCTGCCTTGGACAAAAATAACTCCTGGGTCAATATACAAATTAATTAGGCACACTTGAAAATGGTTCTTGGAGCTTGCCAAGACCCAAAATAAATTTTCCGATGTCCTAATTTGATCACAATATTACCCAATCAAGTGCTAGCAATATGAATGCAACTAGTGGGGAAACTCATTATGTTAGTTTAAAACCAATGTATGAGCATTTTTGTTTTGTTTGATCCTGTGGTAATCATGAAAACAGATTCATACATTTGTCAGTTTGTTTATTTTTTCTGCTTTTTGCCATCTCATTGGGATCTGTTCCCCACACAGTGTGTTCAATAACATTACAATCAGCTCATAACTTATTATAGCCTCATCTCAACACTGTGTTGAGATAGGCTGCTGCAAAATGTTATTAATCAGGATAATCAGTGCTTATGTCTGCATATCATGACAATGTGATCTTATTACAGGATCTTAAACCTGGAAAAGTCATGGAATTTTAAAATTGTATTTTCGAGGACTGGAGAAGTTGTGGAAAATGAGTTTTGGAAAATCCTCAGCAATAACCTGCCGGTTGACCTGTGTAGGCCTTATGTTGTCGCCCATTTCAAGTGACCAACAAAAAAGTTAGCGTCTATGTCTATCTGGTAAGTCGATGCCCTAACTGTGCTGGGTGTCTTCTTCTTCTTGGGATTTACCTATAATGCAGAAGTGTATCAACTTGTGAGTCAACTTGACAAAATCAATACTGACTTGCAACACGACTTGGACTTGAACACATGATTTACTGTGGACTGGATCCCTATGACTTCAAAGACCTGTTTTGATAGTTCTCCTTTGCCTGACAGGTCAAACATTGAAAGGTCTAACTTTTTGTTTTTCCAGTTACAGTTCCAACTCCGCTTGGAACCAAAACCAAATCAACAGCCATTCAGGATACAACAGAGATTACTGCCTGAAAACTCATGTCTTGCCTCTAGACATCATGCAGCTGCAGAGACGGTTAAAGCTGCAGTACGCGACTTTTCGCCTTGAGGCAGGAAGTGTATTGTTAATCCCCCTCATGTGGTCAAGTCCCTGCCCCAACACTTGTCACTTAAATTGAAAAGCAGTCTACCCTCAATCGGTATCAAGCCTGTGGTGGACGTAATTGGCGTCTATAAAGCACAACAAGAAGCAGCCGGTGAACGCAGGCAATCTGCAATTAAAACTACAATTGCACTGCGCTGCTTGCATATAATGTAATTTAAGAGTCACGAAGGAAGGTGTCACACATGGCAATCATGTTTTATAAAGTGGAAAGAGGTTGATTGAGTCTGACCTGTATACTGTGATTATAGTGCAAGTCTGTGAAAGGTTCTGTAGTGTAAGTCTGTCGCTCATAGCTTATAGCCAACTAGTAAAACAGATCCACCTCCTGCCAAATCCTGCAAATGTAGTTGGAAAAAACACAATATCCGTACCAGATAGTCGTTTTGTCTGACTAGTGACCTCATCCCTAGTGTTTACAAGCCCGTGAGAGTCTGTCTCCATGGCTACAGATACTTCCTCATTGGGACTGGGGGACTTTTATCAGAAGACGACACATCAAAGCAGCGGGTCGGTCACCAACACAAAACAACAATGATATAACAATCACTATGTTGGTCATCTACTACATGGAATTATAATGCTAAAACACAAATACTGGAAAGCCTAATTAGAACATCAACAATAAAACATATTGCTAAAACATCAAGTGCAAGGCATCATGGGACGTTGCTTCAAAAGAGTCCGTGCCGAGTCTGACACATAAAAGCAGGGGTCAGCTGTAACCCGGTGATAAATTTGAATGGTTTAGTGAAGCTATGTGCTCATGGAAGGGACTTTTGTCAGGAATGCCTGGTTGGAGCATGTTAGTTATATTATATGAAAAAAAAATATTCTCATTCATAAGATAAGATAAGATAAGATAGGATAAGATAGGATAAGAAAAGATAAGAAATCACTTTATTAATTCGGGTGCCACAGCAGCAACTAGCAGAACAGTACCAGGGAAAAATAAGTACAGAAGATAATAAAGAGAAGAGGTAATAAGATAAAAAATAAAGGTAATGTACATAATATAAAACTATAGAGACAAGAAGATTCAGAACATTCACTTGCAGAAAATGACAACTGGTCAAAATACAAAAAAATACACCATCTCATTATACATTGAATAATGCAAATTAAACAAGTTTCTACCCACAAATAAACCGTAAAAACAATGCCTTCTCTTTTCAACAGTCGGTTTGGTGGAATAACCCTGATTCTTTATCACAGCTTTGATGCGTCTTGGCTTGCTCTCCACCAGTCCCTCACATTCTTTCTGGCTGACTTTCTCTCACTCCTTTCAACAGTTCAAACAACAGGCAATAGCTGGGATGCCTTGAAGAGAGGTTTGGGAACCACTGGTATAGAAAAATACAGATATTCATAAAAATATGGGGAGGTCTATTAATTTTTTACAGGGGAATGTAGGTGAGTATAGCTGTGCTGAGTACTGAGTGGATCTGGGATGCCAGAATTTACTCCTGGGCCTTCCTGAGGTGTTGGTGGCTTAATACAATGAAACAATTTTAATGTTAGGTTAGTTCATAGTTGTTTTTTTTTGACATCTCAATCAGTTGGGCTTCTGTATGAATGCTTGTACTGGATTGTTGCATCACATCTTGTGTATTGGTAAATGAAGTTTAAGTCCAGATCCCAGTCACTACTTCCTCTCCATCCAATAAGTGTTGCATCAAACTTCAGTCTTCTAATAGAAGAGCAAACACAGAACTCCCCTTCTACTTAAAACGAATGCATACAGTATAATATAATGAGTCAAGGGTAATGCAAACCGTATGCAAACATCCCCCTTTTGTTTGTAGGCTAATTGTCATCTTTTTTCTTATTGATATTTTTTCATTTGATTCCTGTTTTACCAGAAAATGTTGTGTATAGGCCTACCTCTAGACAAACTTTTACTGTTTTTACTTTATGTCATGTTTTATTACACCTGCTTCTCCATAGGCTAATAACATTGTGTTTATATACTTGATACTAGTACTTAAAGTACTTAAATAAGTACTTAAATACTTAATTTTATCTTTTGAACTTGTGTGAACTTGAACTTTTGTGTTTTTTTATACATTCTTGCTAAGCACATTTTGACATATAGAAAAGTATAGAAAAAGAGAAAAGCGCATATTTTTAGAAATCGTTTTTAGAAAAACAAGCAAACACACACACACACACACACACACACTAGATCATTCCAAGTGATACCTTGGAATATGATATGATGAATGATATCTCCTACACGCTGCTCTGCTCTGTTATATAACATACTATACTATGTGTTGCGGTTGGCACTCATTCACACACACCTACACACACACACACACACACACACACACACACACACACACACACACTAGATCATTCCAAGTGATACCTTGGAATATGATATGATGAATGATATCTCCTACACGCTGCTCTGCTCTGTTATATAACATACTATACTATGTGTTGCAGTTGGCACTCATTCACACACACCTACACCTACACACACACACACACACACACACACACACACACATTAGATCATTCCAAGTGATATCTAGGAATATGACATGATGAATGATATCTCCTACGTGCTGCTCTGCTCTGTACTATGTGTTGCGATTGCCCTTGCATCACTTGTTTATTTATTTATTTTTTTACATCTGCAGGAACAGACTTGTCTGTGCCTCTGTTTTTAAATGTTCCACACCCAGCATGAAGCGGTGGCACACTTCCCAGGTACTGGCGTTGATCAGGTAATGGATCTTCAGTAGAACTAGGATTAATAACTGTGGAATGACAATACTGTTTAAACTGACACATTACCCTAAATGTCATACTGTGCAGAGTGTCAGGAATTAGTAAGATGTAGTTTATTCATTGGTAATGAGTAGAACTCTCTGAATGTTTTTTTTTCAGTAGTAGTTAAATTTTTTTCAGTGTAATATTCCTCATGCATCAAGAGAATTTTGGATAATTTGTTATAGTTTAATAAATCATAATGTACTCAATATACTTCAATCAGAAACAGGCATTTACACATGAAAATTGCCATGATTATCTTTATTGTTCACCACATATAATTGAAATAGAAGTTGAATGCATCACATTTCTCCAGAGGTAATTTCAGAGCTGAAAACTTAATTTCCTTCTGGAGAGTCATAACCAACATCAAAGAAGATGAGTCACTTTATAGTCATATTCTTCTTTATATGTCATATTCTAACAACCTGACAGCAACTCGCTCAAAGTATTCACATTGAGGTCAACTACGGGTGTTTGTTGACTTTAATAAAACAACTCAGACAAGCGTGCCTTTGACACCTGTAAGGGATTACTTTCATAAAGACAATAAAAACCTCACATACACCTGCACTATCATTACTCACATCAAAAAACACAGCGGACCAGTTTCATATTTAACTTCTAGTCTGTTAGTTTGTCTTCCCAACCCGTTGTTTTTCAGCCATGAGAATGTTATTCTAGAGCCAAGGAAAAGGTCAAACACCTCATCTATAGCTGAAGAAACTGCCATGCAAATTTTGTCAATGGATTGGATGTGGCTAAAGCCCAAAGCAAACAGTGACGAGAAACAAGAAACAAATTCTTTTAAGAAATCTGTAATTATTTCTTTTAATGAGAAAACCCTTTAACAATATTTCAGTATATTTAATTTGAATTATGAGGCGGTTTAGTTGTGTATCATGTCATAAAGTACAAACCTGTTTGTAATTCAAAGTGTGCACATGCCACCACACACAAAGGAACGCATACACATGCACGCACACATATGCACAAATGAATGCCTATATGCACGTGCACACACAAACACACATTCATATCAAATTTCATCGTTCTTGGTTTGATTTGGTGTGTCTTCAAACACTCAGCAACTAAAGCCTTGACGCAGTTTGTGCACACCCTCGCTGTATCTCACAATTAGTCCATTCAAACTGTGACCGGCGATATGAAACGCTCAGCTCTTGCATTGAAAATAAAGAATGGAAAATACATTCTGGAACTGCAAGATTCTGAATCAACAGGTTTAATCAACGGGTGCTATCAGACGTTTGGTCATTTAATGACTTATGGAGCAAACAAAAATGCAGGATTAATGGGAAAGATAAGATGTAGTCTCAAAGTATTCTTTTCATTTTGGGAGGTTATGCCATGTTTTGCCAATAACAAGCGTTTTTGTGAAAGCCTTTTCACAAACACCTGTCATTTCTATGCTTTTGACAAAAGCACTTTTTTGAAACATGCTTCAACTATGCAAAACCTGTCCTCTAAAAGATTCTTTTTTTCACTAGAATGCATTTCGACTAGCCTAAGGCTTCTCATTTGTTGCACTTACGGAAAGAGAATTACGTCATGACTGAAATTTTCAGACAATTGTACCTCACAAAGATTCACTAACTGTAATTAAAGGTAATGAATTAACTGTTTCAAAGGTGTGGTGCGGTGGTATAAGGAGTGTCCTTATGAAATAAAGATTTATTTCATAATTATGAATTGTTAAAGGCAATGAATTAACCGTTTCAACGGTGAACCTTTGAAACGGTTAATTCATTGCCTTTAATTACAGGGCGTCTGTTTCAAAATTGAAGTCAGTGTTGTACAATAATGTGCACTGATAGAGATCTCAATACCGCTGACTGCTCCCCTCCTCCACCCCCCTGCAGTTGTTATTTATAGTGATGAAATAATCTCAATCAACCATGCAACTGAAGGACAGGTACAACAGCCTTGTGAACAACATGCTAATATTCTGCCGTAAACGGTTCAATTGCTTTGTGCTGGTGGTTCCCAGTGTTTTGGGAACTTGGTTTGGAAATGTGGGTTGTCTCATAATCAGAAAAAGGCTAACAAATTGATGGGGGTATTTGGTTCATTCACAGGTTAGTAATGACATGCATCCCCATTTGTCATGTTAGAAATCATGAAGGCTTCATATGCATCTTTTACAGAATTGTTTCAAACATATAGAGCTATGGACTTTGGTTTTAATGATGAATCTGTAAAAGACTAGAAGAAGATATGACAAAAGAACACAAAAGTCCTTTCTTTATCTTTTCTTTGGTTGCTCCAACATAAGAATAAGAATAAAGAACAAAGCATTTCATTCAGTATATATTTTTTTCTCAACTAAATTATCATTAAAATAAACGTTTAGTCATTTAATTGTCTCCTGTCTCTCATCACTTTGAATTGGTTGGTAACTAACCAGTAATATCTGCTGAGCAAAACTGTAGCACAGACACACACACACACATGCACACAGCACACACGCACGCACACACACACACACACACACACACACACGCACACACAGAGTTGTGTGCATAAGCAAACACAACTGCCCTATAAATGTTAATTGCAGTCAATGGTGCTGGAATTCCTTTGCTCTCACTCACTCAGCCACTTAGCCACTCTCCCTCTCAGTCGGTACACACCCCCCAGCAGGTGCTTTCACTGATAGTCTGAGTTTGCAGTTGTGCTTTAGGCTGTGGCTTTCAGGCTTGTTGTAATTCTACCAAAGACGGTCCAAGGCCACAGACTGAGGCTCTACAACAGCTATCAGGGGGAAAATCAATTGAAGGGTGCCTGCTGCCTGCTGCACCTCCATCCTCAGGTGACACCCGGGTCTCCCGTCTGAGCTGAGTGTGGGTCCAGTCTGCCCCAGGACAAGAGGTCACTGCGCCACATCTCCTGCCGTCCCATCAGCACTCAGTTTTTGCCTCTGCCTGTGGTTGGCCATCTCGAGCGCAGAGCATCTTTGCCTAGGTAAGAAGAAGACATCACCTTACGCAATGTCTCATATACTGTATATGCTGCTTAATGCTCAAAGTGTGTCGATTTGACAATTCTTGTTTGCTTGCTCACAGTATATGTGATTTGGAAGGAGTAGTTTTCATGATTTATAGGAGATTAAAATTGTCTGACAGTTACGAGTTACATTTTACTGCTTTACATGAGTACACACGTTTTCCTTTTCCTCCATAAAACTGCAAATATTTAAATAGCACAAAGGTTCAACCAATGTTATGCTATTGCTCATCTGACATGGATGTTGATAAAGTGGCGGCATCATCTTACACTTTCAAGACAAATAAAAGTGTCTTCTGTGGATGCCAATTTACCTGGTAAGATTAATGACAGCTCAAGAATTTCATCATTATAACTTGTATGCAGACCTGAAGCTTTGATTGAAAATAGAATTAATAATCTGATTTACAAGTCTGATTTTTGTTCAATAGTGATTATCAAGAACACAACTGTGGTATAGTTTCCCATTTTTTATTTTTTTTTGGTTACAGTCATAAACAAGTGGCTTGTCATTTGATACCAAAAACTATGATCAATAGATATGTACAGGCATCATTAAAACAAACGTGTGCCCACTGGCGAGGGTGGGACTGGGCATGAATTATGATTTCACTTAGTGGAACACATTGGCTGCTTCCCAAACCAAAACTGTGACGTGTGTGAGACACAACAGAAACAACAGAACAGAACTTTCTGCCTCCTGCCTCTGGAAATGAGAGAGATTAAGGCACAGGTGCATCGTTACCCTCTCGCTCAAAAATATATCATCACTCTTTTAGTTACACTGTAAAGTCAAAATTGGAAGCTTCTTGTCCATAGAGTACACTGTAAAACTGCTTCATGCACTTGACACATCCAGAATATATCACACACTTGAGTCAGGTTATGTAAGTAATGCACTTAAGAGGAAATGCTACTGAGCTTTAGAATTCATTTGCAACCATTTATTTGTCAAACAACTCCGTCACTATTGACCCATAAGGCCAGGCATGAGGGAGTGCAATCTGTCTGGTCCTCTCATCTGCAATGTTAAACTATTATTAAAAACCTGCTCTGTCTGATCTTATAATAAGTCAGATGATACGTCTAATCCCACTGTTCCAGCCCATGCCTTAGGCTCCTCACTATCTTCATCATCTCTGCAATTTTCTGCAAAAAAATACTATTTCCCCAACCATCATGATATACTACCAACGTTCAGGTCCAAACTCAAAACTCAGGTATAAAGTTACCTAACTATAATTCTAAACTACGGCCAAAATGAGCTAATTTGGACCAGCAATAAAGCATTTACAATGATTTAGTGTCTCCGAGGGTATTGGCCCAATGCCATTGCACCTGACTAACAGGAGAAATGAGTCATCTTTTGAGTCATGAAGGGCACCAACATCCCCTATAGACAGTTAATATAGGAAATTGGCCCTGGGACCAAAAAAAAAAAGAGAGAATTTTATGGATACCAAATGGGGTGGGGCTAGGGTCTTTAAACAACACTAAACAGTAAATAGCGATTAAAGTAGAAGACACTGCAAGAACAGTTAAAGAAAGTGCTATTCATAATAGAAGTTAGAAGTCTCTTTAAGGTCTAAACAATAGGCCACTCTTACACACAGTTTGATATACGCGTAAATACTTCAATATTTGATTTAACATCAGTTTTAGACATTTATGATGTGAATGGAGCTCATATTTTGCACCTGGCCGTGTCAGTTTTGCCATAAAAGGGTCTAAGAGGGTCGAAGGGCTGCAGTAGGTTAAAGCTATCCACATCATTTCCTTCAGCCAGCAGACGTTGGTGGGTATTATCTTCCCAGCACAGTCATATTGAGCAAGGAGCTCAAACTGCTTCTTTCTCCTTGGTGTTGGAACAATGACTTCCTTAGTTGGTCCAAGTTTCCCATGAGAAACAATAACAAAGAAAGAAATCTCCCTTTAAACCTCACTCCGTCGCTCACACAGCAAACAGTCACGCCTGGCTATATACACTTCTTTAACTCCAGACTCAAACAATGGAGCCCTTTTCTGTGACGAGCAGAGGCTGAGTGCTCTGCGAATATTTTGGTGACCATTAGATAGATGTCCTCATATCTCACCGATGACCTTTTTTTTCAACTATGATTGAACCATACAAGTTAAACATCGTTGTGAAAGACCGGACTCTTGGTGGTTTTAATTACCACTGAAGAGAAATCACTACTCATTAACTTTAACCTAAACACTTTTGGTTGGTTTCTGTCACAGAACTGATTCAGCCACAGTGATTAATAGGTTAGTAGGTTAATTTCAAGCTAGTTTGACTCGATCGGTCTGTCACTTATACCTCTTTCATTTGTAAGGGAAGGTTTGGAAGTGTGGAAATATCCTGATAGATCTCAAGTATCACAAGCTGTTCACATGACTAATGCCAACTCAGGATGTTTAGCAAAGATAACTCCCTATCACACAGCCAACATGTTTTCCCAGAGAAAATGACATGCAAAGGTAGTTCTTAGTTTAGTTTAGTTTAATTTTGTTTAGTTATTTGCATATAAAAATGACAAAACATATACATACAGATAGCACAACTAAGATCAAATAAAAACCAAACGAGATTAGAAAAACAAAAAACTGACCTCAAATAAAAAAGAAACCACCAAAAAAACCAAGATGACAAAGGCAAAACACAACAGAATTTCTCTCGTTTTTGGCAAACTGAGAGACCAAGAATGCAAAAGAAAGATGGTTACCAGGGAGGACGCCTGCATAGAGGGACTCCTTTGACTGAGTGTCAAAGGCTGACTTTGCTGAGTAAATGGAGCAAGCTCTAATTCTCCTAAAATGAATATCAGCGTCTTGACCAAACTCATTTAGAGATCAGTCAGGGTCTTAATCCCTCTCCCTGGGGTGTGTGTTTGTGTCTTTTTCTTCTTCCCCCTCTACCTTTTGGAAAAAGGTAATATGGCTAAATTTGCTTTGCTAATGGGCTTAGCGCAAGCTGTTACAGAGCAGAGTTGACACGCAGCAGTCAGGCTGGGATGCCAGTGGCTTTTAATCTCTCCTGATGGAGAGAATGGGAGGGCGGGTTATAGTTTACGAGAAGTTGGGAGATAAAAGGAAGAATGGGGGGTTGAGGACCAAAGACGAGAAAGGGAACTTCTTTTGGAAAAGATAACTTCATTTTTGCTTTGGTAAGAAGTTTCCCCTGTCCGCATCGGTGGAGAGAAAGGATAATAGAGAAAGGATATTGCATAAAGTAGCCTTGTCTCAATGGCATTCAAATTTGGTTACAGCCTTATAAACTAATGTGTCCATAAACAATAAGAGATGATAGGTGTGAAATATTAACATTAACTGGATTAATGTTAAACTTTATCCTCCCAGATGATTTTGGTTAATGGGTGTAGTCTATTGTTTTAGCAGTTTTATGAGACTTTAATTTCTTTGCGTCTCCTGACAAATAAAGCCATGACTCTCGCTGAACATGTGCTTTGTGAGAGCACACTTCCTTAACTGGGGCATCAGTCACAACCACTGATAACCTGGTGTGTGTGACAGCAATATGTGCCTTCCCATATGCCAGCTGTGACAGGTACACCTTGTGTGTGCCTTAAGTGAGCTCACCCTGAGATTATGACGCTAGTGCTACAGCTGACATCCATAAATATCCACTTATGACGGCAATTTCCTGTAAAGAGAGATTGTCCCTGTGATGGACTGCACACACCATGAGACAGAAACAAAAAGCAGTTCTGACAAAGAAGATATTTGACACAAGTATGCCCTGAAAAAGCCTGCACACCTATTAGTCTAATCTTCATGAAGCAGACAACCAGGCTGCTCTCGGTCGTACTACACTTTGTGCTCGCTCTTCTCCACATTATCTAACTTCCATTTGATTAAAAACTCCAGCTGACAGTGGAGACAGAGGGCTGCAGAGACGGCACCTTGAAAGCCAAGGCAGGCGGCGGAGTTGGTTCAGGTCTCAATACAAGTCACCTACCCCCAAGCCTTCTGCCATTCTGGGCCACTGACCCACAAATAAGAGACTCAGTCAAATCCATTTTGCCCCATGCCTGTTGGCGCTGTGTGTTAACTCTCTTAAGGGTCATTTCCCCAGTATCTTCATTTGGCTTGGAGCTCATTTATAGAGCTTCAGCCAACACAGTCTCACCTCAGTTCTCAACTACTCACCGCACATTACGAAAAGGATTCTCGCCTGAAGCTACTCTGATGGAGTTTCTTACAATACTAAAACCACTGCTTGTTTAGCAGCCAGGGAATTGCGCATAAAGGAATTGTTATAAAAGGTATTGTAATTTTGACTTAAAGCATGCGTTAATTTTAATCAAGGTAACATTGAATTGTGCTTGAATTTTGCAAAATATTGTCAGAGGATTATACTTGTAAGTGAACTCTCGTCAACTGCTATTACAAGATATTGATTTTAGTAATATATTTGTATTCATAAGAACTCTGTAAATGTTGTATAGGTGACAATACTTTGGTGGCATAGTTGGACAATAATGAATCGTTTCTCAGCCTTAGAAGTACTTACTGAAACCAAATATTACTTACTTAAATTATGCTACACTTGACTATACATATGGCTTTGCTTTAAAAGTAAACTTCTGAAGTTTGCATGGATAGTGATTCATGGAATGATTCATGGAATAATGTTAATATACTCTTCTTTCTCCCTTTTCTCCAGGTACCAGCTATGTCAAATCCAGTAGGCTGTTTATCAGAAGGCACAGCGTATGGATCCAGGATGGGGCTGACAGAGGGTTCCCTTGCCATCCTGGAGCTGGACAGGGGCTCTGGAGAAACCTGGGACATGGGGGAGACCAAGCCGAGCGTGGAAGCCCTGGAGCGCAGCATGCCGAGCCTCTACCTCTCCTGCTTCGACATGCTCCTCACCGAGGACGCCGCCTGGCTGGTCAAAGTATCAGAGGCAGCCCCGACCTTGGCCGTGCCCATGTCCCGCATGGAGCCGCGGGAGGAACCTGAGCAGTGTCCCGTTATCGATAGTCAGGGACAGGGACTCTCTCCTGGGCTGGAGGGGCAGGAGGAAGAGCGCTCTCTGGAGCAGGTGCAGAGCATGGTGGTGGGGGAGGTGCTGAAGGACATCGAAACGGCCTGCAAGCTGCTCAACATCACCCCAGGTAAGCAGTCTTTCACCACCACCACCGCCCCTGCTACTGCAGGGTTTGCCATCCTTGAGAAGGGTGGTAACGGGAGGTAAAGTATTAAGGCATATGCTGGACAAAGAAATAAAATTTCAGAGTACACAAAGCATTGCTCATTTCAAAACCATCCAAAAGTGTTCTCTGTTATTTGCATGTAAAGGGATATTAATTCAGAGCTACTTAAACTACTGGATACTACTCCCAGAATCAACAGATATTTGTGTGGACAGAGCAGAAAAGATGACAGATCTCTTGAATAATGTCCTTACTGACGCAAGTCATGTTTGCCTGCTCCAGGATCTGTTTAATCCTGACCTTTGCATGAGTTCTCCTGGATTTTGACAGTGATGGTTCTTTCCTGCCAATAGACGTGTACACAGACTTAAGGGCGAGGTCTTTCCAACTGGCAAAGCAAACATAGAAGCCATTATGTATTATAAGGCCTCTAGCTGTCATAAACCTATACCATCCCCAATCCTCTATTCTCCTGCCTAGGGCCATGGTGTACACTCCATTTACCCCTCCTATTAAAAGCATGATTTACTTAGGGCTTCAGTAAACCTGTTATATATAAAAGTAACAGAACATAACACATATGTAAGTAGCCGCAAACATTGGGAAATTAACTGACTTAACTTGACTCATTATGAGTTATGACTGACTTCAATCTCACTGGGAGAATGACCCTAAACCAGGCAACATTTGGTGTTTTCTCACCATTTTCAGTTCTCATTCATATTGTGTGTGTTTTTGTTTTCCCAGACCCTACAGAGTGGAACACAGGAAATGTTCAGAAGTGGCTGCTGTGGACAGAACATCTGTACAGATTGCCCCAGGCGGGCAAAGCCTTCCAGGAGCTCACCGGAAAGGACCTGTGTGCCATGAGCGAGGAGGAGTTTCGCCAGCGCTCGCCCCAATGTGGAGACACACTGCATGCACACCTTGACATATGGAAGTCAGGTGTGTGATATTTACTCAACAAGGTTAACAAGTTCACCATAGCTTACTGTGCCTGCTTTATTGCCTGACTTTTGGCTATTTTGAATTCTTGAATTTTCTGTTTTTTTTCTGACTTTTCTTTTTTTTCTAACACTATACCAATAAATGCATTGTTTGTGTGTGTGTGTGTGTATGTGTGTGCATGTGTGGGTGGGAGTAAGAGGGGTAATCAATGGAATTTGTGGATGTATCTTTAGCTTTTCTAAATTAAACATTTCTCCCTCTTTTTTTCTCTCTCTCTCTCTCTCTCTCTCTCTCTCTCTCTCTCTCTCTCTCTCTCTCTCTCTCTCTCTCCAGCTGCCTGGATGAAAGAGAGGTGTTCCGTTGGGGACACCAAAGTTACCGGTAGGTTTGGTTTTATATACCACACAAAAACAATCATGACAATAACTGTAATAATTGTAATAAAAATAGCATTCATAGTTCCCAAGTTCCCCAGTTAGTCATTCTTATACAGTTTAACTACAGGCCGTTGGCTATTATTGCTTCCCATAATAGGTTGTGAGTAGTACTTGTTATCAAAAAATGATAATGTTTAATCTTTAATCTGTTCTGTTGCCTATCATACAGGATTTTGGCTTTCATGCAAATCAAGCACTTGCTTTGTGCATTTCCTGACATGAGTAACCTGATCATGTAGGGCCTCCCTTATCTTTTAGGTCCCTGTGCATGAGTCTTATGTTCCTCTGTGGATTACTACCCATAACCATACGGTCCAATGTTGTTTGTTGTGTAGGTGGCGAGGAGCTTTGGTCCGAGGCAGATTCCTCCTGTTCAGGCCAGCCTATTCACCTGTGGCAGTTCCTCAGGGAGCTGCTGCTGAAACCACACAACTATGGACGCTGCATCCGCTGGCTCAATAAAGAGAAAGGTATTCTGATTTTTATATACCATACAGCTGCATCTCCATGCATTTAATCCAGACCATTCTTAGCCATCCACATATCAACAGACAACATTACGTTAGCAGACACTTTTGTCCAAAGTGTCTTACAATACGTACATTTTGTCAATAGTAGACAAACTGACCGTATAGATGTGCTGAATTTTTAGAGTTACATGCTTTACTGAAAGTGTGACAAACTACAATTTTGCATCTAAAATGTATGCAACATAGAACTGGAGGATAAATCTCCTCACTGCTCTCCACCAGGGCCACACATGCTAAAAATGTATGCACCCATTAAGCCAAATGAAATGTCATGTCATTTCTAAACAGCAGATCTCATGCTATGTCATTCAGGTATTTTTAAAATCGAAGACTCCGCTCATGTGGCGAGGCTGTGGGGCCTGAGGAAGAACCGTCCCGCTATGAACTACGACAAGCTGAGCCGCTCCATACGTCAGTACTACAAGAAGGGCATCATCCGCAAGCCCGACGTGTCTCAGAGACTGGTGTACCAGTTCGTTCACCCTGTGTGAGGAGGACAGTGGAGGACGAGGAGGAGATGGAAGCCTGCAAAGTAAAGGGACACACTATCACACCATGCACTTGAACGCCTAAGCCCAAGCTGAAAAGGGGTTTTAAAAAGCAAAACTGACTGGGAACACGTGCACTGACCAACCCCAATGGTACACACTGCCGCTGCCAACACTGAAGTATCAGCTGGCAAGGTGCGTGTATGAAGGCTTATTTGTACATGGCCAAGAAGAAGAAGAAACAAAACAGTGTGGCTCTTTCTGGCTTATTCCTGCTACAGAATGAAACAACCAAATATATAAAAAAAAAAAAAGAAAAAGAAAACAAAAACAGAAATGAACTGCCTTGTCATTTGCATGATCTGCCTGTCTTTTAACCATTTATACTGAACAGTTAGAACTGATTGCTATCGCACCCTCCAGGGAAACACCCATTGCCCACAGCCACATTTGTTTTGTCTGTTGGTTGCTTGCATCTTGACCACCGTCTGTATACTGCATGTGTTTGACTTAGAGCCTGTTTTCCTCCCACCCTTGAGAATGTGGTTACGATTGTTTTGCTTCCCTTTGGGTTTGGTCCTGGCCTGTTATCCAGATAGTCAAACAGCTCACTTTTTACATCAATCACTTGATATGGCACACGTTTGATCTCGTCCGAAAGGTACAAGAAGGAGATTTTAGCACAGTGGTTCTCAACGTGGGGTCCGGGGACCACCAGGGGCCCTTGAGGGGCTTCCAGCAAATTGATGTATTATTAAACCATTATTTCATTTACAAGAAGTATGCATAAGAATGACTATTTTGGTCATAGTTTCACTGTTATCTCCCTACCTACAATACAGATACTTTGGACAAAATCATATCTAACAAAAATATTCTTAGATTTATGTACGAGAGACAAAATCTCATCAAATGGGGGTCCGTGGCCCTAATGTGTAGCCTACTACTTTTGGGGTCCTTGATATGAAAAAGGGTGAGAATTGCTGTTTTAGCAGTTTGCTGAATCTGGATCCAAGGGTGAAAACTTGTGATCAGTTCATCCTTAACCTACTGTGACTGTGCTGATAAATAAAACTTAAATGTATTTTTTTCCGAGGTCTAACTTGATGAAGAGTGATACATTCCCTAAAGACTGTGTTACTGCTGAGAAACCAACATTTTATGCTTTCAACTCTGGTTTATTCTGTTATACATTGCCTCTTGCTGTTTTACACTCACTTGGTTCATAAGTTTGTGGGGGATTTGACTCTTGATATCTTAAGACAGCTCTGGAAGGCGACCCAAACCTTACATAGGCAAATAAATTGAATCTGGTTACTGGTGACCTCTAGTGGCAGGATTCATTCTTACACATCTAAAGTGACCCAGTGGGCCACAGCAGATGGGTGAGTCTCAAAAACCATCTGGTTGATCGCAAACTTCTTCTTGCTTTTAGTCTTTCTCAAATTAGATTAAGGGGGGAAGCTCAGAGGTTGTCACAGTCAGATATTCTGTTCAAATTAGTTTAAAGGGGAACACTGCTTAGTTTAGGTATTTAAATATGTGATTTCTATGGTCTAGGATAATCCAATCGATATTTGTGAACAACTGAAGAACTCTGTCCCAATCCCAGAAACCAGAGAACTAAGACTCAAACTTATCATGTCATCAGGTATAAAGTCTGGAGGTGCTCCATGGACTATGACTGCTGAGACTGATTTCACGGGAAGGCTTGTTTGAGATTTTATACACGTTAATTTAATTCTATTATATAGTGTTGTCACTTTAGAAAATGTACTGCTTATCCTCAGAAACCCCCCCGGCTTCTCTCTATCTTTCCCAATTCATTCTGTAAGGAATAGCTGCCATCTTTATCCCTAATGATAATACAAGTTTGAATCTTATTTCTTTGGTTTGAGTTGTTCATTTCCACTATTATAGCTCAGGCTGTCCAGAACCATAGAAATAACATCTTGAAACTCCTAAATTGAGTGGTGTTCCTCGTCACATGATCAAATGAAAGTGATGACATGAAAGGAGGGAGAGGAATTGAAGAAAAATCTTTAGAAATCCACTGCATTCATGCATTCATCATGTCTTACTTCTGATTTCCATACATTGCATCATTCTGATATTTTGCTATTAATCTATTTTTCTTCTCTGGTCACAGCTTGGCATGGGTAAGGTATAAAAAGCCATCCCAGTGTTTTTAAAACAAGTCCAACTCATTGTGAACTGTTGCACCATAGCTGTGTGCCTCGACTTAAATGTCACCCCCGCACTTATGTGTCAAGCTGAGAGTTGACAACATTGACATGCTGCTGGAACATCTTCAAAATCTACTCCACTTCATCCTCCCAAGCCCACAGACTCTCATATGTGCCTCAGAGTTTTCAGATGACATCTTTTATTTTTGTTTATGCAGATGAACAGGCACTACAGTTTGGAAATTACAGCACTATGCTAAAAAAAAAAAAGAAAAAAAAAAAAAAGACAGACTTCTAAAAGACCTCTAAAATTTTTCCACAACATTGCAGACCAATGTTTCCCGCATTAGTTACAGACAGAAAAAAAAAAGGATTTTAAGCATTTTTGAATATTATTTACCATCCTTTAGTGTATCACAGGAGTTTCACAGTGAATGCCATAGTTGTACCTTCACACATTACCGCATAAATTACAGGATCATAGATACAAATTGATTAGCACATGTTTACGGCACACTTGTAAACAACCCCATTCTGGTTCAAATGCATTACGTGATGGTTACGATTGAAGGTAAGTTACGACTGCACTCTTTGAATTCATACTACTGCCAGACAATGGGCCTGTGTGTTGCGTCAGTGTGTAAACTGAGCTGGATAAGCCAGAGTCAGATTCTGTATATGCAAACTCTCTTTCACTGTGTTGACCGTGACAGTTGAGTGTCATTTGAGCGGTGGGTGGTAGACCTAGATAAGGCAATATTTGCTTAACCACTCAGAGAGCACAACACTAGTTTAAAAAGCAGATAAAAGCATATACACCATACAAAATGATGTTACAGTGAGAGACAAGTCTGTCCCACCGCCTCCCGGATAACTCAAAATGAACTTCTTGCAGCAGAAAGGCAATTGTCTCATCAATATTTCAGAGGCAGATCCTCTTTCTGCTTTTCTCGTTGCAGCTTTCTCTGCCTGTGTCAGTAAGAGAACACCCTCTCCTCCGCCTCTGAGAACAGTAGGGGTATAGTATTCACCAACTCCCGTGGTTACTAGGAGTAACAAACCAATCTCACATAACATGTACTGTACTGCCACATGCAGTCCTAATCTTGGTTTGTATGAAGTTTGATTTAGATTTACTCATTAAGAAAAAAAAAGATTTAAGTGTAAAGAGTCTGCATATGATACAGCCTGCATTTGGTAAACAGTAAAATAGACAAATATTGATTGACTACGTTACGCAATGCAAATCAATGGCATCAGATCTCAACCTGAAAGACTTTTCATTTAATTAAGAAATTGTCAATAATTTGGTCAAAACAAATGCAGGCCATGCTCTGGATCAGTTTAGGTTAAGTTGAGATGAGCTGTAAACAGCGTATGGGAACATCAGCATGCACATACACTCAGAGAGAGAGGAGTCGGAGGCTCATGATGCCACGTTCACTGTCATTCACTCTACTGTAGTAAACAAGAACAAGTCTCATTGATTGCAGAAATAAAAAATACAACCTTGGGTGTAAACTGAAGATCATTTTCATACAAAACAGCTATGAGTTTACATTTCCAGGCAGGTTTTGTCCATGGCATCCGCATTATTAACACAGTTTACATGTAAAGACAAAAAGAAAAGGAGAAATGCAAGTGAGGGGTAGTAGCAATGACAGGCACATTGTTCTAGACGGGCGTGACAGTGGAGGTTAACGTAAACAATCCTTGCAGTGTTTGGGAGAGTACACATTACTATTCCAATGAGCTCAGCTGAGTGACTGTGGTCTTTATTGAGGGTGAGCTGTCTTTTATCCTGTTTCAAAATGTAAATTGAGTGGCTGATAACACATGCTGCGGTATGGACAGATATCAGGAAAACAATAAAATGCATTTATGCTCAACATGTAAGTATTTCACAAAGAAAGGGAAACCCAACACTGTATTCAATGCAAAAAAGACTGTACAAGCATCCAGACTGTAAAAAAAGAAAACATCATCAAAATATATACATGGAATGCACAATGCATAGCTCATTCTTGCTATCCAGGCACAACTTACTATACCATATCAATGTTATTATGGGAGAATACACTGTATGGCATATCAGCTTCATAACTGAAATTACACACAAAATATACTAAAATGTTTTCCTTCAGTTGCAGGATGTTGTAGTATTGATGCGGTATTTGCACATGGTTTTGAGATGATGTGGTCCCAAACCCAAAATACAGACTGACATGTTATTTCACTGTGGTCTTCTCTGATGGGTTATGAACAAGTGCTGAGATGAAGACAGCTCAATGTGCCTGACAGGAAGGGGAAGCTTTGCTCTGAAGTCTCTGGCAATGTGCAGTATGACTGGACGGTTCAGTCTGGGTTAGCCCTCCAATGAGGCAGCGTTCTCAGTACAAACAGCTAGATAGGCTCCACATAATTGGCTGGGTAAAGACCCAGCTGGCCGCTGTCCAGACGGCCTTTACACCAGCCCTGCTCGTCCTCCTCCTCCAGCTTGGTCAGCTCGTCCCCTGTAGCAAAGGGAGGAGACACAAAATAGTAGCAAGGTGAGAAAATCACATCTCAAAACACTCAAATCATTTCATTTTATTGGTAGTTAAATGTCTTGTTTTTTACATTTACTATGTACTTTCTACTGTTTATTAACTGTATCTACTATTTACTCATGCATTTTGGTTATTCTGTTTTGTAAAGCGCTTTCAAAATATGTTTTTAGAAAAGCTGCTACATAAATAAAGATTATTATTATTATGTGAAACAAAACATAACTACTGTAATACAGTGTAGATCCTGGCATGGACTCTGTAGCTGCCAACAAGAACAATATCTCTGTGCATGGACACTATGTACCCAGCTTGAGAGAACAATACACCAGCAGGAATGTCACACATGCATGATCAAAGTACTTGACAAACGAACATTAATCATTAGCGGAATGGATGCTGGCATGATAAGGCAAATGCCACTGTTGGGCGTATTTGACACTGTTGTCCAGAGCGACCAATAATGACTGAGCTGGTGAGGGTTCAGTGTCTTGGTCAAGGAGACTTGGCAGGACACAAGGCCTTTTGATGGACACACTGACTGTTGCAGGGATCAAACCTGTGACCTAGGCATCACACTCACCTGCTTTGAAGCTGAGCTCGTCCTGCTCTTGGCCGTCGTAGTCGTACAGCGCTCTCACCCTCACACCTTTCCCCACGTCCTCGTCGAAGGGGTTGGTTCCTCCGTTGGTGTCGTTGCCTGAGTTGGGGGCCGTCTGGTCCTCGTCTGACCATTCTGTGGAGGCTGTGAAGGCTTGGTTCTTCTCATAGCTGCTGACACTGAGGAGGAAACATCCAGCAGCACATTAACACTCAGCAACACATCGCCCATGTTTACAGAAAACTAACATGACTAGATATTCCTGCTATTCCTACTCCTACATCTACTACTACTCCTACTGCCACTACTGTTACTACTATTATTGCTACTACTATTACTGCTACTACTACTATGACCATTTCTACTACTACTAATACTACTACTGCTATTATTACTATTACTTCTACCACTGCTACTGCTACTACTATTACGACTACTACTACTACCACTACTACTGTTACTACTACTACTACTACTGTTACTACTACTACTGCTACTATTACTATTAGTTCTATTGCAGCTACTGCTACTACTATTACTACTACTACTACCACCACCACTACTGCTACTATTACTATTACTACTACAACTACTACTACTATTCATATTACTTCTACTACTACTACTACTACTACTACTACTACTATCATACCACTAATAATAATAATTCATTTGTGGAACATTTTTCAAAAGTTACATACATAGTGAGGTATTATGCAATTTCAATCAGGAAGACTACTTATCATTCATTCATTCATGCTTTCTCTTTTCCCGATCAGAGTTGGTGAACACTTTCCCTCTTTTTCCAGAGAACCAATCAGAGTTAGCCGTCACTTCCCTCTCTTTTTCAAAGAGCCAATCATCTAAGTGACGGGAGTATATACATGTCACCTTCTATGCTATTGCCCTTCTCTCAGCTGTCTCTGCTGCTGTCATTCCAGTCGCTGTGCTTACCTTCGTCCCTCCACCACCCCATCACCACCAATGTCCAGGCTCCAGAGGAACTCCCCGGGGGGACATCCTAATTCCTACGTCTATCCCGGATGTACTCCTAACTTCACGAATGGGAGGAGTTCCTCCATGGAGCTTACGCCAAAGTTTACATCTTGTTTCATGTTATGAATAAAGTTTTTCATTCGAGCATTCATCCTAGTCTCTCCTGATTGAAATGCTATCAAGAAATAAATAAATAGTGATCAGACCCCTTTAAATGCAGGAAGACATCAATTGGCACATATCCTAATAGAAACTACTCTGATTATCAGTATTTTGAGTGTGGCAGGGTGTTGATCAGTGTTCATCCTTACCTTCCCCGGTCTCCAGCCTGAGCATGGTCTACTGCTTGAGTGACATTAGTCAGCATGACTCCATCATTGGCCTTCTTTGCCTTTTCTCTCTTACTGATGCTATGGGAAAGATCTGGGTTGTACTCCTGCAGAACAGGGGACAAAAATGTGTTAATTAATTAACTTGTTGATTTTTTGCTGCACGATACACTGTCCTATCCCAAGTCTCACCCAACGTAAAAATATTGCAACTGATTTTTATAAGATATTTTTTCGTAGTGACTTTCTTGACTAAAATTTACAAATGAATTTGTCTCAGTTATGCAGTATGTTTCACAGTATATGCAACAATAGTACATGCGTCATTTTGTGAATTGCTGCTGCTTATTATGACACTGATAGTGTGTCTATACCTCAAACTGTGGCCAGTTCATATGCATGCCGGGGCCATGGTTGTTGCTGAACCACTTCAGATCTTCCTGTGGGCTGGCTGATGTGATGACGTGTTCAAGATCTCCGTACACCGTGGCATAACTGTGGAAAGACAGCAAGGATTTACAGTATGGGTAATGATCAGGTGGGGACTGGCAGTGAGTGTGTGTGTGCATTTACATGAGCAGGCAAGCACATGCAGATGTGATTTTTTTTAAATGTCCTACACCTTTGGTCCTCTGTGAGGTTGAGGTGGCGTTTGACGTCCAACAGCACCTCCCTGAGGAAGCTCAGCCTCCTCTCTTCAAACTGCTGGCACTGGTCAAACACCTGCTCCATGTTCTCCATGTACTGTGGGGTGCACTTACTCAGCTCATCCAGAGCCTTCTCATACTTTTCCTTGGCCTAGGTTGGTACAAAGACACAAACAACACACTCTTAATGCCTTGACAAACATGATGTCTATGTGATAGCTTACTAATGTGGTGATTAGATAAATGAGGAATAATTAATGTTACAGTGAGGCATTTTCAGTGCATATATGGCTGTTTTCAGTTTTATGGTCAGCTGAATGTGAATCCTATTAACCTTGGTTAAAGGACAATAAATTTGTATTCCAGCACGAGAAAGAAGAATGTCTTAAGAGGGTGAAGGCCAAGGCAGTCAAGTCATCAAAAAAGGCTTGGGGGACCAGAGTCCACTTTACCACAGACTAGCTAATGCTGATGGAGGGAGGGAGGGACATAAGAGCAGAGAGGGGGTGGGCGGGCCATGCAGTCACACATTAACCATGCTACACTGCCTTCAGCTACGTTGCCTTCACAACACTCGGCACGGAGAATCCAGCTCCGCAGTCTGCATCTTAAAATAGCCTGGGAGTTGATTTGATTTCCTCTTGGCTTGATTGCAGTGAATGGCTCTTGCATATTGATGATCCCACAGCCTGTGTAATCATGACGGGTGTCCCCCTGGTCAGAGCTGCAGGGTCCGATGTGCTCACCTTCTGTGAATCCTGTTTGCACTTGTCAACTTTCTCGTGGAGCTTCTTCTGCTGGTCAGCTGTGACAGACGCCTCTCCCTTGCTGTTGGCCTCTCTGGTGGACGCCAACTTCTCCTCTTTGCACGCTATGTGGTAGGACTTCTTGGCAGCCTCAAGCTGAGGGGCGAGATGATAAGAATAAATTCAAATCCATGGAAGAAAACCTCTTTTCATTGATGATACTTGTTGGGTGAATCAAATGAGAAATGCACACAAGCGTTATTTACTGACCATAAACAAAGCTGGCCTTTTTAGAATGTTTTATATTCTATAAAATTATTAAATGATTAATGATTGGAACAGGAAATACTACATGATTACAATTTTCTCAGAAAATCTTAAGTTGATCATATAGGATTCCTGTTAATTGTAGAAAAATGTTGCATTTTATTTTAGGTATTTTTGCCGATGCTCTTATCCAGAGTGACTTAAAATGAGTGCAAAGGTAGGAGTTCAGTGTCTTTCTTAAGGACACTGCAGCACATGGCTGTTGGTAGATACATCAGTTGTTGTGAGGATTGAATATGTAACTTCCTGGTTACAGAACAGTCTCTCTAACAACTAGACCCTGTTGCCTATGGACAGCTTGTTAAAAAAGTGCCCACCCCTCACCTCTTTTAGCTTTTTGGCCCATGGTTTCTGGGCCTTCTTGAAGCCCTCGTCCGCCTCTTTGGTTTCCTTGAATCCTCCCATCATCTGTTTGTGGTAGGAGTCTTTCTGCCAGTTCTTCACCTTCTCAAAGTCCTCGTTGATCAGGTTGTTCCTCACTTCCTGGTGAAGCTCGCTCACCTTCTCTGCCTCCGTCATCACCGCTGTCCAGGCCCGCTCGACTGTGCCGTACTGGGGACCTGATGGTGGGATGGAGGGAGAGAAAGACACTGATGCACGAACATATCAAGTTAAGTGATTTTATCTTGTACCCAGACTTATCAAGCTCATTTTAGGATTTTTTTAAGTGAAATCATCTTCCTGCTCTGGCAGATAATTTTACCGGTTTCAACAAATCTGGCTTTTTTTCAGGACAATGGAACTTGTTTCAGGACATTTACTTGGTAAAAGTGAAATTGTCTTGGAGAAAGTTTCAAGATTTTCTTCATTGTTTTATGATGATTTCCTGAAAGAAGTCATATTGGCATGTATCAAGTGAAATTTATTGAAACCAGCAAGATTATCTGCCTGTGCAGTGAGATAATTTGACTAAAAATATCATGATTTAAGTTTGATAGATTTGGAAACAAGATAACATCAATTGAATTTTGTAGTGTAGACAGTAGACTCTACATTCAGCATTCTGTCACTATGCCCATTCAGGCAGCATTGAATACAGTCTGGATGCAGCTGTAGAGAGGGATGGTGAGAAACATGCACAAAGATTTTATGAAAAAACACATGCAGACTTTCACAATATGAGTGTGTAACACAGCTTACCTTTTTCTACCAGCTGTCTCCATCTCTTGGACCAGTCGGTCAGCTGCTGTGCGTACGCTTTCTCGATTTTGGCACGTTCCTGGATACAGTTCATCAGGTCATTGCAGAGCCTGTGGCCATCGTCGATCCGCTTCACTGTACGTTTGTAGTTCCCCACCTTTCACAGAAACAATGGGTCAGGGTACATTAATTAGATTCACTATTAATTAGATCAGTGGTTCTCAACCTGGGGGTCAGGACCCCCAAGGGGGTCACAAGATTTCCCCTCGGGGATCAATAAAGTATTTCTGATTCTGATTCTGATTTCTGAAGATAATTTGGGGGGGTCGCAAGATGACTTATGAAAAAAAAAGTATACATTTATTTGTATAGTAGAAATATGTCTATTTTTTCAGATTTTTCTCAAATCTTTGCTTTTCTCTTGCGAAATACTGAGTAGTTTTCAGCCTCTTGGCCTCCTCTGATAATTAATCAAATGAAACAACCTGAAAAGGGAAAATCAGGGTCACAAGCCAAAAAGGTTGAGAACCTCTGAGTTAGATCACCACTTATGTCTACTCAAATCAAAGGAACTGCACTTAAAGCTACACTAGGCAACTTCACATGGTGGCAGCTTCAAATGGCAGCAACAAGGTAACGGTTTGAAATAATTTGATCTTCAATACCCAGAAATCTTGTAATGTCAGTAAACTGTACACAGCATACTCATGTTTACCAACCTGGTTTGTCTGTGATCACTTTATACCAAATGAAACCAAAGGGACGAGAGAGGCAAAATAACTAACTGTTGGTGAGTCCAGCTTTCTCTGGACGGAGAGTTCGCTTACAGCTGCTTAGGTGACAGTTTTGCTTTATTTGCTGTGGGTGTGTCACTTGCTGTGGGTGGCTAAGTGTGTATACCTGACATCACAATTAAATTTAGAATTAATCTACAGTGTCTCAATTAGGGGGGATGGGACGCTCTTCTCTGTTGCAGACCCACTTTGTGATTTAGGATTATAAGACTTTTTTTTTTTTAACAGAAATCTTGCCATCGCCACCTTTAAAAATCTAAAAGATGCAGAAATGTACAGGTGTCAGCTGGTTTCATGTCGGCATAAAAATATCTGCTATGCTAATAAATTAAACAATAACAAAAAAGGGACAATATTTTATGATTGATTGTCATGGATGACATACTGCAATAGAGATATTTCATTATAATCTTGACAAGACTTTAAGAATGTGCCGCTGCCGTCCTAATGATCAAGCAGTGAGGTGCCACCTTAAAAGGGAACTCTGCTCTCAGCCTGCAGGGATGTGGACCTGATGCATCGATTAGGCAGGAGGGAACAGCAGGGAAGGGGCTTGTGCTGATGCACATGGAGTTATGTAATGGAAGTGGGGGTGTGTTAATGTCAGATAATTTACGACTCTCCATGGACACAGGAGCAGCAACCTCCTAGAGAGCTGTATAAAATGATAGCTTTGCCCAGAGACAGAGCCACAGAGAGACAAAGAGAGAGAGAGAGAGACAAAGAGAGAGAGAGAGAGAGAGGGGGAGACTCAAATCCCTTATTCCTTACTGCATCAATTTCACACCTTTGTGACAGAGAAAAAGGGACTGCATTACACCTTGCATCTCTAGCATTCTGCTGAATGCGTAATAGATGGTTACCTATACTTCACCCTGAAAATGACACTCGACAAATCTTGAATGTCTACTAAATGGAAACCTCCCCGGGACAAACGACTGTATTTTACACCAGCCCTCTGCCTCAGCAGCCAGCCGAGTCAGCTATCAGCAGGCAGCACTGCAGCAGCCACTACTGTAATGCAGCGAGTGACTGTGATGTAGTGACTGTGTGCTGAAAGCAGGCACCTTCGCTGGTCCGGCTGCTTCCTAAACGCCCTGCCTGGCTGATGAGACATGATGAGGATAAAGTGCAGCTAAGTGCGAGTGGCAATGGAGCATAAACCCTGAACCCATGAAATGACAACGCTTCTTTTCTCTCTAAAAGATCCACTGAGCTTCCTTCAGCCCATCCATCATGCAGTCCTTTCACTGGTGAAAACCAGAAGCAGGGAAGGTACTGTATGTCTGCACTCTAGGCTGCACTTTCATCTTTTGACAGTTATCTGCTAACTGATTGCAAGCTGCAGCATCAATGGTGTCATAGCAATAGCCTGAACATACAGCAATATTAGCATGATATATGATAATATTGCTAACAATCAATGTTCTGGGAAATTTAAGTTGAGGCAAACCTTTTCTTTGTGACAAGCTGCCAACCTATGGCGATCAGTGTCAGCAATTACCAGCTCTCATACATAATGAATGGACTTCTGGTAACTTGTTGCTCAAATTACTTGGCATGTGGGTGCTTGGTAAAGGTTGTGAGGTGACCTCATGGGAGAAACCCAGCACAACATGTTTTCATCCACATTAACCATCAGAAAGAGTACTTGCAAATACTTGGTTTAAACTTGGTACTAAATGGTTTGTTTTAACCTACTTAGGTGTCAGATTGTAGTGCTTGCAACATAGGACAGTACAAGGAGTGCCAGAAATGTTAAACAATCACAGTAAAGCCCTATAAAATCTATGTATCATTCTTGTATGTGATTGACAACTTGCTTGACATGATCTGGACGTACCTGATGTGGTTAATCCCACCTATCTGGTACTCCAAGCAACTACTATTTGGCACAACTATGGGCCCAGTACAACTTGCAACTACTATTTGACATCCGTCTGCCTGTCATCCCTGTTTTTAAACACATGAGCTAAAAAGCAAGGTGACACAAGCCAGGGAATCACTGTAAGAATCCTTAATATAGGAGTCCCTTGGAAACCCATACGGTGCAGCTGTCATGCAGTAATTGGAAACACACAGCAAAATGCTTTTAATAAGATGGAGAGCCTAATTATGCACTACTGTTAAGAAAACCAGTAAAACAACTTCATCTTCAAAGGCCAGGTCATTCAGTCTCACCTCCCAGAGCAGCTAGGTTCATTGAGAGTTCATCACTTGGCAGTGTCACCTCCCAGTTACATTTAATCTGTAAAGGCTGTGCCATGCTGTCTCACCTCCCAGAAGCTGTCTGTGGTCTCCTCCTGGCTGGCGGACTCGTCGTAGGCTCCAGACATGGTCCCAGATTTGGCAGAGTGGCTTCAGGCTGTGGCGGTCTGCAGCAGAGTAACGCTCCTCATGCACTGTAGGGGAACACAAGCACAGAGGAGTGTAAACACAGGGACTGTGAGCATCGTGATCACAGGGAGACGTGACAGGCATAATCATTCAGATGAAAATGACATGTTTGGAAGTTATATATCTGGTCATAGGCTGCCAAAATGTAGCTGTAGACGGTTTCTCTGGCTGTATTCACTAAAATAACATGGATGCCATCTGCTTTTAACACTAAACAGCATGATGTAATGATGCTGATATTCAATACAAGCCTTTACATTTGTTAGTTTGAATACTTATATGGTTTAAGCCCATTACCCTACAGATTAAGTGCTGCTTTTTGTGGCTCCTGTCACCAGAACATTGTGGTCTTAATATAGATGTCAACAGATGTTTTGCTCATGCTCTCATAATACCAACAAATGTTGTGCCATGGTTTTCAAAGTGGATGCAAGATACTTATGTAACCAGAAAAAGGCACAACAAATGAGGAGTTTATACAACATGTTTACAAAATGATTGACCACACAATTATGGTACCTTTTAAAGGATAGCAGGTAACTTGAATCCTTGGTTGACAAAGTAATTTTTATAGGCCATTTCTTTTAAAGATATTGAATGATGAACATCAGGTAGTCATTTTTCTCCCAAAATGGACATACAGTGTTTAGGAAATTGACTCTTCAAATATAACTAATAGTCCTAAAATTGTAAGAACTATACCAAGCTGCAGAATTTCCAAGTACATATAAGGTGATACAGCTGGGTGAATAATGTAATAAATTCATACTGTAGGTTACATGATCAGATATTACCATCAGAGACAATCAGAAGTGTGCATGAATCTTGCATGTGAGTAAGCTGACCACATCAGTATTTACTTTACACACTCCATTCCTTACACTTGAATCAGATAAGCAGTTACTTATACTGTTTTATAGTGCTACTTGATTTGAGCATATCTGGGTCTGAGTTCATCTCATTGTCAGCCTCTCTAACATTTGAAGTTCCCCAGAGATCGATTCTTTGCCCGATTTGATTTTCATATTATTTGTCGCTTTAGGTGAATGTCCTACCATTGATATGCGGAAATATATTGGTCAAACCCAATAATCTTAATAACCTGATCATTCTTCACGGCTGTATATCTGAAATTATGGATTGGATGTCTCACTTTTCCTCCAGTTTTGTCTTTCCCTTGGTGTCGACTCAAATCAAAAGCTGATGGTGGTTTTACTGTCGTGGCACCCAAACTTTGGAACAGCCTTCCCCAAAATGTCAGATCAGCTGACTCAATATTTATTTTCAAAAGGCAACTAAAAACCCCTCTTTCAAAGGGCTTTTAATTAGCATAATAATGTACTTTTAATTGAAATTTTTGTATATCTTGTCTGTATATTTGCTTGCTGTTTAAATGGTTGTTTGTTTGCTCTATTAAGCACTTTTTAATGCTTTTATTATTATTCTTATTTATTTTTTTTCTTTACTTTACTTACAATCACCCTCATAACCTGACTGCTTCCGGCTATTGTCTCCACTCCCCTGAGATGACTTTGTCATTAGATTTGCTGATGACTGGCAATTAATTTTCGGTGGCACTCACCCAACCTCTGTCACATTACTGTGTTCTAATTGCAGTGTAATCTTCCTCCATCTAATAGCTGTGGCATAGCTAATGATGACACCCGTACTGAAATGAGGGCACAAAATGTCTCCCAATGTGAAAAGAGGACTAAAGGAAAACACAAAGTGCTATCATGTGAGCAATGTGGTCCAGAGGCTCAGGGGCTGCTGTTGTTTTAGTTTGACACTCAGGCAGAGTCTACAGCTGAAACTCCCGCAGAGATGATCAATACAAATGAGAGCCTGGCCGATGCAGGGTTTCTGAGTCAATTCATAAAATCAAAACACTATTTTTATCTATCTATCTATCTATCTATCTATCTATCTATCTATCTATACATCCATATATAGACAGATATAGATATAGACATAGACATAGACATAGACCCATGTTTCTCATAGGGACAGTTAGCAATATTGCCACCTTCAGTGACAGCACAGGGGCCAATTCCAATAAAATCACCTGCCTCCATTACAACTAAAAGTGAATAGTGGCAGATAGGATATTTCTATACTAGATAACGAGCCCAGCAACACACCAGCACCGGTCCCTGGACCTGAAACTGTCGATTAGCAGTTTGCGGGGACTCATCTTGAGAATAAGAGGGCAGCTAATTGACTGCAGACCTTCACGAGCAAAAAGGCACACACAGGCTGAACACGCTAACATTAGCCCAGTGCTGCTGCAGCCTCATCAGCGCCTCGCTGACCTCCGCCGCACGGTTCAGTTCTCAGCCCACACTACACATTCACAAAGACAAATGCACACATACAGTACTCACACATTCTCAGTGGGGATATGACTTATATCAGACGGCACATAGCCTAACTGTGTCCTGCTGAACACAGAGCTGCCAATGAGCATTGAGTTAGAAAGGAAAAGAGTGAAAGAGGAGAGCATGCTGAGATTAAGATGGGTTCTGGGTGGGAGGCAGTTAGCCACTGCCACTGACATGTAGGCCTATGTTTTACAGCGTCATATAATTACAGACTGCCTCTCTGTTTGTTCTTATAATGTCTCATCCTCTGTAATTCCTGAAATAAAAAAAAAAACTCCTTCGACTATATCTATTTAAATTGTATTCAATTCCATTCAATAACGTTAATTGATACATGGATATCCCCTTGAAGTGATGTAGTCGTAAATAAAAAGGTGGGTAAACTATGACAGGTGCTGATTATCATGCGGCATCACAACCACCATTAAACAATAAGCAGTTAGAATCAGAAAAGCATTAATTTATGCTTTTTATACTTGCCAGAGGGGCAAGTGTTTACATGTTCTGAGACTGTAGGATTTTCATTAGGTCCAAATCAAATCAATCAATCAATCAATACTTTATTTGAACTGCCGTGTCTGAAATGCCTGCGGAAGTAACCTTGACAGGTCAGCTGAAGGCCTGTAAGTTACTGCTCCTGCTGCGGCTATCTTTCAGTGGAGTTGCATTGGAAGATTGAATTTTACCATTTCACATTTCTCTACATTTCAAATTGCATGTGGAAGCGTTTGGCTAGCGAGTAGAAAATTAATTTCAAGTTCTCTGGTTTGATGATAAGGCAAGTTGTGTCATTTTACAACATTAGATAGTTTGATTTAGGTTTTGCATATTATTCATTGGATTTCTTCATTGCAAGTGGTCTTAATCCTTTATCAAGGATGCAACATTACAATAGTAGGCCATGCTAAGTGTATGTTAGCAGTAACATTAGTTGTTTAGTTGTAGTAGTGAGCTATTGTTGGTGATTTGAGTTTGTTACATTATTTTCCAGGATGCTCAGAGGTGGCAAGCATGTAACTAGCACTAAGCTAGTTTTCACATGTTCCTATCCTTACATCCATTTGATAGTACTTATAATGATGTACAGTATATTAGGTGGGTTTACCCTCAACTTTATCCCTGCCCTTGAGAGTGGGGCTGTCATTTACAGGTCTGCTCCAAGGACAATGTTAAGATGCTAAATACTGAACAAATATGAAAAAAAGAAAGATTCAAACACAACAATAACACAGTTGTTGCTTTCTACGCAAGCCACAAAGTCTGAACTAATTTTCACTTTAAGTTGCTTATAAACCTAACCCTAACCTCACCACAGATACACCTAACCCTATACTGTATATATGTATCAGATTATATCATATATATTTGTGATCATCCATTTTCAGAGACAGAATGGACTATGGCTGAGCTTGATCAGAAAGTGAAAGAAAGATTTAGTTTAGTTTTGCAATTTCCCCAAGGATAAAACACTGAAGTTCTAAAACACAGAGATAAAAAAAAACAATGATAAACTACAAAAAGAAGAGGAAAGATACATATGTGTGCAGGTGTGATAACAGCTCAAAACAAAAAAACAAAATCCAGATCAAGATGACAAGCAAACACCCAGCTGAATTGGATAACAGAGACTAAATGACAACAAAACACAACAAGGAGGGAATCAGTATTTGGCTATACTCTTCTAGGTGCATTGAAAGGGCAGCTGAGCTAAAAACAGGTTTTTCTTGAGCCTGTATTGGCAAACAGGATATCAATAAATAGATGGTATTGCGATAGAATTAAGTAATGTGTTCTTCTGTGATGTTATATTGATGCCTGGGTCGAGAGGCAGAAAGGTCATTTCTGCTGTAGGGGTTGATAGTAAAACTAGAGTGCTGCTCTTTCTTCTGAGCAGGAAACAACCAATCTAACTCACTGTACACTGCCTTTGCCTCGGGACCTTACACAGTGAAACAGACAACGCTGAAACAATAGAAATGTTGTTCCTTTGTCGCCAATAGATTTCTGCAGCAAGTTAAACATGAAAATCACTTTATTTCACATGGCAAGACAGTTCAAGACACAGTAATAGACCGAGACGTTCCAGCTCAGTAGGGTATCTTTGTGTGGTCCATTCCAGCCGAGGCCACCAGCTGATTAGGGGTTGACGGTTAGAGAGGAGGAAGAGCAGTGCATCCGCCTCACTGTCTCTCTATTAACAAACACCTCACAAAACAAAGCAATGCTGTTGATGAAGGGTGAGGATGTAGGAAACAATAGCGAGAGAGAGAGAGAGAGAGAGAGAGAGAGAGAGAGGGGGGAGAGAGATGTGCTAGGGGGTCAGGGGGAGGGGTGGGAGCTGCATGGGTATTTGGGTCAACCATGGACCAATGGATGGAGCAACACTTTTGACAATGGAGGGGAGAGATGAAGTGGGAGAGGGGAGTGAGGCACTGACTCCAAAATCCAAAATCCAGTTAATCAAGGGAATTTCAACAGCAGTCCAACCTAAAAGCCTCAGTCAAAACGAATGCCTTGGCTTGGCTATAGAGCATGGAGTGTGCATGGAGAACGGGCTGTTTACCATGCTTGGTTAATCCATTAGCTACATGACAAGAGGGGGGCTTTTGTTCAGGATAGCCCTTGCTTAGCTCACAGAGAGGCTAGATAGCGGTGTGTGCAACCCACCTCCCATCACACGCCACTGAAAAGCTCCTTCCACAAAAGTCTTCTTTTAGCAAAGCCAACAAGTAAAGCTGGTGCAACATCTAAAATTCAGATAGAGCAGATCCAATGAGAATGAGACTATATTTCTAAAAGACGGCCAAAAAAGCACACTAGTACCTACCCACACGCAAAAAAAAAACCATTAGCAGCAGCCTCCAAGGTTTAGTCACCATCACACCGCTTAGATTCATTCTTCAGTGATATGAAAGCAGAGCAGAGTTTCAGCCTCTTTTATCAGTGCAACCTGCAGTCTCAACACTAAGATCCACATCCTCACAAACAAGCAATTGAGACTCAAGAGCATCGGGGGATCCCCATCCCTCTTAACCAAGCGCACAGGCTCCAAACCACAACTCCCAGCACAGCAAGCCAGACGCATCAACGGAGAGTATAAAAAACCCCTCCGCTTAACCGAGACAAAGGGCGTCAATGCACCCAGAGAGAGGCAGAGCAACAAAAGCTTACCCCCAGTCCTCCATTAACGTGACGCGGCGGCTAAGGCTACAGCTCGGAGAAAGAGACACGTGGGCTCCTCCAGCACTCAGCCCCTCGCCTCCTCGCCTCCCCTCCCCTCCCCTCCCATCCGATTATTTTTGTTCAGCGCAGCCCACCGCTCTCTCCGACTGACTGAGGGTGCATCAGCACACAGAGCAGGGAACAAGAGCTGGTCACTCTAATCTGTGATCTGAGATCTTCCTGCCTGGAGCGCTGTGTGGGAGCGGTGTGTGTGTGTGTGTGTGTGTGTGTCTTTCTCAATGACCGAGGGATAATCCTGTGGTGTTTTGCTTGAATGGCTCAGACAGAGCAGGAGGCCAGAGAGACAGAGAGGAGGGAGAGAGAAGGAGGGGGTTGGTGGGTGGGATGGTAAACCACAGGGACGGTGGCTGGTGCTTATGTACAGCATTGTGGATACTGTAGCATCTAGTGTGGATATGTTGTGAATCTTGAAGCAAGAGACAACAGGCGTTGATGAAAAGACTGTGGTGGAACGGGTAAAGAATATGAATTGACCTGGTCAGAGGGTAGTAGAAAGGGGAGAGGAAAGAGAGCGAGGGCTTGTAGCTAAGTGGAAGTTGAAGTGGACGTTGTTCAAAAGCTTTTACTGAGTTTCATTCCAAAATGATGTGGGATCCACCAGTGCTACTTTCATGGCAGTTTATTGCTGCCATGAAAGTAGCACTCACTAGGGATTATTACTGACATTATTTGTCATTTCCTTCTGCTAAAATAGATGTTTGGAAACAAATCCGACGCTGAGGCTTTCTACAATAATGGGAGGAGTGGCAGGGGGAGGAAGAGAAGACGGGAGGAGAGCTGTGGGAGGTGGAAGGACAGGAAATGTAGAGGTTTTGGTTCATTAAACAGATTACAAAAGAGGCCTCTGACTGACACTTCTATAGCACTGGAGTGAATGGAGACTCATTATGTCATTACAATACACCACAGATTCGTACTTCCTTTAAAAAACTCCATCAAAGGAAAGGTAGGGTGAGGAAGCACATGGCAGAATTTGAGCATACGAGGCGTGGGAGTTGACCTTAAGCTAGATATAAGATGTTTGGAATATGCATGAGGGCCAGAGAGCAATGCCATGCTCTTGATATGGCAGCCATAAAAGACTAATATTAAACTATTAGTCAATCTATCATAAAATTCCAGAACAAAAGTTAAGATGTGTGTAGCAGCAGTTTAGAATCAGCAAACGACCAAACGCCAAAGCAAGGGTAACTAGCAATTAGCTGACACTCTTACACAGAGCAACTTAATAAATTCCTAAATTCCTAGATCATAAACATTACAAGCAAATAGAAAGAAGCTATTGAGCCGAACTCCTCTGGCTATACTGTTTTTGTCCTTACCACTAAACTAACACATCACTGTTAACTAGTAAGGAAACCATTTGTCCAGCCGTCTCCTTAGTTGACAGCACTATTTGTTAAGGTGCAAAGTCATTCATATTCAAGAGGTGCATTCGAAAAATGAGAAAAACAATATTCTAATAATAATGCTGCCCTCAGATGATGAGGGAGGATGAGGGAGACTTCTGTCACCGTGTCAGCTGGAGCCCAAACACTCCGCCTCCCAGATTGGCATGATGCAGGGCGAGCTGTCAGGGTGAGAGAAGACCCGGCCGACCGCGGAGAGCAGGTGGTTCAGAGCCGATGACTCCGTGTCTCTCTGCTGATTGATCATCTCTGTGTCGAGTGTTCAATTGAGTGGTGACCGGGGCAGGCGGGGTTGGGGCAGACAGGCCAGGAGGATGTAGTGACTGGCGCGGTGGGGATGATGATGACGAGGAGGAGGAAGAGGCCACAGCAGGAGCAACAGTAAAATTCCACTGCAGTGAAAGGACAGGCCCACAGTCCCATATGATGCTACAATATACTGGCGATTATGGAGGACACACACAGATATTAGTGATAAAAAAATACTCTCTAGGATATCTGTCCCTTAGAGTCACAATGACTTTTACGCCTTGTTTTCTAATTCTCCTGATCATATCATACACCTATTTAACAAATTATATATTTAATGATGTATTTTTGTATCCAAATCGCATTACTTTTACTTGGAAAACAGCATATTTGTAGTGGTTACTTCATGCTGCATCAGTAGGCGTACACAAAATTTCCAAACAGCACCATCACAGATTTTGTAAACAATCTCCTCCTCCACCCCTCCCATCATATAAAACTTGCAACTTCACAACTTTAAAAGTGACAACATGGTACTGCTGCAGTGCATTTTGGGTGTTCACCCGCTAAAAACCCTGTTTCCTTCTCCTAAGACATCATGGTTGCATCTCAGTGGCTGGAATTTTATCCTTTTGAAGAATCCATTATTTGTGACAGCTCAAGATTATCCGCAAAGCATTTCACAGTGGATTGCTTCACCAACTACACAGTCTGCACTGGGCTTCACTGCCATGTTGGTTATGGTCCAACCTGCCTTCTTTTGAACAGTTCCTCTCCGTTTCAACCGGAAATCTGTTGAATTATGGAAGGAAGAGACTATCGAAATGCGGTTTCCTTGTGACTCTAACACAAAAATCAATACTATCAGGAAAATATACACTATAGAAAAAGGTGGTTACTGAGTAGCCTATATTCTCTCAAAATGAGTCAAAGATAGCAAGCTGCAAAATGTTCACGCTGACTCTCCAGCCCAGCTTGATACGAAGTGAAATCAGAACAGCAGGCTAATTAAGTTGCACACCCCACACCCCTTGAGAAATTGTACCATTTGGTGAACTTTACTTCAAATGCAGTCTTGTAGAAAAGCGAACTTCTGCACAATTCTCCCTTTTTTGCCTCATGCACTCCTTCTAGAAAGCGCTTGTATGCTTTGGGAATTCCTCCTCTAACTCTCCATGGAAACAGGAGAGAAAATGATTTAAAGCCGGTTCTTCGTACTGAAGTTCTTGGCAAAAAAAGACACTACAAAATAAAACAAAAGCTAATTTAAAAGGTATTCAAATAGGTCACTATTTTCCAGGCAAGTATCAAGCCACAGCAGGGTGGAGCATGGCAAACTGATGTAACCTTGTGAATCTAGTGAAGTCAGACACAAAAAATATATATATATATCTACTTTCTTCTGCTGTGTTGGACACTTGACTAACAATAACAGAATGACATTGATGGCCATTGATCTGAAATGACGTTCTTTATAAGAAATATGTGTTCACACTGTGAATCCCCAATCAAAGTTGGATGTAACTGGCTCAGTCCTAGAAGAATGCCAGGCAGACGTACAGTACATTAACCAGTGGCTGGTTATTGGTGAGGCACTTTGAATAAAACCATAGAAGATATTTTGGGCATTTGATCGCTGGTTCAGGATTGCAGGTTCAATCCCTGGTATCAGCAGAGGCCAAACCCTCCACAGTGTCCTTGAGCCAGGATGCCTAACTTCCATGTATCAACTTGCTGCAAGAACAGACACTGAAATGTAGCTAACATTCGCTAAAATACTGTGAAATAACACAACAGGCAGTTGCTTGCAATCTCTTTGTAGTTGTGTCTATCCTTGTGAAAAGCACTGTAACTTTCATGACAGAGCTACAAAATAAAGACACTGAAACACATGAGTGCACTCCTCTTCAGTGCATCCATCAAAATGTGTTTTGAGATAAAAGACTGCAGGAACAAGAACAACAGGAAAAGACTGCTGACATTTTCCAAAATAGGTGAGAGAAATTAGGCTGCACCTCAGGGAAAAGCAAGCAAGCAGTCTTACATCGTTCTCTGAAAACGTTTGCACCCTGACAAACAGTCAAACAGCAGCTTTCAGTGCTGTTTGAAAAATCAGCTAATTGGACAGAGGTCACTTGATATCCCACTTTACCTAAAACATCTTTGCATAAACACACACACACACACACACACACACACACACACATACACACACTAACACACAGCTACTGTATCTCTCACTAGAGCTGCCCTCTGACTTCTAAGCACAAACACTTACGCTGAGATCTTGGCCACATTCGTCAAGTGCCGCATTTCCCCCCCCCTTTCCCTCAGGACAGACTCTGCTGCTGCCCTCATCAGATTCAGCTCCTATATATAGAGCCAGATTCATCAATTATTCAGATCACTGAGTAAACAGATAGAGGAGATGACCAACCTCACTCACCTGGAGGACTCTTAAGGTTTGATCTAATCCTGTATCACTGTCAAGGTAATTGGATTATAAAACACGTAGATCGATACAAATGTTCACCACTATCTCACTATCCTGAGCAAGCACTTTCTGTGTAGTGTGTTTCACACCTTGAGCACAGCTGGGTGTTTGCATCCAGGAGGCCTGTGTCACAAAACTCAATGCCAGCAGCTAATCTCAACAGCAAAGAACATAAACTGCAGTGTGTATAGCAAACTATAAACTCTAGATCAATGTCCGAAGGCTTCATCTAAAATGTTATCTTATCACTGACCTCAATGCACTGGACTCCAGCTTTCACAAACAGTAATATTAGCACTAATGGTCGCTCTCCTAACAATTACAGGATGTACCCAACCCTGCAAAGCAATGTGGATACCCAGCCCACTTCTAGACCACAGGCTAGATATTTACATTTAGTGGCTTGGGGAAATGGGATTCAAACTCAAAAGGTTGCCTGTTTTAATCCCCAGACCACCTAGAAAAAAAATCGGATGGGGAAAGTGAATCGGTAAAGCTCTCCCTTCTCTCAGTAACTGTATGAATGCAAAGCAAGGCATTGCTGAAAAAGCGGATGCATGCTCTGCAAAATTTACCTGGTTAAATAAATATGAAAAAAAAGGCACTGACAACAAGCGCAGCAGTAGAATAAGCTCAAATTCATGTAACACCAACATTTCAGGCAGCCAACAATGAGTGCAAGGGTCAGAACCACAGCAGCCAGACAGTGGAATACCTGAAACTCATTCCTGTTTCCCTAGAATATTCATGTATCATCAATAATAGAGACGTTCAGGGTACAGAAATAAAAGCCAAGCAGAGACTTTTTAAAGTGTCCAGCTCATTTTTAGCAGCCAAGCCTTTATACAGTACAATCAATGTCCAATTGATTAAAGCGGGCAAAAGGTGAGCAGCTCAGGTCGCTGACTTGGAGGCCAATTATCCACAGAGGAAACAGATCTGCGTTCCTCAGATGATCAAGCCGGAATAAACAACTACAACTAACAATGGAAAACTAATGAGTGTAGGAGAGAGGGATCAAAGAGCCGGGGGTCTATTTATAGAGCATGAATGAGAACATAAAGAACAGAGGAAGCTAGCCATTACAGGGTTGACCATAATATCGCATGTAAATTAATCTGCATATCTATTTGCTTAGCAAACATACAGAGGGCAAGGTAATTTTTCTATGATGGCATACATCAGTTTGCCATGCACGCATTCAGAAGAATTCAAGTGTGTTATTTCAATTAGACAGAGCAAGAATCAAGGTCAAACTTGCAAACTTTGCATAACAAAAGAAAAAAACCCTCATTCATCAGAATCAGAATTCGAAACGGGTTCGCAAGGAATCTGACCTGGTAACTGCTGCTGACACATTACAAGACAGTTACCATGTAGGAAATAGGTGGGAAAACCCTTTGGAAGAAGCTCACAACTACAAATTCAGGTTATATACTGTACAACTCTCAAGCCTAAAACGTAAACATTCAGCTGTGTCATTACAGATTAATGCAGTTACTGAACCTGGTCCCTCCTCTCTGCGGCCGCTAAGTCCTTGGCAGCGTCACTCCGAGCAATTTCTGACAGGAGAACGACAGGAGAACCGTCACAAGACAGAGAGTCAAAGAGCGTTACTGTTCACCTGCCACCATGACACATCCTGGGGCCCACCACACCTGTTCTGCACGCACACACACACACAAGCAATCAACACATGCACAAAAATAAGTGTACACATATACACATGAATGCATGCCCCACACACACACACAAACACTGGGAGACTGAACTTTGAAAGAAGACACATTAGGCCATCAATAATTAGCCAGCTGTTAGGGAGGGTGGAGACTGAGGCTTCACCCTTGTTACACACATTCCTTAGAGAGAGAGAGAGAGAGAGAGAGAGAGAGAGAGAGAGAGAGAGAGAGAGAGAGTTATATGTATGAATGTACGTGTGAAAAGCTTTGGTTTTAATGTCTAATATTAGATTTTGCTGATTTATTTTTCAGTGGGGGGGGCAGTGGGGGGTCTGACAAAACAACACACACACACACACACACACACACACACGCACACACACATACACAGTGATACATGGCAGGGGATGGGATTCATTTTCTGAAATGTTGGTTAATTGATGATTCATTTCTCGTTACATGAAACTGAAACTACATTAAACTGTCATGCCAATAAATAACACTGAATTGAAATGAAATTGAATGAAATTGAATTGAATTGAGAGAGACAGAGAAACAGAGTTAAGCATCAAAAACAGAGGAAGACAGACAGAGAGGACAGTGAAAGTGGAGACAGACACGGAGGTGGGTAGATAAGGGTGGCTCTCTGGAAGACAGACAAGGATGAGTCAGCCTCAGCAAAGTGTATGAAAGGGCATCGGGTCAGCTGTGCCTCCAATCGATCAATACAGATTTGCCGATGTAAGATCAGACTAGACCCAATAGTCTGTGTCCCTTTCGATTGAGGGAGACGTATGAGCCACAACGTGTCGATAATAAAAAAAATGATTGTGAATAAATGAATAAATAAGTGCACTTTCATCAAGAATATACAGTGGCATCCTCAAAAAACTGTCACAGAAACAAACGCAGAATGAGTGCATACAGACAGTGGTTTGAAATGCTTAATTTGATTAAAAATATACAGAACTCATTGTCATTTAGTGTGCACTGCTTGGAGCAACAGGGTTCAGCACAGACGGGTGTGTCTCAGCGGAGAGCATTTCTGCAGTCCTCTGATAATGAACAGAGAAGCCTAGCGGGGGTGGAATACCTCCCAACCATCAAATAATTGCTCCACATTGGAGCAGACAGCAGTCCTATTCCATTGATCATACAAGCACTACGTCAGACACACACACTCCCTTTGGAGATAAACTACGGAGAGGATGATGACCTCCGGGGATGCTGATCGTGGTTGTCTCCTGAAATCCTCCAGGACTTGAAAATCTCAAACAAAAGGCAGTTGTCTTTCCTTACAGACAGATGCTCATCTCCCCAGTATGTGCCATCTGTGTATTATCCAATCATGTGCTCCCTGTGGGGTTCACTCCATTTGACCTCAGTGTTATGTCCCATTATTGCAGGAAGTAATTTACGACCACAGTGCGGCCAGTAGAAACGAAGGGGCTGCAGGTCTGCTCAAATAGAAAACACACTCTTATAATTGATTCTGTTTCCCCCTCTGATTTTCTGACGACATCCTTTTTCGTTGTTATGGTGGGATATTTTAGTAGGAAATGAAGCAGAGCCAGACATAGTTGGAGGGTCAACTCACTTTCATTTCAATCAACAGAGGCTTCTCTGTTGCGTCGCAAATCTCCTAGCCTATGTCTGGTGCCATCTTAGAGGTCACAACGGAGAATTGGCTGCTTGCTAACAAAGCTAATTATATTACAGAAAAACTGACATATCAGAAAGATACAAGTAATGGGTGTAGATACAGTTATGGCTCAAAGTGAATGGTCTAGTTTGGGAAGTGTCAGCTCAGTTAACCTAAATAAAGTTGGTTTTGAGCTTTGTTAGCTCGCAAGGTAGCCAGCATTGCTAACTTAGCAAAGCCACTATCATTGTTAATATGTAATTACTAGCGACTACTAGGTACTAGCCAGCTAACATTAGCTACTGTGCAAATGAGATGTGTTAACAAGACTGATAGTAAGCTGACGATGCTATAGTTAGCTAGCTTGCTGACTATCTAAACACAATTATGATGTATCATGATGATGACGTCTCCAGCTTAAAACAGCACAGACATTAACCAGGTCTATTCAATTCTACTGAGGAATCTAAAAAAATGTTAAACTTATTTTTTCTTATAAGTTTGTGTGTCCTCTCTTGAGTGAAAATGAATGCTCTATCATTAACCAGTAGCAGTTTCACTTCACATTTAGAATTGATTGAATTGAGGAATGAGGGAATCAACCCCAACCCTGACACATACTGGATATTTTGCCATCAGAACTCTGTCAAATGCGATATCATGCTGACTGTGACTGGGGGGAAGAAGCATGAAGCAAAGAGAAATGTAGTGAGGGCAAGGTGCGAAATTGGTATGCAAGGACGTGGAGTAACATTTGGCATTCTGTGCAGAGCCAATTTCTCATACAAGGTTAAAAAAATTCAATCGATGCTCAAGTGTAGAGGCCCCTCTGTGTTCTCCATTCCTGTTTGTTTTTAATCAATAACCTTTTTTTTTTTTTTTCCCATTGCCCGGTGTATAGTTGGGAGAGTGGACAGGGCATTTATTGAAGCCCCCTAGCTCAGCTGCTACAATCAAAGTGCACTCACACACTCGGCCCGGGGCGGAGGAATGCTATGAGTGGGCAAGCATCTGAGACACCAATGCCAAGTGGGCGAGGTGTAAGTGACTCATTCAAAAACATTGCAGCTGCTAACAGCTACGAGACACACACTCACACACACACACACACACACACACACACACACACACACACAAACAGCCTCTGTTGATGCTCTCATGAATGAGCGCTCATCTGGCTGTGAGAACTGTGATCCATTGAGAGGAAACACCATCAGTGATGCAGTCGGATGAGTGCAAAGTCATCACAGCAAAGTGGAAACTCAGAATCACAAAAAGGCTTAAGATATCGTCTACCAAACAGCCTTTCCCGGTCGAAAACGACTGCTGTTTCTCCATCGCAACACCTATACGCACACATAAACACACATCAACCTGCATGCACATACTCACACATGAGCAAACACACACACATGCACAAACACACACACAAATACATCTATACACACGCATACATACACAGTTACACACATTCACAGACAATCATACTCACGTCCACACTCGTCTGGTCAGCCTATGGAGACCCCGTTTTTAACAGTCGCCATGGCAACATCAAGCACTCCTTCTACCTCCTCCTTCCGACTCCAAAGCACTTCACTGACACTATAAATCTGAGAAGCGCTGTGCCTCAGAGGAGCAGGGAAAACCTGCAGCCTGCAACCTCTAACAGCCTCTCCCTGTTCCTCTTCCTCTGCTAGGTGGGTTTTAGATTTTATTCCTTTTAAACCTGAAATGCCTCGGAGATACTAAGGCTAAATCTATTAAGCTCCGGAAAGTGGAAATGTACCGTTTCTCTCTTCTAGTCTAGTCTAGTCTAGTTATATATCCCTTTATCACAGTCAAGTCTCAAAGGGCTTTACATACCATCATATACATGTCATATACCATACTACATCATATAGCCTATACATACTACATATACTGTATATACACATCATATACATCCTATACTAGGTCATATACATACTTCATATACATCATTTTACTGCATCATATACACACTATACATCCTATACATCTTATACCATACTACACACAAACACACTCACACCTATGTCCAATTTACAGTCTTCAATTCACCTGGCCTGCATGTCTTTGTATCTCACATGCTGCAGATTCACAAAGACTTATTCCACATCATTTGCCTAACTACACCCTCACTTTTATCACAGTCTTGTAAGGTCGACTTACATTACTCTGTGCTATTTGTACTTCTTGTCCTTAACAGGGTGAGGGGACGTTGACTCCAGCAAGGCATAAGACTGCTTCGTACAAACTTACCAAAACATTTGAAGCTGCCATGCAATGCAATATTAGGTAAAAGTATTACAATTATCAGAAAACCAACAGTTAAAGAGTGGAAGAGAGATATTTATACATTTGAAAAACACTGACGTCTACTCAGGCAAAATTATTGCTGGCATGAAAGTTAAAGACCTTTGTTTACTAAATATTATGTTGTAAAATTGACAACATCTGTGGTTTTGAAATGTTGGCTGATGAATAACGGGTAGCAAAGTATGTATAAATCTTGGGAATGAACTGGACCCAGTGCAGCCTCCATTCTTGACATATCTGCAGAAGTATTCACCATCTGCCGGGGATCTGGATGCCCTATAGGGAGAACGGTTCAGTTCCTGCCCAGCAGTGGCTGCTGCGCTGCCAGCAGGATTCTGCTGATTCAGAATCCATAGGCCCACTGCAGACTCAGACCGTATAGACAAAAGGGGGAATTTCTGATCAGTGACTGGGAGGATGTTTATAAAACAGCTCATGCATAATATAAAACTCAAGACAGGGCACTTTGCCGTACTTGTATACATGCTTTGCCTTTCCTGATTGATTTAGTGAATCAGGTTGCCGTAAAAAAACAAAACAAAAAAACAGCGGGACTGCTTTGGGACTGTTCCCTGAGGACCCTTACAGTTCCACCTACACTATATAGATGCTGTGTTATTATTTATATATGTTATATATGGAAAAGAATATGGAGGAAATTTGAAAACCGAAAAAAATGATTGTTTGTAAGATCATGAAGACCCTGGACAATACAAGGTCACATATTGAAAAATGAGCAGTAAGTTTAACATTTGTAACATCACACATTCAGACTCATCATGCCCCCTCTTTTTCCAGCTCAGAGCCACCTGTCGTCTCCCTAAAAATCCACCTGATGTGTCTTCCTCCGACTCCATCAGTGGCTGCTCTTTTAGTGAAGATGATAAGAAACAAAAAGAGATCAATGATGATTTCTTCTCTGCCAAGCGTCTGCCCTTTCTTCATCAAACAAGGGTGCCGAGGCATACAGCCAGGCAATGCAACAAAATGTGATTATTCTTTTTGTTGCATTGAAAATACTGGCACCGAATTTGGTATCAAGGTCTAATGACTGTCATCTGCGTTTTGTTATCATCTCACCATCTCTCCAAAAGGCTACACAGTTTGGAGAAGAATCACTACCTGAAGTTAATTATTATGTATCTCTAAAGTTTGCTCTGTAAAAGTGTTATCATTTTGTCAACCAAGGACTTTAATTACCTACTATTCTTTAAAAAGTAGCACATTTTTGCTATCAATCATTTTGTAAGTAAAACTATCACTTCTTAAAATGGTGGATATCTCATTCTGTCACTCTTCAATTCATCAATCGCAAAACCAACTACGCCAACCAACTGGCACATGATGATGATAGCTCTACCTGCTCTCTCTACGTGTGACATCAGCTGGACAGAAATGACGGAAAAATGCAAACCCTGGGCCTTTAAGGACATGCAGCCTGCCTCTCTCCCATGATCCCCTGTGAGGATCCTATCACAGGCTCCAATTACTTTACAGTTCAGGCCAAAGCCCTGCTCCCTGCAGCGCCGGGCGGCCTGGGCGCTCTGCTGCCCGTAGGAGGAAGCATTAAGGGGATCCGTTCCATTCAGCGGTGTAAATCATCCGCTTGGGCATGAGTGTTTGTCTGTAGGCAGCACACAGCCTTGATGAGATAGACTCAATCCACTCATCCCAGTCAGACCTTGCAGGGCAGCAATAAGCAACTTTGAGCACGTCATAAAATATGAATGAAACGGTGTGTTAGTGTAGTGGTGATTCTTAGAGGAATAGAAATAATACGGCACTCGCATTGCTAACAACAACCACCAAACTGCAAATACCAAGGGGAAGTTTGTGGAAACTGTGTCACTTTGTCTCTGAAGCTCAGGGTCACTTCAGTCATTTCCCAGGTTACAGAGGCAAAAAGGACTAACAGAAAAGAATGAGCTAACTTAATTGTTTTCTCTGGATCATGTAATTTTGGGCAGGGATCGTGAGCAGCAGATGTGACACGCCAAGCTTCTAAGTACAAATGAAAATGGCAGGCAAACAGTGGCGTCTATCCCCACTGGGAATAACACGGTCAAATCTATATTTATTTATAGAGAGAGAGAAAAAAAGCTACTAAGGATGTAGTCTAATTAATTAAATTAGGAATGACGCCTCATCTGTCATCTCGCCAATGCAATGGAGAGGGGTTGAACTGGGATCTCCAAATCAAATGAGTGGCCCTAATTTGTCACATGAATTAATCCAATTAGGTACTCACTCAGATAAGGGCACTTAAACATGTGTACAGAGACACACACACAAATCCATCCACACCTCCTTCTCTCTCTCTCTCTCTCTCTCTCTCTCTCTGTTTCCAAACGACCATTAGCTATGCCATTTCCCCGAAACAATACACTGAATTTTTCGGTGCTTGATCACAAGATTATGACTCCAAAGCAAATATTCAACCTACTTATGCTTGAATGGCCCTCAAAAATCTATCTAGCATGATAATAAAGTTGATAAAAAAAGGAATTAAATTGTATTCCTCCTCTTGTTCATGGGAGGAAAGCAATCCACTTGTTTGTATTCCTCTGCAACGCTTCCTTCCTGCATCAAAACGACTCCCTTGCAAAACACAGCCGCATGTTTGTTTAGACCTTGTTATGGCAAGTTGATGAGTTTGGTTATTAGAAATGAGATGATTTCTTCATTACAAACAGCAGCAGAGGAGGCAGAGGATTGCTGTTCAGCTTCTGTACTCCAAATGCAAAGGCAATACTAATGTTGAGCGAGAACGAAAAAGCTTCTGAGACAAAAGGTTTCTCCTAAAAACATGTCACTGGCATAAAGTTTACAATGGTTGACAATGTGTTTTATAACAAACAGGTGGAAACTCATTGTAGATTATTCAGCTGCAAGGACTACAGAAAACAAAATGTCTGCAAGAATTGAGGTACATGCATATAAATAAATGGGGTAGTATATCAGCCATAGATCAAACTTTTGCTATAGATGGTGCATAGTCATGATTTATACTGCTGAATATCGACAGCTAACCTCCTCTAGGCATTAGAGGACCAGTCTGCTGTGAGATGCAACAGTCCCTCAGTGCCTGTGATGAGAGAGAGTTCAGAACCGCGGACAGCTCTCTGTCTGCAGCACCTGACAGAAACTCATGACTTGGGTCCCACCAGCTGCTCTACAACAATAAATCAAAGAAATCTGCTCGTCTGGAAGCAAAGGCACTCGTCCCCAGAGAGCAGCTTTCTGGTTAGACACTCACAGTCCTCTGATGCAGCAGGTACAGGCTGCCGAGGGTCCAGTCAGCACTGCAACTCCTCAAATGTTGTCATATAGGCTACTGTAGCCTACCTATTCTTATTTCAAACTAAGCGTATTGTAGGCTATATCCTGACGGTTTGCATAGAGTCTCATTAACATGTCTTCAGTCTGGCAGTGGTTCGAGTTGTATTAGCTACACGTCTCCCACACTTAAGCACAAACAGCAAACAAACTGCAGACTTTATCATGCCAGCAGGTGGGTAATACATTTAAGAGTATGTTAATTCTTCTCAAATTAAATAATTTGTAATGTCATGTTCTTTAATTTGGTTTCACTATCAACAGCACTGGCTGGCAAATACCGATTCTTAACCGAGGAACAGCTAAAGATGTACTCCTAATTTAGAAAAGAAAAAGAAATATAGATAGATAGATAGATCTAGCTATTGATAATGGATATGTGTTAAAGCATGACATACCAAAACGAAAGTAGCATCCAACTTCTTTATAAATGTCAGTATGTTATCATTTTCTTCATAAGCCGGGACCCTTGGCTCCGTTGTATCACCAGCAACTGTGCTGCTGCTGCTGAAAGGGGCGGCGAGCCGCCAGATGGGGGATGGTCCGCTGTCAAGACGGCCACAATGAAAAATAACACTTCCGGTTACAGCTTTCAAAATAAAAGCCTTGTGGATGAACATGTGTTGCAACGTTTTTTTAGGGATATAAGATAAGTGCAAAAAGTGAAAAGAAAGAATAGCTATGTTTAATTTCTGTTGTAAATGAAAATACAATTGGTTTTTTTGCAAGGGGACATAGATGTCTATGCAAGTTGCTATGTAATACTCCCAAAATTACACAAGGAAAGACAATTTGGAAGGATGTTATCTTTAAAAAGTGTTTTAAGGATTAAGTGTTTTGAGGTAGGCTAGTGGCACAGTTGTTCCTAAATATCCTTCAAGATAGCTGAAATCCTTCCAAGTTGGCCAGGGATATGCCATGTGTTTGAGCCTTTGTTTGTGACATTTTGACAGCCCAATATAGGCCACAGTAGCCCAGTTAGCAAGTACATGGCATTTCAATGATGGCATTTCAGTGATGGCCCAATTTTGCCCCTATTGTGTGTTAAAATAGACTATTTTAGATAGAAAACATTCTGTGTTTTCTGGTAGGTTTTATGTGTGTGATTTATCAGATGTTATGTTTTTGTAAATTTACCTGTCAATAAGGCACTCTTTCATCAGGAAACACTATATTACTAAAAATTATTACCAAGCACCTCAATAACACCAACAACGTATGTAATGTAATGTAATGTAGCGTATTTTATACATTGTGACCCCTCTTCCACTCCACAGCAGCAGGTGGCGGTATAGCTCCCGCCGGACCGGAGCGCGAGGATAACCTTTCCTGATCAACGACAGTCGTTCCTTCCGGCTCCGGTCCCTTACCAAGTGGAAAGGTAAAGAAGTACCGGGCATACCAATCTAAATATATCTTTAACATCTTATGTGCTATGAAACTGTGATTTCGTTGTGTGTTTTGTGTTGATGTCATAATTAAATGTCTTAACGTATTTTTGCTTTAAATATGTCAAAACCGTAGATATTTGTGTTGGAAATTGGGAAGTAACCCCGGCTCAGATATCCTCGAACGGCTGCCATTTTTCTAGCCTAAAGCAGCTCGCTTTCGTCTATAATATATAAAGGAGTGTGTGGTTGGTGATGTGACTAACTGGGCAGTATGTCAGTTTATCTGTTTAATAAAGCATTGCTGAAAAGACCACTAAACACCACTCCGTTTTCCATCAGTAGATATGCCTGTTAGCTCACACGCTAGCTAACATGCTATCGTAATGGAAGTTGCCGCTTCCAGTGTCTGTCAAGTAGACTGCTTGCGCCGAATTGTTGGCACGTTAAATTCAACTCCAGGTCCATTATTGATGAAAGTCTTGCACACGTCCCTTTTGACAGATGCTGATGCCCAAGAAAAACCGCATTGCAATCTATGAGCTCCTCTTCAAAGAGGGGGTCATGGTTGCTAAAAAGGATGTCCACCTGGCCAAGCATCCCGAGCTTGCTGACAAGAATGTGCCCAACCTTCATGTGATGAAAGCGATGCAGGTGAGAAATTGGATGCAGTCATGAGAAACTCTTATTGTGTCTTTGACTCGAACAAGGTGACTTGTGAAGATCATGACATGTTGTAGCAGTTGTAGAGTAAGCAGATCTGTGATTTGCTCCGGCACGCTTAACATTGACTTGTACTATAGTTAAGTTAATTACATTTTAAAGTTGTTAAATGCCTATTCTGTGCTGGATTATTACACAGTGAGTGGCTACAATAGGGCAGTTGGAAATGCCCCATTTTGGTTGTGGTTTGTATGATGTGAAACGTGCATGACCTGCATGCTTGTCTTTCCAGTCCTTGAAGTCGTGTGGGTATGTGAAGGAGCAATTTGCCTGGCGTCATTTTTACTGGTACCTCACCAATGAAGGTATCCAGTACCTGAGAGACTTCCTCCACCTGCCCCCTGAGATCGTGCCCGCCACTCTGCGTCGCCAGACCCGTCCTGAGACCGCAAGGCCCAGGCCCAAGGGTAAGCTCTCTGTTACACATGGGTTGTGTGACTTTGGTACAGGGATGATGCTCACTTTTAATGAAAGCGTTTTCAGTACTATTTTTCAGAAAAGTCCTGTTGTGCTTCTTGCTTTTCAAATTAATACAACTTAGTTAATGGGGTGTCAAATGAATTTACAGTATAAATTCTCACACACAGATTAGTCACAATATTAGACCCTGACTGGCAAATAGTAAGTCCTTGCTATTTAGTTGATGCAAACCTGCTGAATGGAAGCATTCCAGAGAGCCTGTCAAAAGGCTGCCGCTCTGGCTCATTGTAGAGATTGAAACAGTTTAGTGTGGAGTGCCAATCAAAATTTCGTCCAGTTGTCACACGTTAGCTGGAGATGATCTTTAACTGTCTGTACAATACAACTTTTGTGAAAATGCAATCTGTATATCACCCCTAATCAAAAATGCCTAATCAATAAGAATTCCAGTGTCCCATTAATTCCCAGTATCCCCTGGCCCTCTTACATTGATTTCAATACTGAGTTTGGCCTTATTAATAGACAATTAAGTTAATCAACAGGTTTTGGGTCTACTTAAGCCACATCCTTGATTTTACATTGGATTTAAAGGTGAAGTGTAGGCACAGCAGGTTGGAGTTGGCACCATTTTCAGTACAGCTGATACTAGACTGCTTCTCTGATCCAGTGTCTATAACATGAAACAAAGACCAAATGGGTTTTATCAGACGAGGTCATGTTTCCTCTACTTGAATGCATACTGGCCTCTTGTGACTTACAGCTATGGTTCTAGGTTTTTTCCTTGGCTAGGGATCCTTGAGTGGATCCTCATCAAGTTAATTTTCATTTCACTGCTGTTTTCTTGAAGGTAAAACTATGAGAATGCATATAATCAGTCGTTTCAACTATAGGTTTTAATCTCTAGTTATTTTCCATAAAATAACAAATTCATTTTGATCTTGAATCATCGACTCAGAAGGAAGTCCCTGAGGCCATATTTTTGCTAATAGTGGTCTCTTATCTAGTGTATTTAGTGACGACCCTTGACGTGAGCTGAAGAACCCTCAAACTAAAGTATTCTCATTTTCCACTGGTGTGAGAGTTGATCTTTTATCAGTGAAATTACCCTTAACCAAAGTGGAACTTCAGTTGGATGTTCTTTCCATCACTTACAATTCTCACTTTTTCTTTCCCCAGGAATGGAGGGAGAGAGGCCCGCCCGCCTTAACCGTGGGGAGGCCGACAGAGACACATACAGGCGATCTGCTGCACCCCGTACGTATAATGCTGACAGCACTTTGAATTGAGCTGCTTTTGTAGTTTTATGCCAAGTATTTAGAGTTTAAATGAGTGCCATGTAGGCATAAATGTAGTGGAGAATACCCTTTTCTCCCAAATAGTAAGTTTTTCCTGTGTTGGCTCAAAGCAAGTAATGGCTTTGTGTGCAATAACAAGTTTCTGAATCTGTGTAGTGATTGGCTAGAGCTTGATGGCAAAGGAACTGTCTCCTGGCTAATGTGTGGTGTTTTTGAAGTTCAGGACATGAAACTTGCAGGTTGAATTGCACAATATTCATTGATAACTTTTCTTTCAGCTGGTGCTGACAAGAAAGCAGAGGCCGGTGCTGGAGCAGCCACAGAGTTCCAGTTCGTAAGTACCGCTACCCTTTTGGACTGTAGTACAGATCCTGAATCACCATTTCATACTTGTCAAGACATCTTTTATTTCCCTTTTGCAAGTTCTTTAAAAGGCCAAGTGTACCCTGGCATTTTAAATTGAATTTTTTTTTCTTTACTGGCAACTGAGGAAAATGTTTCTCCAATTTTTCTGTTGACAATTGCTTGTCAGCGTTAACATTTATCATTGAAACCTTGTTGGCTTGTAGCTGGGGTTACCCATTGGTTTCAATGAGGAATACTAAAAAGCTAAATGCAGAGACTTTGCACATTGGGACAAGAACCTGGTGAAGGAAGACTAAATTACAAAATGTTAAGGTAAAGCCTTCACCAGGGCTTAGGATGCAGATCACTTTACATCTTGCAAATCCTGTCAAACTTCCCAAGTGTTTGTGACATGAGGACTGTTTGGTGCTAGTTTCAGGACTGCAGTTTTGTATTATATGCAATCACAGAATTGTGTTTTCTGTATAACCAAGGTTGACTTGTGTATCGACAAAACTTCTCTTTTCTCTTCCACAGAGGGGTGGCTTCGGACGTGGCCGAGGACAGCAGCCTCAGTAAATTTCAGTATCACTTTCTGTACAATAAAAAAGTCAAAATACAGCTTGGCTGTCTCATCGTTATTATACAGTCATGGTGAGGGAGGATGATCATGACTTGAAAATTGAACAGTTGTAATGCACATACTGCATGCGTTTTCTCTGCCACTGAGCAGAGGGTAATAGTTACTTAAGAATTAAGATTGAGCAGAAGTGAAGATTATAAATGAGATGGTAAAGGCAAGATGGTTAGTGCTTGGATGCAAGATTGGCAGTAATCAGATAAAGGACCTGATCAGCACTTCAGAGTCTAGTTCAGCCTTTAGTGTGGAAGGAAGCTGACATGGACAATAAAGGTGGGACTGCAGTCATGAGGATGAAATGGTGTTTTGAAGATCACATTTATGTAGCTGTAAGAGGAAGAATGGAGCGGTTGTGAAGCAAGTCTTGTTCAAATTTGGGAAGTAAAGATCCATTATATGGGCAGCATTTTACAAGAGGAAAGATAAGGGCCATAGTTTGTGGGTGGCTCTGAACTGCAGACTGAGGATGAGGTGGCAGTTTAAAACTGCAAGTAAAAGCTGCTCTTTGTTCTTTTGGCATCTTCTACAAACAGTCCAGATGGAATAGCACACGCAGTAATGTGTAATACTGATTTTTTTTTTTTTTAAATATGAATGCATACCCATTGTCTGAAATAATTTTTTATCCAAACATAACCATTTGAAAGTTCTTTAAAACTTCAGCTAACAAAACAGCAATTTCATCAACTGTATCATATTTTGGTGATGTTGAATGATGCATTTCAAGTAATATTTCCAAGCTGAATATGTATCTTTTTGCAAACTCATTCAAATGTACATCCCAGTGTATTGCTTGGTCTTCGGTATGATGTACAGTACAGGATGGTGCCGACAAATGCAAACATCAATAATGACACTGGACTGAATGTGAAATACTGGTGTTTATTTGTTGGCACATTTATATTACAATCTTCAGTCTTCTCGCACTGGTTTATTCCACAGTCCCAAATGACAAAAGAGAGGAAAAGAAAATTCCAGTGACACATATACCTTGGAGAACACAATTACAACAAATATGTAGGTAACTTCAAGGCTGAGGTCAACGGCTAGAAGTGCACACGCGTTTAATTCATTATTCAATTTAATTCAGAGTACTTTTGGGTAATTTTTAATAGCTTTCTTTAATCAATTTATAATTAAAGTTACTCAATTAAGAAAATGATCCAACATAAATCTAATTGAAATTCTATCAGGCCAGCTATGCTAAAAGAAATTGACTGCAGAATGTTATGATCCTCAGTTGCAGTGATGTGCTTTAGTTGTATTCTTTGACCATAAGATGGCGCCAAATATTCACGTGGTGATCAACATTTAAACCATCACCACTCGTGAATTCAGGAAATGACTTTATCTGAAGCTCCAATTGTTATTTAAATAATACATCCTCCATTTCTTCCTTTCCTCACTGATTTTGCCAAAGTTGAGGATCTTCAATCTCATCCAAAAAAGATAATTCTGTTAAATATTAAATATCAGGAAGATGTATTTGCTCAAGTTCAGCTCCACAAAGGTCTTACCTCATTATGTGGAAACATGTATTTCATAACCCCCCCCCGCACCTCAGCCTCCATCACCCATTCTATCTATGACAGAGGAACTGGCTGAATTTTGAGTTAGATGGGAGCAGTTAAAAAAATAAAAGAAATGACACTAACCATTATTGACCAAAGCCAAAGGGGGACCTCTGGCTGTAAGGGTGCCGTGTTAGCTATGTACAAGACATTATCTTGTCAACACAAGAGATTAAAGTACAAACAGAAAAAAAAAGGATAAAGAACAAGTGGTCATAATTGTTCAGTCATTGGCTGTTACTTGTGGAAATCCTCCTCACATTCATTTCAACAGTACCTGTCATCCACATCAAACCACCGTAAGTAAATTGAATCCATATACTAGTTCAACCTGTTTTCATCTAATCGCACACTCAGACAAAGACTGAACAGTCTAATCAAGCTGAAATCTCGCTTGTAGTGCCAGGACATCATAAACCGAGACTTTGGCCGCCACACCCTTCTGATGCACAGCGATAAAATCCTGGTTCAAAGTCCCAAGCTGTTGTAAAAGAGACATTTCAGACACACCTAAGCAATCTGCTACCTTTCACTTTTACTGTCATTCAGAAAATCCTTCCTTTAAATTCAGGGATCATCACAGGACATAAATGCAAACATCGGGAATGAGCCTAATTGATAAACCGTCTAATGCTCGGTTTGGTGATGAACCCATAAACAATGAATGGGACAAAAGAGATTGAAGAAAGGGCCAGTAAGAGTCACCACTACTTGACTGCTGCTTCTCTGTCACTATTCAGGCCGGCCAAATTCAAAATAAGGGACAGATGACAACAAAGTGGTATAAATGACAGACTAGTGGTTTGGAAACTCAGACTGCAGCTGATGTCCATTTTATAGCTCGGCCTAGCAAAACAAAAACAAATGCTCAAGGGATTTTAATGCATGTTTGCTTTGGTCTAAGAAAATTTAAGCATTCTGAAAATATTGTGTTATTATAAATAGGCTCTTCACGCTCACCCACAAACAGCCACACAAAGCCAGCAACATTCCTTGTTCTTTAGCCTCAGATGTACTGTATGCCACCTCTCCAGAGAAAATCCTCAAAAACTTCAAAGCCAATGCCACAACATCAGTCAATTCCTCCAGCCTCGGTTGAAACGACATGTAGCACTCACAGATGTGTAAGAGAAGTGTTTGTCATTTGTACTCTCACCTTTGATCTATACAGAAATAAACAATTTACAATAAAAACGTCTTACATGCTATCTACAGCGCCTCCAGTTTCACAGTATTGAGCCAACTGCTCCGTGCCACATCAAGGCAAGTGCTGCAGCTTGGCTAAAGAGACTTTTGCCAGACGTTAAAGAGAGAGAGGAAAAAAAAAACTATTATCCAAAAGCATTTTACATGTTAAAAACGAGGTCTCAAACTGTACAAGGCTTGTTTGTTCTGCATCTTACCAAAGACAGCATTTTAGATTCCATTACTTTCAATGTCAAGCAGGTGTTTGAGTGTTTTTGGGGATGCAGATTAAATACTAAAGAAGGAAGGGTTAAAAAAAAAAAAGAAAAATCATGACCATACAGGAAAGTGCCCACTAAAAAGTCACCTGTGCTGTTATGAACACAATGTAAACAACTGCCATTAACCAAACTGAATGTAAGGAGTAAAAATATGGAAATGGGTTTGAATAACTTAAGTGGTAAGTGCTCAATTTTGAAATTACAAGTCCATGATTTTGAAGTCTGCACTACTTCTACCCTCTCAGTATATGGAGGAAGACCTTGCAGTCATTCACAACCTAGAATTAAAAAAAAATATATTACAGACCAAAGGGATTAAAAGGAGGTAAAGACACTGAGGAGAAAGATGGTTCATTGTACATTGTGTGTTGACATTCTTTCACTCTCGCTCTCTCTATATACTGTATATGCTCTATTCGAGAGTGAAACCTGTAGTGATTGGCTAGCTTCCCAAATAACGGAGAAACATACTTGACACTTGAAAGTTAAAGACTGTATCAAGGGGCCGTATCCTTCTGATTAATCAGCGAGACATCAACAACCACAATAAGGAGCAAAATGAAGAGAATCCAAAGACCTTACTACAAAAGACTATCTTTTGCACAGTCAGCATCAGGTCACTCGAGTTGAGTGAGACACAACATAACAGTGCTCATGCAAGACAAGTCACTTCCCACAATTCTGTTCATTCAGATACAGAGAACATTTCCTATCCTTATAAGAGGGGAGAATACACTAATGGGCACATTCATTCACAGAAAAATAACAAAAAAAAAAAAAAAAAAAAGGAGACGTTAAAAAGACCACCAAAAGCCTTCAGCTTAAGCACTAAGTATACACTTTTACATTACAACAGTAAAAAGTAGTTCTTGCATTCAATAAACACCACGCTAAGGGCGCGTTAAGGAAGGAGATTGGCCCAATCCAAATGTCCGGACTACAGACTCGCGGACTGAGCCCTCGCGGACTATGGTTTCACGTATGCTGACGTTGACTGAAGTGCTCAGCGTGACTACGTGAGTTCGCAAGGGCTCAGGGGTGCGGGACTGCATAAAAGGGGCGAATGGGACAGGCCTTCTCCCCTCACTCGTTGCTGTGGATATCACCGACGCAAAATCAACATTAGACAATCGATCACTGAAGGGGTGCAGAGCAGAGAAGTCCATTAGCCGTTACAGGCTGATTACAGTCAATGCTGGCTGAATATATGCTTTATCATATAAGTAGATGCTAATAACTTACACAGGAAAACCCTCTTTGGCTGTTTTCCCGTCGTGTTGACATCTGCCTTTGTTTGTGTCAGCTGATGTATTACATCCGTCGTGCAATGAACGATGGGAAATATTGCCAGTCTGGCAATGGAGCGCTCCAAAAGTCCGCATGAGAGCCCTTACAGACTTGATCAATTTTGACAATGGACAGCCCTAAATCCTCCTGGACTTCACGGGAGCGCGCCGTAAAGTCTGCAAGTCTGCCGAAGTCCGGACATGTGGATTCAGCCATTGAGGGCTGCGAGGGGGGGTGAGGGACATTTCATGCAATTGTCAGTAAAAAGAAAACAGAGGGGGGATCAAAAATTACATTTACATTTACAAAGTGTTTCAGACTATTCACCCAACACTTGTCATCAAGTCTGTGCCACAGCTCTGGCACAAAGGAGTTGGCAAGGCAAACCATGTTATTGAGACAAAAAAAAAAAAAAAGGAGAATGATAGGAAGAGAAGAGAAGAGAAGAGAAGAGAAGAGAAGAGAAAAACAATGATACAAGTAAGAGCGCAAGTGGTGGCGAAAGCTCCTGGGGTGTCAGTGTTATGTTTTAGTTATCTGATACCCGAGACAGAGCTCTGATTGATGTTGTAGGTAGGGGACAGGTCCCCACCTATCGTGGCCACCAAGGGTGTTCCATTACTGGTCAGGCAACTCTCTTGGAGAGCCTCGAAGTAGGTGGCCTGCACAGGCTTGTGACACTGCAACACTTGTATGGCATCGTCTATTTTAAACCAATCCCTTTTTCTCCCTGTTGAGAGGAACAAGACACCATTGTTGAACAAGTTCAGACAGAAGCAAGAAGCAACAACAACAAGAAAAGAGCACTGTTGGAAAAACACATAAATTAAGTCTTGACTAATTATCAGCATTGTACACACCATGAAAGTGAAAGACAAAAGGGAACAACAAAGCCGGTGTTATAATCCCACCAACAAACACACAATCAAATCCCCAATCTGTGATATCAGTTGGGCCTGGAAAAAGCCTAAGACTTTTAAAGCCACAAACACCATGTGATTGCCTGAGAACTTTGTCCATATGATCCCGGTTTTGAGAAGCAAACAAATGTTGTACTTTACCAATGTTGACCGAGTCCTCCCAGTCCTCCAGCACCTCTGTTACAATGAGAACATAGACGTAGGTTCTGTGTTTCCTCTCTCGGTTCTGTTGGAGAAAATGTATGCGTTTTTTACTTCTCAGCTGCAAACTTACAGCAGAGTATGTTAAAACTCAAATAAGACAAAATAAAGTCTACAGAACAGATAGAAACTCACCTCAAATACTCCAACTAAACGACCTAAAGTCCCCTTCACACCAGCCTGTTCAAACAAAATAAAGAAAAATGAGTCATAATAGTGAGTGAATACATGTCACAGTCAGGATATACTAATAATGAACAAGGTTTTTTTTAAAATGGAGAAATAAACCTGCGCTACCAATTCCTGGGTTGTTGACGAATCCACCAAATAATGCAGGAGTAAATACAGAAAAGCACTCCCAGTTAACTTTAAGCAATCAGAAGTTTAAAGGAAATGTTCTGCTGTATTCTTCATTCATTTTTTCTTCAATAATGAATTTCACACAGTCACCTTCAGTGCGTGATTAAACTTGTCATCCAAGAATGAAATCTAATTTAGGCCTGTGCTCTGAGGGTAGTGAAAGTAAAAGATACAATTTATTTGACAATCTAAGTTTTGGATATAGTTATTTATATTCATGAAGAGTTTGACTCATAGTTGGAAATGATTCTTTTTTCCTTTCTTAATCATTACTCAAAAAATACAGGTGCATTTTATTCCACTGATTAAAAACAATGCAAATGTAAAACATTTTACAGCCTCAACAAATGTAGAAACTCATCATTTACAGTGTCACATACTGACAGTCCCTGTATAAAGTGTTTCAGCTGAGTGCACTGCTAGATTGATGATGTTACAAAGGCAAAAACAAACAGCAGACTATCCCAATTCTGTACTCCCAGTCACTCTCCACCCGTGATCCTAGAGCCTAAGCCGAGCAAATGCCACAACCTTTATTTTCTGGAAGGATAATCGGAACCATTTCATGTTGCTCATTATCGTAAAAACATTTCTATCAACAAAATATTCTCCGGGGTAGATACAGATCTAACTTGTCCCAGAGGTGAATAGTAGGCCAAGCTTAGATACAGATCCACTGCTGACATCTTTGCAGCCTCTTCTTCAGGTTCCCGTTTCAGTCTATAAATAAATGTTGACTCCATGCACTGTACCCTAGTCTCAATCTTACACTCTTCGCCGTCTTCGGGCCTTCAGCAAGATCATATGGAAAGAAGAGGCCCACCACTAGAAACCCCAGAGAAGTGCCAGGGCTTAGGTAATAGGCCAAAAGTCAACCAGCATGTTTTCGTGAGACTGAGAATGTTTCTCAGCTCAAGCATTCATGTAACTAATTAGGCTAGTGGGCATCATCATGAAAGAGATGTCAGGCATTGAGGCTGGAGTACAAATTATGCAATGCTGTCCTGTGTCCTCATCCTGTACAACCAGAGTGTATGACTGCTGAGCATGAGCCGAGGGTGTGGGCAGCCAGACAGACACAGGAGCCCTCTGTAACCTTTGGCCTGCTCCAGAGTCCTGTGTCTTCTCTGCCATCCCTGGCAAGACTCCAAACCAATAAGCATATGCGGTCAGTCACCACTCATATAGCCATCAGAATAAGCTAGCGAGGATTAGGATATGCCCTGTTACACCACCGCCCAATAAGAGGCTTAGGAGCCAGGGTAGGTGGTGATGCACTGAGTACCACTCAAAGTCACCACAAAGTTCCTGAATGGCGCCATGCTGCCTTTTACCACTTTCGACAAACTTCAAGAGTGATGTGACATCGCTATAGACTTTGACCCAGTGGAAAAAGTGTTGGCAAGCCATGGGATCCCTACAGCCGCCAGACCTACCGAGTAGCAGCCAGGATAGGAGATGATATCAGCATCCATCAGTGTGATGGATCATAGACAGAGAATAGGCTTTATGCGGTCAGTGACCCACCAAGGGCTGACGGGCGCGTGAGATTCAGTGCCTTGGCCCTGTGACCATTCTGTTCAAAACGCATGAGTGATGCATCTCTGATCCCTGCCTACTGATTTTATGGTACACTGGTGGGATGGTTAATTTAAGAGATGGGCTTAGGGGATATAAGCAGAATACTGATTTCCAATGAGCTTGAGAATTGTTCACAAATTGCTACCTTTGATATGACCCCCCCTCCCCTCCAAAAAAACCAAATAAAAAAATAAAGATAAAGAGCCAAGCCTCGTCCTTCGAAAAAATACCATAGACATTCATTAATAGGAGTATTCAGAATCAGGGTAGTCTTCTTTAACAAGGCTATTGATGTAAAAATAGAACTGAAATATACAAATGTTAAAATTGTGTTCCTTCGTTTGCAGTAGTTATCGGGCTGGATACTGCTGCACTGCAACCACTGGGCAGCCAGCGTTCAATCTCAGTGTGACCTCCTTTGGCACTTAAACACTGCTTTGTAACATGATGCTGTGATACAGCTTAGATGTTGCTAGGCTCTCTCTGTTCATGCAAACAGGATGACTGCACTGACGAAATGGGCTTTGAGAGCAAGGTATTAGACCCAGTGTTAAATACAGACATGATTTAATAGAAATGAAATACAATACATCTATCAAGGCTATACTCAAACTACTTCACCATGCTCCAAATGGAAATCCATTTTCAGAACAATATTCCTGGGCATAAACGGAATCTAGCCAGGCATGTTTCACTTCACATTTTCAAATGGATACAAGATTCAAGACATTTGTTTTATATAATATTTGGGCCAGAATTCAGTGACAGAACAGAACCAACCTCTTCACACACTTCTCGAGCAGCAGCAACATTGGGCTCCTCCTCCGGCTCCATTCCCCCACCAGGAACAATCCACTTGTCAGGATGTCGACTACTACTCACCAGCAGCACCTGCAAAGAATTGCAAATAAGACTGGTTAGGCTCAACAGTCCAACTCAGTGTTTTTGGTTATGGTGCTAGTGTGTGTGTACACTACACAAGGGTTGATGGTTGAGGCATATATTCACTGAACTGTGTTAATAATACAGGTAAGTACAGCCAAACCAAAGAACGTGACTCAAAAGCTACCAGCCAAGGTGGCTATGAGATCCAACAACAAAACTTCCAACTATCATAGAGACAGCCTTATGCCACACCATGTAGCTGGGTAGTGTGCGGTATGTATGTCCTGTATGGCATTGTTGTCATACAAATTTGTCAATAGCTAAAGTACAGCTCAATGAGTTTGCTTTGCTTGCACATGAGTAGAAGATTCAGTGTCAACAATCTACTATAGAAAAACAGATCTGGCTGGGTGCCCATCTGGTAGACTAGTGTTTCAATTAAATGGTAAAAGTTGCTATTTACTGGCCAGTGATGCTTTTACTGTAGTCAGTTGCCCATGTTATTCACTATTTGGCCTCTATTTTTTACCAGAAAGAGGAATTAGTGTAGTCTCAGCATGTCTCCTCCCCTGGTAAAATGTTCCCACTACAAAGACATCTTTGTGAGTGTTGTTGACTGGACATCAGCTTCCCAAAGCTCTACTGATCTCAAATAACCCTTAACGGGCTAGTTCGAGTGATTTTCATGAGAAAAGTGGATGAAGGAAGCGATGTAGCATGGTGAATTCTGTACATACAACGGAAATATATGGTGATCATCGAAACAGGTTTCGAGTTTGTCACTAACTTAGAGACTGGGCGCTCTAAATCCTTGTCTCATAAATAATTAGTAGGTAAGCAGAGCGAAATGCATTGTGTTGTAAGTATCCCACCTTCAGCCTCCACTGGTGCCTGACGGCTACAGCTAGCTTAGCTGGCTACTTATCAGGCCAATGTTTGGCTAGCAATACCAGCAGCATTAACGTTAGCAGTTAACACCAGTTAGCTTGCCAAATTAGCTGTAGCACCAAAATATTAACTTAGCTTGACTCTCTGGACAGCTTAATAACGTTACCTGCCCAACCACCTACTCAAAATCATAGAGTGGCCACTCATCACAGCCTGTGCTGTGGGCTGTGGTCGCTGGCCGACAGCCGGCTGCCTACAGCAGCAACACTGCTAGTTAGCAAGCTAACGTTAGCGTTAGCATGTAGCTAACAAGTTGACTCGATACAGTTCGGTTTGCAACTGACTAGTTAGCCTGCTATCTGCACCGCTAAAGAAGCTTACATAACACTTCGCTAAGTAAAAAAAATCTAAACTAAAGCACAACCCTGCAAGACAATATGAGAGGCTCAGAAACGAGCTAACCATCGTTACCAACTGCCATAAAACACCAACTGTGTTGATGTGGTTTATTTCCAAAAAGAGAAGTAACGGAGAGAAGCTACGCTCGCTAGCTTGGCCCGCCAGCGAACACCGCAACATCCTCGGACTCACCTCCTCTTCCGTCTCGCTCCTGAAACACAGACAGGCGGCTCGTTTCTTGTAGCCATCCCCATCGTATGTCCGGGTTTGGTTTGACTTAAGCTTCATCATTTCGGGGCACAAAAGTTAAAAAGTATAGCTAAGTTTACCCCTAAGAAAGATGTTGACTACAGACGCAAAGTCCTCCTCTGGGGAACCTCGGCGTTTTACTTAAAAGAAATAACTTCTTCTTCGCTTCATTTTCACAAACCTAGGCACATCTACGGCACGGTCGCCATTACAAGAAGCCGCTACGCCCACGACGTAATTTAACCTTTAGTAGTAAGGAGAGCGTAAGAAAATCACCTATCATGTGTTGAAGAATTGAGGCAACGGATGGGGGGGAAAAAAACGCAGTACCACGCTCTGAGTGCTATGAGCCGGCGGTGGAAACTGGCACTTTTGGCTCAAACGAGCCTGCTATAGCGACTTGTCTGAGGTTGATTTAATTCGAAGTTTGCACCAACTTAGAACCCGTTTAAATTTAACGTTGTCCCTTCACGGTACAGTCAAAGTTGCGAAATGGGATGCAGAGTTGATTCATCCCGTATTTGATTAAGCACAGTTTCAGCACCGCAGGTGATGGACAGCGCCAGCATGGTCCTCAAAACTGAGTCAACAATGTGAACCAAAATGGTGTAGGTTTCATGGTTAGATCATGGGCTTATCTTACATATGATTTCAACAGTGGTAAAACAGTGCCATGTAACTTAATAGGCCTGATTTTCTAGCAATCATATCGGCCCCTGACGCATGTAAACATCTCTGAAAACGAATAATTAGCAGTTTGAGAGCGGCTTAATAGCATATAGCCTAGATTATAAAGGATAAACTATTCTCTCATCATATCTGGTCAGAATTTGATGCAGAGATTGGAAGTTGTCATTGATGGACAATAAAGTCATTTGACAGTCTTGTGCTCCCTCTCTTCCTCCTTGCCTCCGTCTCCCTCCTCCTCATTGTTTATATTGCCAGTGACTAGATTCATGAAATGTTTTTTAAGATTTGATTAAAAAGGAAACTTTTGTTTTTGTTTTTGATGTCTATAGTTTGTGCTTCTCCCAGAGGACAATCTGTAGGTCTGGTGATTTAACCCTTTCTTGAAGAATAGACTTTGAACACAAACATTTTTTAAATATATATATATATATATATATATATATATATATATATATATATATACATATATATATATATATGTTATAAATAAAGTCTTGAGAAATGAAAATAAGAATATTTGTAAGCAGCAATTAAGGAGTTAAAGTCAAAATGGGGATGTTGACAAGATACCTGTTAAAAGGTTTAAACAGGAATTACAAGTTTCATCAGGACAGGACTTCCCTTCTACAGAGCTTATCAATCATCTTCTAAAAGCATCTTTGTATTTGCATTTGTATAAATGGGTAAACAATAAATGTAAAATTTGGCCTCCTTGTTCAGATTTACAAGAAATGAAAATGATAAAAAAAAAAAAAAAATCTATACCTATGTTATGTTAGGGGCCTATTGTACAAACTCATTTTGAGTTATGTACCATGAGGCAATAGGCCTACACACTCACCAATCACAACCAATATTCCTACATTGACTAATATGTGCCTCTTAAGTAACTGTACCAAATTTCATGACCTTTTGCCACCTAGATTCAGATACAGTTCAGATACAGTATAATCATAGTTGGTAGTTCATGTGCCCCCTGTTGGTCAGTTTCAGAATGCATCTGCACAGGGACATCAGGGTAAAAAGCCTTTTTGGCAGATCTTGTCTCCAGCACAATTTTCATCCAGATTCCCTCCCATGTGCATCCGTATCTTTGTGGACACACACACACACACACAGATACTGCCAACAATATTTTTGGCTGTTACTACAGACACAAAAGTAGACACATTCACACGCGTGCACACACACACGCGCGCGCGCGCGTGCACACACACACACACACACACACACACACACACACAAATTCCACTCTAAACCACAGTTCCAGTCTATAGATTTCATTGTCTATAGTCCTAGGCTATATGCTGCCCTTTATACGTGTGTGTGTGTGTGTGTGTGAGTGTGTGATGGAGAGAAAGAGAGAGAGTACTTTTCTCTCTCTCTCTCTCTCTCTCTCTCTCTCACACACACACACACACACACACAGATACACACATACAAATATGAAAAATAAATTGTTGCTTTGGGGTTTTCTGCTATCAACCAAAAAACAACTGACTTTAGTTCAAAGCACAGTAATGGAGTTTGGAACCAAGAGAAAAAAGCACTTTTCCTCACTGAGAACTTGTGTTTGGAGTGAACAGGGGACTAAACCCAGTTACAGCTGTGTTGATGCACAGTACCATCCTGTCCACTCACTAGCTCCACTACCATCACTGCAAAATGGAGAATTCAATTCAGTAATGACAGAGTGGATAGATGAACATGTATCAGAACCCATAAATGTCACTGTCTTCACTACTGGAGGTTATGATGCCGTTGCCCAGTGAGGCTCCTTTCACCGAAAAAAAAGGATCCTTGTGTCGAGTATCTGCGAATATCTGCAGATATTTAGACAAAAATGCTGACCAACGATACTATTTCATATCAAAATACATTGGACATCGAGAACAACAGTACCAACACAACCTGTAATGTAAAGAAAACAAAAAAGTCTAAAACTTGTCTAACAAGTTTAACCACATCTGGTAGTAACATCTGTAAATAACAACTGTAAGTAACAACTGCAACCCAATCCATGGATGACAGTAATCTGTACACTTTCCCCATATTTACAGTTGTGTTGAAATTTTCAGCAGCATATTGTATGCTTACCCCACATTTATTTATATTCTATTTTATTGCTTCATTGTTTCATTGTTTATATTATTTCTACTGTTTTTATTGCTTCTTTTATATCATATTTTTGCGCTCATATCCAATTTGTCTTTTTCCCCTGCTGAATCCTACCACTTGTGCTGCTTCAACGACCCAATTTCCCCCAGAGATCAATAAAATGTTGTTTTATCTGATCTTATTTACCTATATTTCCTCTCAAGTTTCCGTTCCCCACAGACGCTGATGTTTGAAGTCTATCTTGCCTTCCTCTCACTACATCTCAGATGCGCCATGAAAGAAAGTCCCTGATTCCCTCATCCAGTTTCACTCCAAAATGAGGTATAATTTTAAAAAATTATACTTACCCTCACAAAATGATTAATAGCACAAAATCAAAACAAATTATGGTATGCCTTGAGGAAAAGTAGGTATATTTTAGATATTGAATGGAGAGCTAGAGATACAGAAATGCAGGTCATGATTTTTATTTTTTTCCTAAAATGGATGTATAGCTTTTTGCAATGAAGCCCTTCATATATATCAACATCTGTGGCTTGATAGATTGCTCCCAGACATGTTATAAACATCACAAAACACAGGAATAAAAAGCATGTTTGACGGATGGAAGAGATTTACTTGGGTTGCCCAAGGGAAGCTGTGGGCAGTAAATGTGCAATAATAAAAACGTAAATATAATTAAACTACAATAACGATGAAAAAAAACACCTGTCATTAAATTTTAATCTTTATTTAACCAGGCAAATCAACATATTCTAATTCACAGAATACAGCGAGTCTCCCACACCAGTGTGGGAGACTCGCTGCAGGAGGAGGAAGGGTTGCATGTATTTGTACGCTCCACACAGGAGCCACCGTGGTTGTTGGGGGATCGATGCCTTGCTCAAGGGAACTTGGATGGCAGTTGCTGGAGGAGGGGGAGCATTAATCTGTCACTTCCCCTACACAGAATTTTCTATCTAGTCTGGGGATTCAAAGTCACCATCTGGTCTCACTGCACAGAGCTTGTGCGCCAAAATGGCCCAAAGGATTTTATGGATTTTCTAAGCACACGTTTTTCTAAAAGGTTTAATAAGATATCTAGGTGTTTCAGAGGAATCCTAGTGCTGTTTAAAATGAAGTATAATGTTGTATCCGCCCTCTTGTAATCTTCAGTTCTCTCCAAGTACCATTTCTCACCACAGGTACATTACTTTTCTTGGTTCCAAACACATTTACGGTCCTCCCTTTTCTAACACTAGCTTGCAATGCTACATGGAGCGAATGTCTACTCTGTTATGGGGGAAGATTACTGGAGGAGGAAATCTCATCGATTTCACTTTCTCCAAGAGGTCGTAGCCTAAGGATAAGTGGTTAGCTGAAGGTTTGAAAAAAATGAAAAAATAAAAAAATGTAATTAACTCTATACCTTTGGCTAGACTAACCCCCTTCTTAATCAAGATACAAATGAAATCCACGGTTATCAACCCAAACAAAAACCAAAAAAAATTAATTCACTTGAAATGTGCAATGCAATGAATTGGATAGTACTGCTGTTGTATGGACAGACATGCTGCAAAGGCAAGCAAACTGTATAAATTCATCATCCAGCGCTCACAGGCCATGACAAAAAATGATCTCTCTCCTGTTTTGTCCTGTGCTTTCTCCTCCTCCTCTTGTTATTCAGAAGGATCAGAGGAGGTTTTACACAATTAAACACATCTATAGGGTTGTACTCGAGAGGTTGTACTTTAACTATCTGCAGTTGCTAAGGCAACCCCTTCTCTTTGTAAGTCTCCGGTGAGCCATTCACAAACACAAATAGAGACGCAGTCCTTCCCCTCTCCAACAGAGGGTGCTCACTTCTTTCGGTAAATTTGTGAGCCATGCCTTTAAAGGAGAATGCCACTCAATTTAAGGATTCCCATATGTTGTTAATAAGACTTAATCACTTTTTGGTCATGAAGAACTTTCTCCCAAAGCTAGAAAACCAAGCCGATATCCAGCCTGCAGCCGGAGACTGACTCTGAGAATGTGGATTTATCAAGTGTATTCCATAAAATAATAGTTCTATTAGTCCTGAACCAGAAAAGATCAAAATGTTTGTCGAACACATTAACAGGTGCAGGACACAAGTGTATAAAGAGGACTTACTTCGAGAGGAAGCTCCCTGGATCACATGGTGAACGAAGCTCTTCATCTGAGGACACTGTTGCTATGTGTGGAGTGATTTTACTAGAGGTGAGTGTAACTGAGCTGGAAAAGGCAGTAAAACTATTATCCTTGGTTCAAATCAAGAGTGTGCTTTTGATATGGCTCAGTTGATAGCACAGCTATCTATCTTGCTGGCAATCACAGGACTTGAGGATTCAAAATTGAGAGGAACTCACCCTGAGAGGAAGCTGTAGTCCTGACTACTAGGCTGTGAATGGTCGCTGTAACACAATGCCACAGAAGTGATTTATTGATGTTTTAATGCTGAAATTCTCACTCACTCACTCACTCAATTCTAACTCACCTTTGTTTGACACACAAGCATTCAGTGAAATGCATGGTGTTTTCCACAGAACAGAGAAATGTGTCTGCTTTTGTTTCTTCCAATCTGCAGTGTTTTTGTAGTAAGGCTGTAATATTATCCAACATTTCTTATATGATAGTAGCTTCCCCAGTAGGCAGACCAGTCACAGTCTGAACCTGACTGAGTACTGTGAGAAAAGTAAATGAGCAGGCAAATTTGACTGTAGTGCTGTCAGTTAATGCGGTGATCCCTCCTTTGAAGATGTATGGCAAACAACCAAAGTGTATGAAACGGCACAGTTTTGTTTAATCAAAGACTGCAAAGCTATTGGCAACATTAACCTTTAGAGCACGTTTTTTTCTCCAAGTAAAGCATGCAAGTTAATGACTAAATAAGCAGGAGATTGTGTTGTTCTGCCCAGGGCCAGTATAGATTGTGCTGCCTTGACACATAAGAGAGACAATTTACTTTGCTATAATTTCCTGCAGTTAAAGTAAGATCACCCTCTCTCTATACAATCCTTTGCTAAAAGGTATCAGCGAGCTGACAAGAGACATCATCTCAAATAATTACCTTGGTGTCACTGTATTGTAATCTGGCACAAAGTTACTTTTTATTGAATACTGCGAATAAAGTATAAAGACTGAATGAATATGTCCATCTTTCTTACCAACTGATTTTTTGCTACGTATTAAACACAAATGAATGTCATCACACTTTTAATTAGTAATATTTCATCAACCGATCTATGTTTCACCGTTTTTGTCTGCTATGCTTTATTTGATAAAGGCTAAATTACATGAGCCTAACATAGAAAATATGTTTTGTGTTTTGATACAAAATGTAGACTATACAGCTTATAATGATAGGTTAATAATGAAGGTAATTTGCAATACTCAATAAACCATTTGGAGAAAACTAAATAATCTAAATGGCGTAGCCACCAGAGGCTGCTATCATGCCAGTTAAAAGCGGACTGAATTGAAATTTCTAGTGACATTCTTGTCTTGAACAAGTATTGTTCAAGACATTGTTAATTTATTTATTTATTTATTTATTTCATACACTGAGAGCCAAGAGAGTTTAGGTAGGAAATTCTGCGGTTTTGCAGTTCTGCATGAGACTTTGCACTTTATTTTCCTGCAGTTTTTGAGTGTCAGTGTCACAGTGTACATGACACCAGTATGAAGTTTGGAAATTGACAAAGGTCTGTCATAGCAAAACTGTTAACTGCCCTTATAATAATTACATTTTTCCTGATTTGATTTCAGGGTCGCTTCAAAACATAGTGAATGCCAGTGAATGCCAGTCATAAACGGATGCACATCCGGAAACAATGACCAGAGATTCAAACAGCACATGTGAGGCTTCAGTGACAAAAAGTGGAATAAGCATTCTTGTACTGGGTGAAGACTTTTAGATCAAAGATACATTTACACTTAACATCCCCATATTGTACTTTGTTGTCCTGTTGGCAATTTTGGCATGTAAAAACAAGCATACCTGGCTGTCACCACTGACTGACAACTACACAATATTGCTATCCTACTGCTGACAGTTAAGCTATTAAGAAAGACTGGTAGAGTTGCTAGCTGTCAGCTGAACTTAATACACCTGTTATATTAGGCTATCTGTTCTTTAATAAAAAAAATTGTCAAGAAATTTACATAACACAACAAGGAAGCAACAACATCACAAAATCTCTTTAGTCCATGCACGAGTGATCTAAAAATAAGCTATTTTGCATGGTTTTTATGAATGGAATACAAGGATGCATCGTTAGGATGCATCCTTGTTCTACATTTTCTACTCTGAACCTCACTTGGCTATGTGTAACTAGAGCTTCATAGTGGTAATGACATCACTCGTTCACTACTCTGATTGTATTCTGTATTCACAACACAAGGCTGTTTCCTAACTCAGAGGAACCCTCAAGGTCAAGGTACGATGTTACGTAAAGCAATGCAGCACAGTTATGTCAGTGTTTAGTGATGTACTGCAGATGAAACAGGCTATTTTCATATGAATATATTCTGTACCACAGCCAAATTGTTCTGCAGCCAGCCTTATATAAAGAGTGTGTAGAGTTCACAGGCTACACCTGTGACAAGTGTCAGCCAGCCAGCATCTCAACCAACATATCACTCACACATGGAGCACATGGCCGTTCTGTCCGCCCTCTCCGGCCTGTTTCATCTTTGTGAAACACTGCCTCAAAGATAAAGTGCCAATCTGATGCTTTTCTCTATCTTCAAAGATCTGGGTGTGTTAGACAGTCAAAACCTCATTTCATACAAACAAATAAGACTATCACTGGATAGTCTATTGGCATACTGTATCACCTTGTGTACTATATTAGATGAGACAGACCCCAATCTTCTTCTTGCTCTTATTATTATCATTATTTACTTAAAAATTAAAGCAGCACTTCTTCTCAAGTTGCTCAATTTCAGTTATTTTGTTTATTTTTCATTTAACCTTTTTTTTTTTTTAACCAGGCAAGTCAATTAACAATACATTCTTATTTACAATGAAGGCCTGGCAATAGGCAAAATGCCTCTTTATGGAGGATTGGGGGAGGGGACAAAAAAAACAACAACAACAGAAAAAAAATAGGTTAGAGCTGTGACAGGCAGAGGGGTCATTGTCACCCAAAAGAGTTAGCGCTAGTGTAACTTTAGGCATCGTGTATGCTGCCAGTTTAGCCTTTTACAAATGCCATTAATACATTGAACATTTTGTGGATGAAGGAGTGACATGTTTGAATCATTCCTATAATGCACCCATGAAATTAGAGACGTCTGGGGGCAGGTGATTATGTCTCAGTGGTTAGTCTTTTTCACTGGGATTTTCACTAGGGCCTGGAATTAGCATGGCTTAAATTCTCTCCGCCCCATGGCTAATTGAAATAAGTAATCTCCAGAGTTAGCATTGCACTGAGGGATTGGGAGGACTCAGCTTAACGTGATATCCTCAGAGCAGACATGTTAAACAAGACCAAGAAGTCCCTCAACCTAAATCTCCTAAAGCGCTGCAGTTGCAAAGCAAAGCAGGACCGGGTCTCCCGCTGAAAACAACTCTTGTATCCATTCTCCACAGCTAAATTATTCACCTATTATGCTAACTTGTTAAACAGAAATAGAACATTGGTTTGAGGAGCTGACAGATGCAAGAAAGTAGATGCTTTATTGAGAAATAAAGAGATGTAAAACACTCTGTTCAATAATCTGCACCAGTTAGCTCTGTGATTTTGCATGCCTTAGCGTCCCTTGACAACTCACAAGACTGTCAGCCTAGCAGTGTGTGTGCTTACTTAGTTGGAATTTGCTACAACAGAGCTGGGTATGAATATTCAGTGGCTCAGCTGCCTCCAAGGCCCACAGAGAGATACATGCTGCAACACCCCCCCCACCCCCTCCCTACACACACACACACACACACACACACACACACACACACACACCCCTCCACCCCGCTCTGACGTGGAGTGTGTCCAACACTCCACAGGTGTGACCCACACGGACCTGTGAAAGCTCAGCCTGCAGCCTGTGTGTATCACTCGGCCCTGTGATCAGAGGGGCAGAAAGAGACGTGCGAGTTGCACAAGAGCAGCTGCGTGTATAGGAAGCAAACAGAAAGCACACAGAATATTATCACCTGTATTTTTTTTTTCTTTCACAAGCCAGCTACATGATAGAGTGAATCCCTTCAGGACTACTGTTGCACGGATGCCACTCACTCAGCATCGTGCTAATTAAACTGATAGATGAGGAAGTTCTTTGTCTTTCTACAGCACACACTCTGCAGAGTTTTGAAGGTTAATAGGGCAGGATGGATACATCAATCACTCTCAAATAATAACACTCCATCGTTTCAAACTAATTTCTCGCTATTTCTGGTTTGGAAAAAACATCATGTTTGGCACAGGCATGCCATCAGACATGATTTTTGTAGACTTTGCTGCAGAATGTGCCTGCTGCCAGGCAGTGAAACAAAAAGCATCTAGATTGAGTTTTCGTACCCAGTGATTGGACTTGATATGTTCGTCATGGTCTACGCACAGCATCCCAAGCGCTTTGAGACGCAACATACTGCATAGGCTGCGCAACAGCGCCTGGAACGCTTGAGTCCACCGAGAAGCGTCATATTTGAAATAATACAAGCATATCTTCATTTGGCACCGTGGAAAAAAAATCGAATTGCTTGTACTGTGTCATACCGTTGCTAATTATTCCATAGTCAGAAAATATCTGAAATATGTTAGAATATTAATGGGCTAAAATGGAATTGCTTGCACCGTGGCATACCACTGCAAACGATCTGGCAGTTATGAAATGTTTCTAAGATAGAAGAATATTTATAGCCATTTCTTTATGAAATGTTCAGGAATAGTGAGGGATATTTCAAATGTAACGTGCAGGACTTAAATTACATTTAAATGCCAGTAGCTAAAGCATTAACACAGGTAACCTATGAAGTGACAGACAATAAATCACAGTAGATTAAATAAAATGTACAAAGCCGAGATTGAAGTGTATATGCTGAGAGAATAGGCGACAGCAGGTGGCCGAGTCGACGTATAAGGTTGTAAGAATGGCAGCGCAGCTTATATGTCATGTCACACTTTCACTATGTAGACCAGTCACTGCCTATAACACTGATGGTGTTGCTTCCTGTAATGGAGCATTCACACCTTTTCCCATGCATTGATGGTGTATTTCTTCCCTGATATGTGCGGGAGGCTGCGATGCATTTATCATCAAACCCTTCTAGTGCATGGGCGCATATAGTCTCAGTCCATCAGTTGGAAAGTGCTATTGCCTCGGGCGTGGGATATGTGCTTCTCCGCTCTGTTCTTCCATTTTTCCGCGTAGAAATGTGATCTTCTCTTGACAGGAGCTGTATTAGTGGATAGTTCTACTGGACGTGCGATTTATTTCCTATTCGCACACAGCCAAAGTTGGGACTTGAGACTTTCAGCGCCACTTTTCCACGGACAGCGCTCGCAGTGATTTTGGGGATCGACGCAGCCTCGAAATGCATGTGGATTCCCTTTGGATATTCGGAAACAGTGTTTAGATTTTGATGAAAGCGAGAAAGACATTCATCAGGAAACCCACGTCACATATTGACAGACCCAACAATCTGGCAGTGATTAGATACGATTTGCTTGGGATATGGGTCAATTCCTAAAAAAGGATCCTTATTCCTGGGCAGGAGAAAGCGGTAAGTACAGCCACCCAACCTGTCAAAATGGGTCAGCTACAGCACTCAGATGTTTGGAAACGTCGGTGACATAAACCAAGTTCAATCTTAAGGCTGAGTAGTCAAATGATACAGACTATTAGGATGCGTGGTATAAATCTGGGGATGCAATGAATGAACGCAAAACACATTCCTTGCAACTTGGATGTTTCAATCCCGTGTTAAGAGTTAAATGAATTAATGATTCGTATGATATACCAGTTTTATAAAGTAGATGTGTGTGTGTTGCCTATAACGAGGAGTGCAACGCCCAGGACTATAGGTGCATTGATTGTTTTTATGCGTAAAGGCGCAGCGTGTTGTGTGCAGCTATATGCCTGGCTGCGCTGCAAGCGTTGCAGAGCCGCCCAAAGTCTCACCAAATCTGAAAAAGAGTAGCCTAACTCATCTGTGTCAAAACTGATGGAGCTACAGGATTGAAATGTAATTAGTTACAGCTTTGAAAGCATAGATTAAGCCACTACCATGGACAAATAACCCATCCCCCCCCCCCCTCAAACAACAGAAGCCAGAAACAGAAGCCTATTACGATTCAATTATATCTCCTCCCCAGTTGCCACTGAATGCGAATGACAGACCAAATTCATGCGATTCTCATCTCTCTGTCTGTCTCCCCCTGTGTGTGTCTCTCACCCCTGAAACAAGTTGAATCACGCTGGAGAGCACCCTGGTTGGGGAGGGAGGGAGGGAGGGAGGGGGAAGGGGGGGATCGGTGTGTGAACCATCCATTGTCAGTCACTATGCTTACAGATGTGCAGCCTACTGGCAGTGGAGGGAAGACTGGAGACTGGTGGTGGTAGAGCTGCTGATGTGAGACACCTACTGTGTAGCCACCCCACAGCAAACTTTAATAGGTTATTTAGGTATGCGTGGTTATGTCAAGGGCATTTTTTTTGTGTTGACAGTGATTTACATTGTGCTTAATTTACCTTTACATGTTTTGGCCGTTGGCATACGAAATAAGGTTGGAGATACTGGTCAAGGACCACAGGACAAGCGGAGATACAATCACATGGACCTGACACAGAAACCATGGTATTAATACTGCTTCCATTTTGGGCTGTTCCCTGAGGCCTTTTTGGGGGGCCAGAGATTAGCTTTGTGCTATCTTGCTCTCATAGCTTCACTTCATACTGGGGGGGCTGCTGTGATTGCAGCCAAATATGCAATTGTCTGCATTCCCTCTGAACTTGCAGCCAAGAGGGGAAGCGTTCCTCATATCACTGGGTTAATTATCTAAAGAGACTGACTAAGCACAAAAGAGATTTTAATTCAATCTAGTCCAGCCTCTGAGCTCCCACTAGATGGATTTTATGTCTTATGTTGGGTTATCCTTGTTGGCATGTTCTTCACAACTGCAGTGACTGATAGCCTACCTGGATCCAGCTACAAAGCATGCTTAAGAAATCTCCCCCGGAGACAGATTGTGTGGACTACTCAGTCAGTAGAAAGTAGCGGGGAGCGAGGTGCAGGGCTCATTCAAACAGCCTTAGATTTACTTTACCAAGCTCTGCCTGGCTTATCTTGTCCTCTGTGTTAGTTTAGCAAGTGCAGAGTCAGCGGAAGACCCCCGGTTCGCCTGCTGCTGCGTTCTCTTTAATATGTCATGGGGTAGAACGTAAGCAGCTATGAGTAGATAGCACTGCTTCATTCTATCCTTAATAATACATGAGGACACACATAGCATTGATTGCCTTGCCCACAGAATGTGATTGCTGCTTTACATTTCAGTCTGATGGCGATGGGGTGATATAATGAACACATCAAGTTCGCGTTACGGAAATCCTAGAGATCAAAATGATTAAAATCATTCCATGCCAAGAGGGGACAAGCTTGATCAATTTCTCCAGACTGCAGAGAGATGTGAGGCTCTCTAGTATCCTCATCTTTTACTGTAGCTCACACACTGCTGGTTCCCAGACCAAAACTGCAATAAACAAACGTGTGCACTATTTCCCAAAACAGACCCATGGCTAAATTCCCGGTAGACCGCTGTTGTTCCCTTTACAAAGACTTGCGCTGGAAATGGGAAATGTGTGTGCAGTGTATAGAGTCCAGGTTCCAGCTTCATTCTCCTCCCGGCAGACGCCATCTGCTCATTGGGGAGGTTTTCCAAACAGCTCCATGGTAAAGAGAGGAGAAATGAGAACCAAGGCTTCACTACAAACACACCATAATTACTTGATTTTGCCTATTAAAAAGAGGAGCAGGTCTCTTAATCCTAAAGCAAAAATAAAATTCCCCACACAAGCCCAGTGCCCACATGTGCATCTGTACATGTGGGCAGGCACACGCCCTCACATATATGAACAGACAGACAGACAGACAGAATGACACACACACACACACACACACACACACACACACACACACACACACACACACACATACACACAGAGCTGTACAGTAATCCTTCTCGATGCATTTGGAATAAAGTGTGAATTACTTTTGCTCTTTTGGTAATTTGTAACGTTATTGTAATACGTTTTGCTACCTATAAGGAGATAATTTTTGTATTTTAAAATATGTTTGTATTTTAAAAGGATGTTTCAAAGCGCAGATGTAGTTATAACCCATGTTCAGGCAAGGTTATTGAACAGCTAAAGTCTATGATAGTAAGATGATGATACTGTTAAGTGTATTAGTAGATATACATCAAAAGGGTTTGTGATTTTTAAGTAGTATCATTTATTCTAATAGACCAATGACACTTAAAGGATTAAGTGTGTACAGGATGAGCTATTCTTACATCATTAACAACATAGGGTGTTATAGCCTTTGGGTTGAAGCTGAATGAATCAAAAACTTTGAAAATAACATTTTGAACCTTGAAACAGAATATCACATATAAACAGAAACACTGTTTTTCTTGGGCTTATAGCATTACAGTTTTGTGCATAATGTTTTTAACTTGGAATAATGCAATGGATAGAAATTAGGCCTTCAAATAGCATTTTAATGTAGGCAATATATCTTTTAATGTAATTTGCAACAAAATACTGACTTACACTGACTAGTATAAATTTCATAGATAACATGGATTGGGTCCTTATTATGTTCCTGACATATCATTAATTCTAAAATAGTGTGCAAAAACGATTGGATTTCAAATTATTAACAAAGGAAAGAAACAGCAAGATCCAGAAGAGTGATGTTGTGTATTTCCTGAGTCATCATACACAAAGCTTCCTCCTAGGGCTGCCTTGTGTGAAATGGAGTGTGAAATGAGTGCACTTAACATCCCTGCAGTGGATTATACACATTATCTTACACCAGGGTACGAGAGCATCCTGCCTCTCGCCTCGGAATCTGTCCTCAAGTTACATTCACCTTTACTCGAGTCCGGTTTACTTTCCCTGTGCCGGACTCCTTTTGTTCAGTCAATCCGTACCACAATACCAGACCTGAGTGAAGCAGTTTTTTCAAATAGTTTACTTTAACTTATTTGGAACACCACATGGGTGTTTGCAGCTTTAGCAGATAAGTTGTCAGTCACCAAAACGTATACTAAACTGACTTTCTGCTGCTCTTTGTACTGTAGTTGACACTATAGGTAAGCCTACATCAATGGAAGGAAAATGATATCTTGTACACACCTCTATTAAAGGAAAAATACACCTGAAAAAACTTAAACACAGCTATTCGTGATATACATTTTGTTGTTTGATGGTGTATTTTTCTTATTCCCACGGCAAAAAAACGACATATTTGCAGCACACCTACAACAGAAAATGTTTAGAAATTTTCAGCTGTCTAAAATATCAACGATAAACGTCAGGTTTTGGTGTCAGCCCCTCAAAATAAAAGCGCAAGGGCTTCTCACCATTTTGCACAGACGTTCAAAACAATCATATGGGGAGAAATCCATCGCAGAGGAAGCAGAGGGACCAATTTCTCCACTGACAGCCTCAATAGACCAGAATGCAATGCAGCCACAAGACATGTTGCGTTTTGAGTAAGGGGCATGGCTGCAATCATGGAAACACCCCAATGTTCACAAACTAGTTATATTCATATGCCCACACATCCAGCTTTAATTGAAAGCAACAAGTTCATGCTCCTCCTCTGGGGGTTATTGAAAGTCATTCTGGGAAATGTAGGAAATCACCAACTGAAGTAAAAGTAGAGGAGGCAGGTTGAGGGAAAGTGGATACACCAAAAAAGTAAATTACAACACTTCATCACAGAATCTCTCCTGGAATTCATTGAACGTCACAGATTGATGGTATCTAAGAGTATAAGAGTATCCAAGGGTGGCATTTTACCTTTAAGTATCATAAGTATATTTGTAAATAACAACAATGCAGTATTTACTGACAGACATAATAGATGATCATGACCTATGTTGATAACCTGACTAAATTGCAGCCATGATAGGGCTGCTTTCAATTTGCGTCATGAAGAGACTTCACATGGTAATAATACATTGTATTTCATAGACCTATAAGTAAAGTGCTGCCAGTTTTGGTATTGATATATATATCTCAAGAATATGTCTTTACATGGACAGTTCCAAGACAATATGTATTTATAAGCAGCAGCAGCATACATTCTTTTCTTGATACGACATTATGCCTGCCCTAAAGGGAGCGGCAGACTCTTCAGGTGAGCCTATTTCACCCTTCTTTTCCATCTAAGGAGTGACAATTACGACTGTGCCAAAGATGAGAGCCTTGGCTGAGAGTGAGAGCTGAGACAGCACTGTTGTTACCAGTAACTGATGCCTCCTATTTCTAAAACTATTATCTGTGATTTCTTTTTCTGCTATTCATGACCGCCTGTGTGATGTTTTCTGATGTCAGTACGTCTTCTGTATTGCACCTGCATAATGAAATCATAGAAAATGAAAAGTGCTGTCATGTGCTAGCTATTCAGAAACCATATTTAGACATTTTGCCTCTCTACCATCTTTACATCACATGGGATATGTATATTGGCATCTAAATGTTCAAGAGGATGTGAAGCAAAACATAGGCAGAGGTGGAAAATAACAAAATACCAGTTACTGTAACTGAAGATTTTTTTTAGTAATGGTACTTTTTTATTTGAGTCATTTATTTTAAGATTTACTTAATTTATTTACTTCTACGCATTATTTGTACATGTAAGAAACGTAAGAGAAGTGTGTACAGCTATCATTTACAGTAATACATAATCTTTCTTAACTTCCTATCACAATAGCTTTGTTGATGTCAAAGGATCATCCCTCAACTATGGGTTAATAATGACCAACCAGTTTTTTTGCAACGGTCATAGCAAAATCAGTAATCAGATACATTTTGGGAGACAATTTAGGGGCAAAATCTTATTGGTTTGATTGAAAGTAACTTCGTGAACTGCTCTTTTATACTCTTAGCTTGCTTGAGTAAAATTTACCATAACATAGCAATACTCCTACTTGGAGTATATCTCAGCATTTTCTCCACCTCTGAATGTGGGTGTAGCTGGACAGAGGCAGGCATACTGTGATCGCACTGCACTGCACTGCACTCTGTAAATCCCATGTGTCAAAACATATAGGGTGTGTGCTCACTTTCCCTTTAAACCTCTTCTCTTACTTTAGAGATGGCTTAGCATGCAATCATTATTTTCAATGCTTTTTGTTTAGATTAAGAACTTGCTCTATTATTTAGAAGTAGCTCTTTTTTCATTTAGTCATCAGCCTAATAATACATGTGCCTGTCAGTGTAATTCTCAGCTCTTGTTTCATATTATCTCATAATACAAAAAAGTCACAGTGTTCATTGTGGTGCCAGAAATAGTATTGCAATATCAGAATGGCATGATCAAATCTCAGCATTTTCAGGTTTGTAACAAAATTCCTAATCAATATCACAGCCAATGTAGCACTGTATCACTGTGCAGCTTATATATTTAATTTACTTTTAAGCACAGTTAAAGTTGAGTACAATTTAAGCATGCTTGTTTCTTCATTTATAGTATCATATTGGCAAACCAGTACTGTGTATTGAATCGTACCACCAGATTATCATATTGTTACAGACCCATGAATGCTCCTCATATCCTGTACGTGCTGCCTTGTGTTATAGTTAGGATACATTCAAGTGAGAATAACTTCCCCATAGACCGGTGTAGAAGGGGCCTGCACACACAGGATGGCCTTATGGCACATTAAAATAGCTTCCTAAATGTTTTCCTGGAGAATGGGCACAGGCTGAATTATATATTGCAATAAACTTTTTGAACTCTACTTGAAACTATCCATTTAACAAACTTTTAAGTGACAAGCTTGTTGAGATTTCAGGTTAGGTAACAGAACAATTTGTAAAAACTGAACCCATGCAGATGCACTACTTTTCACAGGCCTGCAACTGTGTTGCTTGACTCCCAATTGTGTTGAGAAAAAAACAAAAAACAACAACCCTGCAGTTTTAATGGCAGTAGATGCAGGGTTTAGGTTGGTTTATACAATGACTACCTCTGTAGCAGTCCAGAACTCTGCAGAAATCACTTATCAACCCAGGTGTTGATAAAGGAGGTGCAATTATAGGCTCAGACATCAGCATTACAAATGGATGCCTGGGCCGTTACCTGGGGACAGCTCTGGTTCTCACAGTCACACTCTGCCGGCTGGTGAGGGAGGTGTGAGATTCAAAAAATGACTCTGCTCAGAAATAGATTGCGGTACTTGCTATGATGAGATTAGGGTGGAGGTGATGCAGGTGCTGGAGGATCGGCAGAACGGGAAGAGAGACTTTATAGCTGCTATATGGCTGATGTGCTCTAGAATTAGCGTGTATGGGCACCAAAGCAAGGTTTGATTCCTCTGATGTCCTGCGGTGATTCATTTAACTTTGCAAAGGCTGATTAAACTGTCGCTCCCTTCTTTTTAACCAAGCATGACAGGATGACAGTTTGACAGTGAAACCTGATTTATTTTGAATCTGTGGTGCACCGTTTAAAGCTACTATATTGTCATACTGAAGTGAATTGCAGTGCCTGCCATCACTAGTGCAGATGTACATGCAAACACACAAAGGCAAATTGGCATGACAAAATTTCTGTGAATATCTATCTCAATCATGACCATCGCCACTTGTGTGATGTGATTTTTAAGCTTTGTATGTATTCATGGAGGATGAAATTGAGGAGGGAAGGAAAGGAGGAAGGAAGGAAGGAAGGAAGGAAGGAAGGAAGGAGGAAAGGAGGAAGGAAGGAAAGCAAAGCAGGGAGGAAGGAAGAAGCAGAAAAGGAAGGAAAGGAGGCAGAGAGAGGGAGGGAGGGATTTGTGCCAAATTGAGGTATTTGAGTTATCCCTCGAGTATCAGTTATTCCTGTAGTATTTTCCATACTGTAGCAAATAAAAGTAGCTCAAGCTGACTTATCAGTCACATACGTGAATATTTACTGTATGCATGTGTTATTGCTCTAATCCTCAATGTGTGGGTGTCATTAATAGGTGCTTCCTAAAATAAAATCACAACTCTATATCCTCTGACCAACCACATGTACACATAAAAGACAGAACATGATTAAAGTTCTGTGAATATCTGTCTCAACCACAACCGCCTACATTTTGCACACATACGCACAAAAGCATATGCACACGGTGTGGAAAGACACACGCTCACATAGATAGACACACATATGGCAGCACATCACACATATCACATACATCCACAAAACACGCAAATCACAAATGCACGCACAGCTAAGGGGGTGGATGCAAAGAGAGTGAGTCCGTGTGTGTTTGAGAGCTCCTCTCAGATCCCTCTAGCCCACCGTGGGTGTTCTGTCTTTCCCGCGAGGGATGCTCGTTGTTTTGCGGAGGCAGGTTCAGCTCTAGGATTAATGAAAAGCTCCATCTTAGTCATAAAAAGAGCATTTTCACGATCTATTTAACATCATGCATACCAAGGGCTCACATTAGGCACTGTTGACTTATGCTCGCCTACAGCAGTGCTTTCTGATGCGTTCATTGCCACTGCTGTGATCTTCTGTGGGTAGGCTGCCCCCCTCCAGCCGTCCCCATTGAGTATCTGGCATTTCTCACGTTCACCGTCAAAAAACTCATTCTTCAGCAAAGAGATGAAATATGACACACAATTGGAAGTCTGAAATAGGGGCTAAGAGAAACGGCTGCAGCAAAGCTTCCTAGGACTCTAGTTTTGAAGTTCTTTTTGGATAATTTCCTCTCTCTTCCGTTGACAATTGTCCATTTATGCGTGCAGCCAGAGAATTCAGAGCATAGCGCATGTCATTAGCCAATTTGGTCAAACATTTATGGGTCACATGCAGCACTGTGAGTGGTACCAGGTCATAGGATTGTAATGCAGGATGTATCTATCTCAGTGGGCCAGGCTGACCCTACAGAGACTAAAGTGGTGAGATAGATGTATGTCTGTAATGGGCTGGAGTGGAAAGGCTTGCAGGAGTGCATTCCATGAGTGCTGGATGTTATTTCAGTGGTTGCTGGTGGTGAATTATTGATTTAGTGCAAACGGTTGTAATTACACAGTGACTACGGCGGGGCGATTAGGTTGTGGCGTGTCTGGATCATCACGGGGATCACAGGACTACATGATGAACTCAAAAGGCATTCCAGGAACTGATGCGCGCTCCCACTCCTCTCTGACCGCCACCCCCCTCCCCCCCTCCCCTTCGCCCTGTCAGCGATTTCTCTTCTGTGAGTGGCTGGCGTCAGGCTGGCCCTCTCAGAGCTTTTAAAAGGCTGTTAAAGGTCCTTGTGAGACGCTGCCCCTACCCCTCTGCTGCCACCCACACCCTCCACCCTGCCCGCCCACAAAGCCCTCCAAGCAATCACAGCTTCTCAGGATGTCAGCTAGCATTACCGTAACCCCCTTACGCCTGCGATCAGGGCTCAGCCATGCAGGGGAACTGGGGCAGAGTGGAGGCACTCAGTCGTAGCAGCCAAGAGAGAGAGAGGCCAGTCATCTCCGCCACACTGACCTTTGAGGGCCTTTCGAGGATCGGAGAAACACGCATGTGATGGTGTAGGCGGTGAATGATGGTGAAAGTAATGCTCTGATTCATCTATTGGTGTAAACACAGAATGACTAGCACAGCAGAACAGGATGCAACTAAGGACTCAAATAAGACACAAATGTCATCCAATTTCCTTTTTTAAGGGAAAGACAACTGGAGGGCCCATTATGTGGCCCCTTGCTCCTGTCCTGTCCAGGTTGGTTTTGTCTGTCAAGGTAAAATGGCAGGGCTGCAAACTCTGCTTGACAGCAGAAGCTCCCCTTAGGGGGACTAAGTGGCCTCGGCCTGTCGTAGTCACACACTGTTGCTGACAAGGTGATGATGAACACCTTTCATTAAAAGGCAGAAGCTGGGCTTTTCCTCTGAGAAAGCATGCTCTGGTCTTAATGTCAAAGGGCCAGGAGTGGGACTGGAAGACAGAGCCTAGGGGCCAAAACTCTATATGGTTTTATATGGTAAGAACTCCTGTATGTCACCATGATGCACAATCAAATAAGCGCAGGCCTTACAATGAGAGGCATTGGTGGATATGCACCACAGCTTGGCTTGGAGCACTCCCATAAACACTGCTTGAATCTTGTGACAAGCATGCCAGCATTAGAGATGCTAGTACAATAAACACATAATGCATAATATGTGGATTCATATGGCTTAAAGCTACACTTGGCAATGTCGCACGTTGTCAGCTCCAAATAGCAGTGAGAGGTAACTATTTGAAAATTTTGAACTTCAGCACCCAGAAATCATGGGATGTGGCATCAGCAAACTGCACACGTCACACTCATGTTTACCAACCCGGCCGGTGTGTGATCTTTCACACCAAAAGAAACCAAAGGGACGAGAGAGGGAAAAGATCTTTCTGGACGGAGCGCTCGCTCACTGCTGTTTAGGACACAGTTTGGATTTCACTCCTTAGTTTTGATTCCTGTGGGTGGAGAAGTGTAAAGGCCTGACACCAGAATTTCATTTTGGTAAATACAGAATGGGACGCTCCTCTCTACTGCAGCCCCACATTGGTGATTTCAGCTGATAAGACGGGTGGATTTTTACATAAAAATCTTGCCTGGTGTAGCTTTAAAATGTAACGCAGAGTCCCCGTTTGATAGAAATGTATGCATAAATACTGCACGCCGTTGATGAAATATTGACAGTCTTCGCTGTGCTGTCACACTCCTGAGAATTTTTGACAGATTTTCAATATCTGTTAGGGAATTAAGTCATATTGTGTGGTATAAAAACAAATCCCCTATCCCCTATAAGAATCAGCACATTGCAGGCAAGATATTAAGAAATTGATGAGGCACCTGACAAATGTTCCATCATAAGACAAAAACTATAAATAGTAATAATAATAATAATAATAAGTACTGTAAAATAAAAATAAAAAGTTCAGCTGCGGATCCATTAGGGCCCACTCAGGAGAATATAAATTATAACATTAGGAGCAATAAAATAGCCGAATTCCTCAGTAAACCAGTGTCTGAAGTACCACCTGAGTGTATGGCTGCAAATGAGACACAGCTCCCACGCCTACAATCTAACCATAAATCACTACTGGCCTAATAACCGTCATCACACACTGACATTATGACAAGTTCCTGCCATCTGCATGACAACTAAGATCTCAGAAGGTGAGCTGTCACTGGCACTTTTTTTTTGTTTCCTTTGGTCACTGTAGATTTTATAGAACTTGATTTCATCAGATTCTGGCACTTTCAGACTTGCACTGCAAAAAAATCTCCATCTTAACAAGTCATTTAGTCTATTATTGAGTGCTAAAATCTTAATTTTCTTACAATAAGTGAAAAAATCTGCCAATGGTGTTAGATAATTTCACTTGTTTCCAATGCAAATCAACTTGTTTCAAGAATTTTGTAGAATCAAGTGTCATTTTTGTGATAGCAGTGTGGAACTTGTGCGATAGCAGTAGTTGTTGTGCCGCCACTGGCATGTACATGTGCAGGAGAGTGTTGTGCCCTTTTCCTCTAAACAGTAGAGAATCTACACTCTCTATCACAGTGACCACACAGTGTTCAATTACATCGATTTTTTTCTCTTCCTGTGTTACCCTGCTGGTTGCTTGATAAGCTTGTAAGGTGCACTGTCAGACGGAAGGCAAGTGAAAGAGATCGACTGCTTCACCTGACATGGTTTCTATCACCCGTTTGAAAACGTAAAAAATAGATGGCTTGTGAAGACTCATTAGAAGTTCCAGCATTTCTCTGGAGATGGTATAACATGTATGATGTTTCAAAATGTCCGCACCACCAAAACGTCATCATTCAAATAAAGTCATTTCAGCTGTTAGTTGGGGATACAAAGCTGGGATTTTCACACAAAATCAAGAAAAAAACATAATGCAGTGAAATGTCAAGATCACAGCCAGGATGTATGTGTTTCATTATAAGATTGTCATGAACATTGATTAGCAGCTGAAAAAAGAAATTGGAAGACATATGTATTTATAGCCAACATGGCCAAACTTTCTCTATAAGTGGCTCTGGGTAAATGCTCATATAATCACTCAAAGTTACATCTGTCTCTAAGGCCAGAGGTCAGGCAGGTATTCAGAATGAGAATAGTGAAAATTATATTATTCTACCGTTTCATGTTCACCACGAAAACAGTTTTTTAGCACTCTGTTATTATTGCTATTCTGGATCCATTATTTTTGCATTGCAGAGTAGTTAGCCTGACTGTGTTAGCATATATTTAGAAAAAAATAACATCATTAATATGCCATCAGTCTCACTTTGTACTGAATGGCTATTCCAAGTGTTTACAGAGAACATTACACCTGTTGGTGAATTCATGCATATCTCATCAGGCACAGTGTGGTCTTTGTATAAGAAGCGGTTTTCATATTCATGAGCATCACATTGTTTTGCATTTGAATGCAGCGGCTTGAGTTGATGTGCTTGTATAGTCAAATGCTTACACCCATCACAGGAAATGGAATGGCAGTATAATAAGCAGGGTTAACTTTTTAAAATTAAATTAATCCCTAGACACATGCTTCTCCTTGGTTACTTATGACTTTAGATATTGACAAAATAGTGCTATCTTCCAATTGGATTTCCTGAATATGTCTCTGCTAGCCATAATGGGCCATGAATGGGGAAAGGAGAAATAACCATAAATTGGTTTCTATGGTTGTCAATTAATTAGCACCTGATTAAGTGGTCAGTGGAGATGTCCAAAAGGAGTTTAAATGAAGCAAAAGCCTCCTGCTGTGACTCTGAGGGACCAGGCTGAGAGCACCATCAAAAGGATGGTCACTTACAAAAGTCTCTTTTTTAATGACAGGATGATAGGAGCAATGTCTAAAAACAAGTTTCCAAGGACATTGTAAAAGTAGCACAATGTGATAGAAAACAGTATTACAATTTGAACATAATACTGGAGCCTCAGAACTGTATGTCTTCTATTTTGGCACAATACCCTTTTCATTAAAAAAAAAAGAAAAAGAAAGAAAATTAGGGTCAATTGAATTATTTGTTCACACAAAAGAGAACACTAAGTAAGTCCTAATAAGACCCTTTGTCTTGTCGTTTTTTTTTTTTATATTTGCTGCTGGTAGAAAATTGAAGTTCTCATTAGCAGTCAAGCTTTGTTCTCTGTGAAATTGTCAGTGTTGTCCTTCTCTCTTGCCCCTGAAGACTTGTTACAGTGTTCAGGGGCAGCCTGTGAAGGCAAGGCAGTGAAAACTGATGTTTGAATTGTGACATGAATGCAGGCAGAGAGGCAGTATTATTTCCTGGTAGAGACATCTTTCTCCTCTAACAATGTCCCCTTCCTTTTCATTCAAAAATAAGTCTCATTTGAGATTGCATTGTTACGCTGTCTTCCAAAGCCTCACATAGCAATTACCCACTTGTAAAGATCTGAGATAGACAGAGGAGTTTAGGGAAGGGTGCTTTTCTACTCACTTCTTAGCTGACATGTTGAGCGTTTCTGATATTTGGTTTCTCCTTCGCCTTGCCTCTTGTTCTATTAGCTTGTGCTGAAATGGAAATGCTTAAGGTTGGCCACCGCCTGCCCTCTGTGCCGGGATAGTCTCTAACCCAAGTCACCGCTTCTCTATCTGAATCTTCGTGTTCGGTTTTCACTCAACCACTTGATGTGTTTGCAAGTGTACACCTCACTGCTTCCATTATCTTGAACAATCTAACAAATACAGGCTATACTGCAGACTATTCATTCTTGCTGATACGCCCTGGCTTTCCATATGTTGCAGCTTGAAGTGAATTTGTTGGAAGAAGCTCTCTCAGGGGCACAGGTTTGATAAGGCATAAATTCCTTAATCCTGACAGGCAGGCAGGTCTAGCTCAACAGATACAGTAAATCAATCAATGTGTCTGAGAAGTTGCAGGCTTCTCAGACACACACACACACACACGCACCATCCCCTCCAGGTCATGCTGCACAGCGATGGCTTGCAATGCAGTCTGTCTCTGCATACCAGCCCCATATATACTCAGCTATACAGGAACTAATATTTTGTATTCTAAAAGATAAGGTTGACAACAAAAGCTTATTTGACCCGCGACATGGAGTATGGCAGGGATCATTACCGAGCACCGCTTAGAGTCAACAGGAGGCTGGAGATGGTTCACCTCATGCCATCTTTTCACTGGACCATTAACCAAGCCCACAGACAGCGAGCGAGTGAGAGAGCGGCCTTAACTGCCAGAGGCTGTGGGAGACCAGGAAGTTTGGATATGTGTTATGAAACCTGTAGATTCAAGATTCAAGGCTACCCTCTAAATCATATTCAATCCAGGCCCCGAGGTATGCATGTGATGATAGGTAGGAATCGAAAGGTTTAGAGGGAGGAGACCTGGGAACAGTGATGAATACCAAGTAGCGTTGTGTTGTTTCCCAAAAGGGCAGACTCCACCAGAGTAAGAGAGAATGGCTGAATAAAGGATAGGACTCTGGGAGTAGGAAGGGTGGGATGTGGGGGTGGGCATTTCATCGTCACAGAAAGACGGTAGTCATTGAATCAGTCAGTCAGTGAATGGGAAGTCAACAATTTTTAATACGCTCTCCTAACTCCCCAATGGTTTCTCCTCATAGCATCTTCATCCCTTTTAAGCAGCATGGGATTTCTCCCTCGGCTCTTTGAGGGCAGGAGAATCTGGGCTTGTTCTCACATTTCAGTCCATTTATCTTCTGCTATGCAGCTCAGTGATCCTAGTCGTCCATTAGCCGGCACAGAAAAGCATCCAGTGCGAGTAAACAAAAAATGTAGGAATGGCCCATTTCTTCTTCCCTTGTTCTCAACCTCGTCTTCCAAAGGACAGATCTTCAAAACAACCTATTACATACGCAGTGTGAGAAGCAGAGCTCTGGTCTTATTTTAATAAGCCTTGTTTGCATGTACTAACATTTCTGTACCCAACATAGAACTGGAGCGGCTCTCTGGTGTAGCTGTCATAAAGTTGATATTTCAAGAGATAAATTGCACCCATGTTTCCTCGGGGTTCTCAGCAAAGGGAAATCAAACGGCCACAGAGAGTCAGCTATTGCATAATATCATGTCTTAGTGAGATTTAACACATTTCTCAGGGTCTAAATAAATCACAACTGTCAACGGCATCTTGCTATTCCTGTAATAAATGTACCCCAAAGTCAAAATATTGAAGCCCTGCTCCCATCTCAGTTAATATCCAAGAGTGTCAAAACACATCAAATGTCTAGGGAAAGGGATTGAAATAATTTCAATCATTTCCTTTTCTGTGACAATGTTTTTCCAGTGGATTCTGCAGACAGTGATTCGCTCAACACATACATGAGATCAGACATGGTCCATTCAACATTTTTACTTTAAGTTGACTGAGCATGATTATTAACCTGTTTCTGTCTTCATTTCTGAGATATTCACATGTGACATCTGTTTTTTAGAGAGCGCTGAGTTTTTTCAACAAATGAATATACATTGACACATGTGACAACATCAGCCTACACCTTAAGTATTGTCATTGCCAGCAGGTTAGTTTGCTTCAAGAGCGTAAGCCTACATCTATAATACCATCTTTACAGAGAGAATTTATGCTGTACCAGGTTAACAGTAGAGCTGACATGGGTTTGATTTCTGTTTGAAGATGTCAAGCCAGAGAAAAGGAGGGTTAAAATAACCCAGCTCTGACCCACCACACAATTTAGGAGAAAAGCAGGAGAAAAGCCCAATATGACCCGCCATTTGTTCTGTGTACAATAAAGCTGGAGAAATGCCTGTGCAAATGCCATGCTAACCATCTCGTGCCACTACAAGCCTCCCATCACTTCTGTCTAATGTGTGCGTGGAAGGCCGACTATCAGCGGAAAGCTATGGTAAACAGCCATTTGCTATCTAGTCAAGATGAAGGAGAACCATTAAAAAAAAAGCAGAGCAATGGTTATTGTTGCAGAAAATACATTGATTCCTGCTGATTCCCCTCAGCAGTGTAAAGATGATCATACTGGGCAAAAGATGGAGAAAGAACGCCTGTGGAAATTGATCATGATTAATTCTATCCTGGATCTGTAACGTCCTCTTTACCTGGTTCAGCTGTGTAAAGAGGGCTTACATAGTCCGGAGCGAATATGGGGCCACACTGACAGGTGGGACAGCTGGACCAAACCAGTGTTGTAATTAAAACAAACTACATGGTTAGCTAAAATGGCATTTGCATTGTAAGCTTTTGCTGTCATTTTCCATAAATTTGGTTCAGTTTGTGACAGTCTGCGCTGAGGCCCGCTCTGCTTCGAGAACTAGACTGCTCTTTGCCAATTGTTGACTGTGACAACTGTGAACTGTTATTATTGTGAAGTATGACACAAGCTGGTATCAAGATTGCTCCTTGTCTCAGATGCGTAGCTGTGACAACTGGCAATGATGTACAATTGTTGCTGTTGTGCAACATGGAAGTGTCTTACAGGGTCACCAAGTACTTTCATAGGTGAAAATTTACTGCATGCAAACTTAGGTAAAAGTACAATGGCAACTGTTCAGTGGTGAAAACTTGGATTCTTGTTGACAAATTCCTTATATTTATGAAAAACAATTAAAATTATGTTTTGTAACATAAATTATGTTTTTGTAATATGGACATAATGATGATCCTTGTATTGTAATGCTATCTTACATTGCTCTAACTATTTACTTTCTATATACATTTTACACAATGTAATTCTCCAACAACTACATTCAATCAAATCTTGAGTTCACACTGTAGTTGACACAATAGTTTTTCTTGTTTTATAATGCTGATTATAGATTGGTACAATAATGTGCAACAATACAATAAAAGTGCTGCACACTATAGTGTTAAGACTGAAAGTACAATATTTCATATTAGAACACTGGCAGAATCTTACTCTTGCTAATACATTAATGAACCAAAAATACTGCACATTTTTCAGTGTGAGAATAGATTGATTCAGAATAACTTCCAGTACAGGAGCCTCAAAAAGCAAAACAGTGCCAGATAGCAAGCTCAATTTAGTATATTGCACATTACATTACATTATTTCAAACCATCTTCAAATATATTTGTTTTTCAGTTGTGCTACTCAAAAAATTACGTGTTACCTATGGACCACTCACTCAATATGAACAACCAGCAATCTACAGAGACCAGCTGTGCTTGATCCTCCCTTTTAAGGCTACTGATCATTTTTCTTTCAGTAGAAACATACAGTAGATGTAGTGGCAACCTCTTCTAAGCTCTCCAGCCCTTGTGTGCAGCCGGGCCCTGCTCTCTTCATTCATTTTCCTCAGGGCAGCCTTCCTCTACCTTGCTATTGATCTGCTGTGCAGCATCAACATGCTGGAGTGTCAATTAGAGAGCCACTCCTGCCCATCTGTGAGAGGCGAGCTACAGCGCATCTCTAAAAGTCTCTGTGGCTGGCCTCCCCGCCCAGCAGCTGCACGCATTTTAGAAGATGAAGAAGGGAATAATGTGTCAGAAATATGCATTTGTTTCATATGTTTCCTTGTTTGCATTCCTTTGCTATATTGAATGCACTGGAAAGTGTTTGGGCTGGAGTGGTGAAATGCCTTTTATTTGAAGTGGTAATAAATATAAGGTCTCATGGTGAATGGACTGGCCTGCGGAACGCATTCTATATAGCTTCAAAGAAAACACATCTAAGGTTTTCTGAGGTGAAGTGCGTTTGTAAGGGCAGCCAGGTTGAGGAGAGCGGTAAGGACGGATATATTCGCTGAAAAAGGATTCTGTTTGCAGGATCATTACTCTTACGCAACCTGAGTCTGAGCCTATGTTTGCAGATCTTACTGGATCACATTTTCCCCAATGAATTAGCTATTTATGTTCTTTCATAACACAACCGTCTCCAGACCTCCTTATAATGTCAACAAATTGTTGAAACATTTTTCCTGAATATTGACGCTCTCTGTACACTAGAAAACCGGTCTTCTGACAGGTGTGTAGGAGAAGCAAGACAGGCCACAATTTTAAAAACACCTACACATTAAAAACAGTTTTATTAGATACTGTTTCAGTCAGGGACCTTCAAAAGGGTAAATCTCCTGGACTGAAGAGTTGCCAAAACAAACATTATGTTTTTGAATGTGTAGGTGAAGACAGTATCAGTTTTTGCAGCACATTATTGCAAACTGACAAGTCTTGGTCTCACCAGAATCAAGGTGTTATATTCACAGTCGCTGTTATGACTTATGAGGCCATGTAACAACACACACACAAATATTGCCTGAAGGTTATTGTATGGCCTTTTGAAATGAATGCATACTCTATTACAAAATCTGCTTTTGCACCTGAGGAAAGATTGTTCCCTTGATAGGAATCTCCAGTAATTCCTGCAGCTGTCTGTGACATTTTGTTTGCTGGTATGCATTTTGGTTGTTTTTCCTCAAGTCTCACTTGCACATGTTTACTGAGTTACGCCATTACAGTCTGATCTGTAAATATACACATATTTGTTCATCTCACTCAGTGCCCTTGTAACTTGTTTTCATTGTGAACAGAGTTCATTCTTCCAAGCAAGCCAAAGCTCTTCAGTAACAAACCAAATCACACTACAGTCAGAGTTGGAAATGCTAATAGGAGCTAAGGCATCTAATCTCTGTTATATACTATACAGTATATCAAAGCTGAATTATGGAAATAAAGTATATACAGCGAAAACATTTATATGTGTAACCCCATTTCACCCAATATGCTAATACTGTGCTCCTGATTTAGTTACTACATCACTACATTTTGAATAGAGCTCTGAAATGTGGTCTGTGGTTACCCGTCTTGCTTCATTAAAAAGGGACTTATTTAGGTTTCAGTGGAGTGATGGTCTGTGAAGTGATTTATTCAGAGGCCAGGCCACCAAGAATGCACTGAACTTAAGATCTTTTAGATTACAGAATGAATTACCTACATTCTGTTCAAAGAGGAAACACTTTTGTGATATTCATCTGAAACAAGACAAAACACGCTGATTAACATGATAATAGTTGATGCAATCTTGTGAGCCGAGTGATAAGATATTTTCTTTGAGTTGCACGCAACACAGCCGCTCAGATCGGCTAGCTGTTTTTCAGTCTGAAGAAGACACACACGAGCCCCCTCCCCCACCCGCTCTTCTTTTGTACAAACATGAAGTTTGATTACATCTGCCTGGAAATCTGCAGTCTTGCAAAAATGTTCCTACCTTTAACTCTTTTGCGATTACAGCTGTATTTTTTCTCTTGCCTATGTATACCAAGGGATGTTTGCAGCTACAATTTTTATTGCCTTTGCCTCAGTGTTTGCTGTTTGGTTAGATATGCTGGTGCATGGTGGCATTTGGTTATGGGCCTTTGGTGTGTTGGCGAGCTTTCTGCCTGTCATTTGCTCTGCAGCAGTTAAAGTGGACCTGTAGTGAATCAGCCCTGAAAAATTACTTCTCACTCACTAGGAGATAGTTGGGTGTATTCAAAGGACCTTGTCACTTCCAATATGCTCTCAATGAATCTCAGTCCTTGCTGAACCAAGGCTTCAACCCACTCCCCTGGAAAACCAATGCCTACAGCCCTATTCTGTGGCTGTGTGCAGGGAGATTGTTCCTTCAGAGTCTATTACAGCTTCAGCAGTGAACAGGTTTCAGATACATACAAGATGGGTTCTAGTGGCGTATTTGTGTGTCTATCTTTCTATCTTGCATGTATGTAGTGTGTGTGTGTGTGTGTGTGTGTGTGTGTGTGTATGTGTGTGTGTGTGTTTAAGGAAGGGAGGGGGAGAGAGAGAGAGAGAGAGAGAGAGAGAGAGAGAGAGGAGGGGACAATAGAGGGAGAGAGAGAGAGCGTAGATCTAAGTTATGACAATGGAGCTTAATTTAAAATCCAGTTTTGAATGAGCATCATGTATAACATAATCTCTTTTCACAACACTAGAATATGTATAGAATCTTCATCTAATACCCACAGCAGTGAAACATGCTGACTACAGAATCAAAACACAATTGATTCACTTAGGTACATCTTCACCTCTGTCGGCTTTATTCATGTGAACACTTTTCAAACTGACATCACAAACCTGAAGAAAAGGGGTTATAAGCTGCAAGTCTTCAGTGAATTGGAGCTATATTTCTGGATGTGATCAATGTGAATAGGACACTATCTTCTATATTGTGTTGTGATGTGTTGCTGTTTAGAATCAGGAATCAAGTTGTCCAATGCAGTGGTTTCTTCTCTCTAACCAGCTCTGGTTATCAAAGCTTCTCTCCATCTGTAGTAATAGCATAATTACCATTTCATAGTCATTTCCTAGACCCTATCCCCATGGTTTGTTGTACTTTTTCACCCCCCCAAGGCACAGACTTAGACATGCTTAAGAGATTCTGAGACCCACATATGAATTCTATTAAGATATGTAATGAATTTTGCCTGTAGTAAGCAGAATTACCTAGGCAATGTTGAAGTAATAAATTTGGCACAAAAGGAAACCAGCTATATCAATAGCTTATTCAGTCCTTTTGAACTTGACTGTGAAACCTTAATGTTTCTAATGAGCTGTTCAAAAGATTTTGAAAAAGTATGTAATGTGGCAGCAATTGTGACGTTTTCAGGTACATAAATGTGACAAAGTAAGTCCAACATGAAGAGCCACAGCTACTACTGCCAATTCCAACAACACAGCCTTGAATGTATTATATAATGTCAATTCATGACATCAATTTGATATAAAATTAGCAGTGAAAACAGGAAGATCTAGCAATGACACAATATTGCAGTGCTATGGGCTGAAAGTCTCTGCTGACAAGCTTGCTCATTCAATATGTGAAAAAGAAGCATGCGGGATCTGACTTTCAAGCCTGTCAACCTTGGGAGTCCATGGCAACCTTTTGAATTCAAGATGGTAGACGTAGGAAGAGGAGGAGTGTATAAGAGAAAGAGATGAGTGTGGGAGCAGAACTGTCTCTTCATTCCACACAATACTGCAGCAAAAAAGGTTAAGCAAAAAATAGTATTGAAAAGCTCATACCAATACAAATCCCTTTCCCATCTTTCCGTTCTCTCTGTGCGCTGTGTCTCACTCCTCTTCTCTTTTTCATCTTTCAGGAATTCACTCTGAAGCCTGTGGACCTGAGCGGGCCTGAGGGCTCTGACATATACCAAATCCCTGCCCAGGGGAGCAGGGGAGATTAAAAACTTCTGATTGAGGTGGAGAGGAGAGAGAGAGAGAGACAGAAAAAAAAAGCTTATCGTTCACCTTTGTTCTTCCTAATGCCCCGAGTGAAGGATCTCCATAGGCCAGGCTGTGAATAACAGCAGACACAAGAGCAGCTGCCCACCACTGTGGTCAGATGATGGAGTGAGAGAGGGGAAGAGAAAAGAACAGGATTACAGCCGGCGAAAGAGCCAAGCTCATATTCTGCTTTAATTGAATGCCTGGAAGAGAGGAGGGAAATGAGAGGAAGCCTTTTCTGTGCCAACTACTTCAAGAGGTATTACAATTAACCCTCTGGCCATCATAAAGTAATACCTGCTTTTTGTTGTTTTCTGATTCCTGGGGTGGGCTGTACGGTGTGGATGTGTGTTGGGGCCGCGGTCATGTTTCAACCTCCGGGGTGTAGACCGGATCGGACTGGCTGTCAGCGAAGCAGCCCGGTTCTGCTGCTGCTGCTCCTGCTTCTCTACGGCTCCCTCAAGGTCTCGCAGGCTGCCAAGCCCAAAGGGCCGGGACACACACATTTGAACTCCATCCGCATCGATGGGGATATCTCGCTAGGTGGCCTCTTCCCGGTGCACGCCAGGGGCCACGATGGCAAGCCATGCGGGGAGCTGAAGAAGGAGAAGGGTATACACAGACTGGAGGCCATGCTGTTCGCCCTTGACCGCATCAATAATGACAATAATCTGCTGCCTAACATCACATTGGGGGCGCGTATCCTGGACACCTGTTCCAGGGACACTCACGCCTTGGAGCAGTCGCTCACCTTCGTGCAGGCGCTGATCGAGAAGGACGGGACGGACGTCAAATGTCTGGGCGGCGGGGCGCCCATCATCACCAAACCTGAGAGGGTGGTGGGTGTTATTGGAGCCTCCTCCAGCTCGGTGTCCATCATGGTGGCCAACATACTACGCCTGTTCAAGGTAAGATCAGACCACAGCAGTTGTCTGTCTGTGTGGGTTTGAATGTTTGCTGAGTAAGAGTGGATATTGGTCTGGAAATCTTGGTATGTATGTGATGCGCAGTACAGAGAGTCAGCTGTGTTTGTTTGTTTGTCAGATATGCCGCTCCTCATTCTTAGACACTGAACACTGTGATCTGTGATTTCTTTACTTTATTGATTTTCCTATATATTTGTTTGAATAATTAATGGCAGTGACAGAAGAACAAACAACATCAGCTATAAAAGGCTTGAGAGAATATGTGTTGGATATCTGCTGCCACACTATGGGCATTTTCATAACTTTAGAGAAGTGATCCCATGGTAAATCTCATCGCTCTGACGATTGCTCCTGAGGAGTCGGTTGCTAAGCAGTGAGAGGTATTGCCTCTCACAATAATGATTAATAGGATACTAGTTGATTTCATTCTTACCCCCTAGCCCCCTTCTCAGTGCAGTTCAGTATGCTAAGCTCAGTATTTATATCTGCTCACACTGTGGAAAAATATGTTTTGTTAATTTGGACACTTGCTGAATTATTTAATAAATATTCTAACCACCCAGAAATTGCAAGCCTAATAGCTCTTTCTGCTTTAGTGAAGGTTTGATTGCTACTTATTGCTTGGCTCACTGCAAAATGAGACACCTTTCTTTGAAGTAAAAAAAAAAACCCCAAAAAAACCCCATCTTTTTTGAAAGTACTATATCATGTGTTTGAACTTGAAATTACACTTTTTCGATATCACTCAAATCACTTTCTCTGGGACTGGCTAGTTGGTTGTATATTTCACTTCTACAGCAATTAAAATTAGGGATTCTAATTCAGATAACGCCATGAGTTAATGACGTTGCATTTCAAATCCTCTGGGTTCTGTATTGTAGTTCTCCAGTTTATGGCAATTTTATTTTCTTTTTATAGAAGTGAGCACTTCAGCTGCGAATGACTTCTGAATGGGCATTTATCCATAAAAGCAAAGGGTGTGTAATGCTCTTCATTTGTTATTGTGGCATAGAGTTGTTTGTGGTTAACTTGAGCTTTCACTTTAAATGTTGATTATAATCCTAACCTTGACCTTACTCTTACCCGACAATTCATGCCTATAATCCTAACTAGAATTGAAGATTGAAAAAAAAAATGTTGCTTGACCAGAAAACTCTGGTATGATCAAAGAGACTTATTTGTACTGTATACAAACATGCTGCGACTTGCAGGTGGGCAAACAAAATTCGCTTTTTTCTTGCCACCCCCCTCTGGGAGGTCAAAGGTCAGGTTCATCTACAGAGCAGCGATCCTGGAGCTGACAGGGGTTCAGTGTCTGGCTTGAGGACACCTCAGCAGACCAGATGCTTACTGTCACAGGGGATTGAATGCAGGTCTTCCAGTTGAAGGACTGCCTCCCTGCTCACAACACCACCCCTAACAAGTTTGGATTTTGGTGAGGCGGCTTACACCAACACCCAGGGCTTGTATGTTTTTGTTTGCTTGTTTTTTGTAATACTTCTTTTTTTAGTATTTGGTTGTACAGCACTACATAGCGTCAGCCCACAGGTGCGATTCGATAAGCTCCTTCTGCAGATCCCAGCTGATACATCAGAGTGAAACAAACCAAGTGGGGTGTATCCTGCTTGCCGTCGCCCCCCCAGTGTTAATCTGAGTGAACCCAGTGTGACTGAACGTGCACAAACACACACACACTTCAGTATACGACCTCATGCATAAACACACTCACGCCTACACAGTTCTGTGAATTAACTCTCTCGCTTTATTTCTCGTTCTCTTTCTGTTACACACACACACACACACACACACAAATGCAGATACAGTAGATGTGGGCCAGAGTAATGAGCATCTCTGGCGGTGTGTTCTTGATCCCACTCTCACATGGAAGCCTCAAATCCTTCGTCATTAGCACAGCACTCATTTCCTCTTCATTAATGCACATAAGAGGTGTCCTTGCATATTTGATTTGGAGTTCTCTGATCTCCTTTCTCTTTATCCTCAACGTATATATTAGCATTCCCCTCTTCTCCCTTCTTGCATTCAGACAGAGGTTAACACAGCAGCTCCAGTCAAACTGTAGGTTGAGTAGATGTAGATGGTGAGTCTGCCTGTTAGTATCACTTACACTTCTGAGTCGCACTATTGAAAATCAAACTGTTTCCAAAGCAGCCGCCAATCAATCAACATCCGCTCTAATTGAATAACGGCCCTTACAACAATCAAAAAAGAGGGTAAGCTCCTGACGTGATGTAAAGCAGACCTGGTCAGTCGTATAGATTAAACAGTAAAAACTTAATGGAGAGTGGTGTGTGTTCGTCTCTGTGGGGTCTTGAGTTATGTCTTCCTGGGGATCCACAGGTCAGCTCGATGCCGGATGGGCTCCAGGACCTGATGGACCTGCTGATGGCTTGGGAGGGTTTTAACTTCACTGCCGTCTCATCACAGGCCCTGCGCCAGCAAGGCCTCATTTGCTGCATGATCTAGCGTGCAAAAACAAAGGGGACAACTGCTAACACTGTGGCTAACAGCTAGACATAAATGTTTGCTTTAAATGGAGGCGATGCATACATACAAGTACAAACACAGCATACTGATGAAGACGCTCGCAGGCTCCCTCATAGACAGGCGGACACACATGCGCACATGCGCACACACACACACACACATACATAAATGCGCCACACATAAATACCACAGAAAAACACAAGCGTACGCAAAAGCAATCAGGCGCATTTGCACGCAAACCACTCTAAACCGAGCAGCAGCAGCCACCCTTGTGTAGTTAGCAGGTTTATAGAAAAGTGTTTCCTCAGCACTCAGCTGCATACAGATGTGGTCCAGAGCAGAACTGATGAATATTTTACACCGGCCTTATGTAATGGCAACATGGGGGCCGGGAGCTGCAGCTCAAGAACATTTTAGTGTAGTTCACTGAGAAGTGGGAGCCACTGTGACAGGTAGTTGGGGAAAAGGTAATTCATGTTCAGAGACAAGCCATGTCAGATGATTTCATTATTCATTTGCATAGCAGATGCCTTTATAAAGGCGACACACATCACCTACAACACAGATTCCACTGCCAGGTCTGTCCCTCTTAATTACATGTTTATCTCAGTGTAAAGCGCGGTGGTTTTGACCAGGGTTTCCCATCCAACCCATCCATAGCACAAGCACTTTGTGGTAAATGCAAAGTTTGGCTCTTCTTTCAGAGTTAACTTTTTTGAATTAGTTTAGTCAAAAAGAACAAATATTTCTATAAATTTCATTTATTTGATTCTGTGATGCTATGTGAAGTAGCATGGCAGACTTCCAGTGACCCAGGAATAAGAAGCTCAGAGTGTTCTACCCTCTTAATGCTCAGTGGAAAGGATTTCAGTGGCTCCTTGTCCTGACATTACAATTTACTGTTGCGTGGACAAAGTATCTCACATTCACTGAATTGAAGAAGTAACCAGTTTCAGTGGTAAGGGGACCACAGAAGAGTCAAAAATGATCCATTTACAGGAAGGAATGTGGAAAAAAATGATTTTTTTTCATGCAAGAGTACACAGGCCTTTAGCATCCCACTCATTTTGACATTTTTCCTCACCCCTTAGTTCATGCTCTTGTTTGCAAGTCTCCCACTGGAGTCACAGATTCAGAGGAGCTAGCTCGCAGTTATTCTGTACATGAGCCTGTACAACTTGTGTAGGAACCTTAATGATTGTCTTGCATAGGGAAATCATCACTTCTAATTTTGAAAGGGTTCAAAACGAATGAATACCCACATGAACAACTTACACATTTGATCTAGACCCTTGCATATTTAATGTTATTTGCAACTTATAAACCAGAAGTATTGCCACCTTGCTGTGGCATGGCATTATTGTAATTAAATAGTGTTACTGCAGTTTAATTGGTCTGAACCCTCATGGGTGATGTGCTTCAAACTGTCAACAAAAAGTAAAGTAAATACTATTCAGTGCTGGATAAACACCACAGATTATGAATTGTTGATTAAAAATTGCAGACAGATGGCATCTGTAAGCCGTGTTTTCTCATGCACTCCAGAGTTATTCTATACATGATAGCATCAGTGGCAGAGGCATGTAAAGGCATGTTTTGGATAATAAATGGTTTAATGCAGATCAGCAGTTATGAATGCACTTTCATAATCTTTTGTCTTATGGTATACTGTTATTCCCAGGCCTTGTGGTGAGTGCTGTGATCCAATACAATGAACTCAGACATTTGAATTTCAAATGGTGATTCTTATTGTAATCTCCGGCATACATAAACAGTCTTTACACAATGGTTGTTGGCAAGGGCAACATACTTTGTAAGTATGACAGCGACGTAGTTCAAATACAGTTTTCTTTTCCTCCTTCCCTAGCAGACTGTGTTTTCTCGATGTGGTCAAATACTTTTAAAGACCTGTATATTGATAATGTTTTTGCATCCTTTCAGCAACTCTCGGACAGATTTTCACTTCCCAGGCAACATTTTTTCAGATATTTACAGGTCCGTAGCTTTGCCCATAAAACGTTCCCCATGTTTCCCAACCTACCTAATGATTCCATTTTAGATGGTTTCCTGACACCACTCCCAACTATGAAAGGCTCAATTTCATATATCTACAACCAAATTAATCTTTTACGTCCAGAGTCATTAAACTCTATAAAGACCCTTTGGGAGGAGGATCTGGGGGAGGTAATACCAGAGGAAGTTTGGGCGGAGATTTTAGAACGTGTACACAGATCTTCTATTTGTGCAAGACATGGTCTTATTCAATGTAAAGTGGTACACCGTACCTACTACACTAAGGCTCGGTTGTCTAAGATCTATGACGGTGTATCACTAGCCTGTTATACGTGTCAGCAATCTCCTGCAAACCTCATACACATGTTCTGGCTTTGCCCATCCCTACATAATTATTGGACAGAGATTTTTAATACCCTATCAGAGATAATTGGGGAAAAACTAGAACCAAATGCTCTCAGTGCATTGTTTGGGGTCTTCCCTTCATTGCTTTCCCTCCCTACATCCAAAAAAGACGTCTTTGCTTTTGTCACCCTACTGGCTAGAAGATTAATCTTGACCAATTGGAAATCAACTGTATCTCCTTCTCATACCCACTGGATAAGAGACATCCTTTATTTTCTTAGATTGGAAAAAATCAGACTTTCATTAAGTGGCTCCTCCAATAAATCTGGGAAAATATGGGGTCCATTCTTCCAATTTGTTCAGAGGATAAATTTCCCACTCATTCCTGATTGAAGCAACTTTTGCGGTCTGGAGGGGTATCAATATTGTGTTTGTTGTGGCGTGGGTGATATGCTGCTGTACTGACTGTTAGTGTCTATTACTGACACGGTTTACTACTAACTGACTGATGTTTTTTTTTTTTTATTATTATTATTTGTGTTTGTTTGTGGTTGTGTTATTTTAGTTTTCTCAGTCTTTGTAAGCTGTTTTGGTGTTTAGCAATAATTGTCACTTTTTTGTAATGTCTTTTTATAGAGGGAATATATACCTTTTTACTTTTTATAAATGCTCTGATGACACAATTGTATGTTCTTGCAAAACCCAATAAACAAAGTTAAATTATTATTTTTTTTTAAATACAGTTTTCTAATTAAATGTACAGTCTGAAATCGTTTGTGCTTACCTTTTCACTGTCTACAGTGATGACTCATTTCTGAGCTTGTGAGTTCTTGGAAAAAATAACTCAGAGTAAAGCAGCAGTTGCATGTTGACTGCTTGTAAGGTAAAGTAAGATGAAATCTATCACAATGGTGATCTCAGCCTAGCTATATCGTATGTGTATACGGGCAACCCAGTTACAGCAAATTGGGAACAGGATGACAGATGTCATTAGCTATTGACAACCTCCGTCACAATCCATTCAGCCGCTCCACTGTGGTTGAAGCACCGCCGCATCGGCCCTTCCCGCAGGCGCTCACCATCTGCTTTGTTGCAACCTCTTTTAGCGAGTTAATGGTTATATCCCCCTAGTTGCTCCTCTGCTCCTTTAAACATTTCAGGTTCATAAGAGGTTGGTAAAATTACAGTTAAAAATAAACTACTAAAACCTCTAAAACCTCCTTCCCCTGTCTTTGGCTACAATGACAGATCTTTTATATAGTCATCACAAAATTCATTTACGTCCCCTCCAGCATGTCTTGAAAAGAAAAAAGCACTTTTTGATTTGTCTTTGGTATTGCAATTCAAGTACAACCTCTAAAATGTATATTTTGGCATTGTGGAAATTTTCTATTGTACCTTGGAGCTATCCAAAATACATTTTTCCTTTTAAAAACAAAAGGTAATGGAGATTGTGTTCATAATAGCATCTCTGTGAGCACTATCTCAACCTTGTTTGTGTTCCAAAACATATTATTTGGGCAATATTATACCTTTATGTCAATGGGCTTGTTCTCATTTTGAATGAAACAGTAACCTGAGCAGTCCCTCTCTAGAAAATTGTATCAAATCACCAAATTTAACTGTATTCTTATTGTATTAATTTAGAATCTGGACTCAGACAGAATTAGGTCAGAGAAATAATTAATAATAATTTATTAATAATAATTGTATTCTTTAAGTTCTTCCCTATAAAAGGGATTTTAAGTATGCCAGTCTTTCTAGTGGTTTTATGCTATATGACACACATTCATATTGTTTACCCTGAGTTTCATCACTGTTTGCAGCTGAGGGTTGAAAATTAGTCATCCCCCGTGTTCATTGCATTTCATCACTGTGGTTGACTACACAAACATCTGGAAGACACGACTACAATAAAGCTTCTTCTTTGAAGGATAGGAGAGCAACCTGATAGTTCCAAATTTAATCAAGATAATATGGGTCCTTTTGCAGTATCCGGTCCTCCAATATCCAATACTCTTTCTTTCTTTTTCAACCTTATCAGGGCCCTGGCGCAGTCAATTCCTAAAATGAGAAAAAAGAAAACAGGAATATGTCACAAAATATCATGCTCCATCTCCCCTTGTTCTGATGGTTTTTATTCCCCTATAAACCTGCCGTTGACACAGTTGAATGAGGGCGCCGTGTCACAATTGATTTAGCAGCTCATTTAGGGAACGACAGCTAAATCAAGATAAACTGGTATCAGCCCATCAAGACATCTCCCTTCAACCAAACCCATTCATTCAGGGTGAGCCAAACAGGCACAAGAGGGTTGCTCACGCTGACCACATCACTATAAAACAAGAAAGGCGGGTTTTCTTCCTCACTGTATGTTATTTTCATGCAACAAGGTGAACATTTAATCAGAATCGCTATCGGAATATACAGCAATTTGTCTTGGTGACTGATGCAGAGGCATATTACATTGACTTATTGTACAAAGTTTTACTGTATACTAACACACAGTAGAGGGACAATAGGATGTCATATAAGGCAAAGTGCAAGTTATACTATGGAACAGATAAACTATATTTAAGCTATCAGCCCGAATAATAACAGAACATGACTTGTGGATTTATTGTCAGATTTTTGGTGTATACGTTTCAGCACAAGCACAATTCAACCCTTTATAAGAGAGAAAGTTGAAGGATATATCATTAGTGCCTCAAAAACATGAAGCTGCAGCGCCCATGGCAAAACAGTATAGGGCAATGTTGCTGAATAATTTTTAAATGAGAGCCATTTTGGCAGGTGTACTGCAAGTCATTACAGGAGCTGCAGATAGTAATCCTGCACAGTTCAGGGAGGTGATATTTTTCCATATTCTATATTTTCCTGTCCCATGTTTTTTTTTTTTCCCCTCATGCGCCCTCTCTCTGTCCTCCAACCATTATACTAACAAAATGCTGACTGCCATATTGTCCAGCGATTAAGTCCGTCGACGCTTTCTTTCTCCCCTCTTTATTAATCGAACGAAAAGCTCCTGTTCAACAAACTGATGGATTGATTTAGCTCAGTTAGAGATTTTGATGAGTCAAAAACGATTACACTGGTAACCCATTGTTCTTTGACTGGGGGGGGCGTCAGCATCATCCTTGTCATTTCATTCTGCTCATGCACACAGTGGCTGCACCACAGTGAAGGCTCTGGGCACACAAGAGAGGTATTTTGCCAAATTCTGGGTTTTTTTCAGGGTTCTTGTCTGATTTAGGATTTTGGCCAGATCAGACCTCAGATCAGATTTGATGGTCCTGCTGCTGAACCATATTCTGCAAGTCATATTTGTAGTGAAGGCCTAAGAAGGCAGGGCAGTTTGATACCATATACATGTTGCACTGGTTCTTAGTTCATGTCCATGTTTTACATTGTCTTGCTCACTTGCTGAATTGCATAGTGAAAGTTAATTTAGATTTGTCAGTTTTCTCTTGTTTTGGCTTTATGAAATAAAGCTTGACAACAGTGATTTGCACAATTTACAGCTGGAATTACAGCTAGGACATTGTTGTTATCACTTGTTAAATTCAGCTCCGTCTCACACTCACTGTCACACCTGGCATCACAAGTGTGTCACCGCAAGGAGGAAACAGAGCAGCACATCCACCGCTATCGGCAGTCCAAGGTTTTATTACAAATAAAAATGATCAGTTATATTGTCACACTAATGCAGTCAACCGTACTTAACGAAAAATGAGAAATATCTGCTGTGGTTCGTTTATGGTTGATTTTCAACTCATAAATACAAATGATTTTGGATGTGGGCGTTCCAGCGAGTAAAACACTTTCAAACGCTTTCAAACTGAAGTAAAGAAATCCTGTTCTTCTGCTTCTTCTGATATCCTGAACGCAGCAGAAAACCGGCAGCCAGCAAAGTAAACAAGGAAGTCAGCAACGGTAAAAAAGCATCAAATGTGCTATTAAAACTGTGATAATTGTTAAATCGCAGCCATTTAAAGGCATGTGGAACTGAATCGTGAGTGTTACTGTGTTGAAAGGACGTGTTTCAAATGCTTTTTCGTCTCAACCGCCCGTGCTTGCTTTGGCCCTTCAGTGTGTATTAAAGCTACATAAAGCTCTACAGTGAAGTGATGACATTTTGAACACAATCGATTGTCATGATGGCAGAAACTAGGAAAACAAGGCCCAGGTGGAAAATAACTGGAATTATCCTTTAATGTGATGATGACCACTCAAACAACCTACAATTAACTGTTACATGGAGGAGGATTTTTTTGAAGCAGCAAGTGCCCTTAAACAGCTATTTTTCCGACGGGTGGTGGAAAGTATTTTTATCTCTGCGCACAAGAGGGGACAGAACACCTTTTGATGAAATCTATTTGTTCAAGCTACAAGCCTTTTAAATTGGAAAGTGCATCCAAGGGACAGTTCATTTGTAATCTGCTATATAACCCGGTTACAAAAATGTATAATGAACCTGTAATAAATGATGATTGGTCATTCATGAGTGTGACATGAAACATGATGTTAGGGGTGTTTTTATGAAAACGGCATGCAGTCCGCTTACAAAGAAAGTGTTTGCAAATATTCTACAGTTCAGGTTTTACTGTGAAGGCAAAAAGTAACAAGCTACTCATTCTGCTTTGACACAATGGATAGAATGATGAAATACAATCCAAATCTTAACTTTACACTCAAGTAAATAACACGCTATCGTTATAATTACTTGATCTTCCACTTGTATTTTGCTGCTGGATGAGTAGGTGTTGATTCGCGGTGACTCATTTGTCTGAATAAGATAAGTTCTGACAACAAACAAAGCCCCAAGACAGCCATTTTATAATAACAACTGTAAGAATCAAATATGACAAATATGTCTCGGGGATTTCACGAATTTGAATGATTTAAAGTGATTTAAATTACATTTGAATCAGGAACAATTCCTGATTATGTGTCCTGTGATCCTCCACGGGTTTCTGTTTGTCTGACAATGCTTTTTTCCCTTTTCACGCACACTTTGTTTTGTTCATATTGAAGTGACAAATTACTTGAGGCAGGTGTTGGCTTTCTCTGTAGGATTTCTTTGAACTGCGTGTTGTGTATTCCTGTATAATTATATTTTGCCTTAGTTGTGTTTTCATGTCATCCAATACAAGCAACTGATTGTCCATGCAAATCTGATACAACAACGTTGCTGTATCTTCAAGATTTTACGAACCTCCATCCAAAAGACCTGCTACCATCTGTCAGTTTCTTAGCATGCCAGACACTCGTGTGTGTGTGTGTGTGTGTGTGTGTGTGTGTGTGTGCGCGTGTGTGTGGGGGTGTGTGTTAGAGGCTGCTTGTTTACATCTATAATTATGTATATCTGTTAAATAATATCTAACTGAAAATTCTGCCAGTCTAATGGACACATGTTTTCCTCAGAACATCAGAACAAACAGCGAGAAAACCGCCAGTATTCCCTCATGGCTGAACATACTAAAAAAATACAAAAAGCTTATTTCTACTGCCAAAACATAGGATCTATTGCGGTGATTTAGGTTGTCCCATTTAATAATGCACCGCTTTATCTCAGGAAATATCAGCTACTTCTACTGTGGGAAAAATCCCCCCTAAAACACTTAAAACCAGCTGTCGGCGCTGTACCTTGCACTTCTAGGCCCATTTTGTTGTTTTCTGCTGTATTTTTCTTATTCCCGCGGATAACTGGCCAAACGCAGCCGTCATGTTGAGATATTTCCAAAATGGAGTTTGATAGGAGAAACTTTTTTCAGCTGTCTAAAAAATCAACAGCAAATCTCAGGTTTTGGTGTCAGCCCCTCAAGACCACCATTTTGCACCGACAGTCGGATGGAGAAATCCATTCTAGAAGAGGCAGAGATACCAATTTCTCCATCAACAGCAGCCTCAGTAGACCACAGCTTGCCTTTTTGCAGACCTGTCATTGGTTGCGTGTGAAATATAACGCCTTCTTTGATGGCTTTTTTTTGTAATTGGGCAAGACACACCACAGCATTATTCTTTCTGCACTCTCCTTTTATCTCAGCTGGAAAACTTATTACACTCTCACGATCACTGTTGCTCTCTCCACCTACACATATGTAGTACAGAGAGTTGAAAGTCATTCTGGGAAATGTAGGAAATCACTAACTGAAGCAGACGAGGAAAGTCTGCTTTCCTCGTCTTGGTGGGTACACCAAAAAAGTAAATTACAACCCTTCATCACAAAATAACTCCTGAAATGTCCACTTTGCAAGTATCTGAGGTTGGAATTTTCCTTTAACAGTTATTAGCGCTACATGAAGTGCCAAACTGTGAGTTCACTTTCTATAATTTACTAGAGGTTTTACATGGCAGGACACAGATTGTCTAAACTTTGTGGTACTTATGGTAATTGTATTGTGGTATGCAGCTAATTAAACCCACGTGATACTCCAAGCAGGTTAAAACAAAATGTTAAGAATTGTTTGCAAATGCTATTTAACCCAGGTCTGTTGTGAGTCTTTAAGAGCCAATTAGACCCAGAAGAGTAAACCGAAGCAAAGGAAATCACTCTGCCTGCCACTATCTCCAATAAATACAATGTTTTCTGTGATAGACAAGCCTGCACTATAGTGGGCTATTCTTCAGCTGAAGAATGGCGGTGGATTGGATGCAAATAGCACTATTCAGAGTGTGTCAATGCTCTGCCTGTAGCTATGGCGATCTTTGACATGTGCTAATCTGGCTGTGAAAAAAATGGAAGCGTATTGATTCTATATTGAGTCACACATGCCCGATTAAATATTATCATGGCTGGGTTTACAGATCAGTGAGCTATGTGATTGCATGATAACGCCTGGCTAACTATTATTGAAACAAAAAGAAATGTAATGCTGTGCCTTTCATCATACCTTATCATGGCACAGACATGACATCAAGTGTTTTGAGTGTGATGTAGACAAGGTGATTCATGAAATCAAGTCAAACTTATGATTACAGATGACAATATATCATGAAGGATCTATATCACACCCTCCCCTACTATATCTGCTGACAGGCGAAAGGTCGATGTGGTTTGTTATTGGACAAGATGATTTATTGATCCTTGATGGTCACGACCAGTCTTTGGTGGCTTAGCTATGCTCCTTTCATCCTTATCATACCCACAACAGCTATACAGGTAATTACAGCTGCTTACTGATCACTACTGTTATAGACTGCTGTCGGACAGGGAAAAGGCCAGACTGTCTCCACAAAACATAATCAGCTGTCTGTGAGAAGTCTGAAGGCTTCTTATCAAGCAGCTTGGCTGAGACACACAGATCGATTGTCAAGATGCTGTAATGTCAGATTGTCCTGGGTGGAGAGAGAGGTTAAATCCCATTACATTCCATTTCTTCACAATGACATCTGCTTCATAAAACTGGACCTATCATAACCTCTCTAAACATAAAAAGACCTAGTCTTCCACCGGAGGATGAGGCAGGGATGAATGAATAATTATAGGGCAGGCTTATTTTCAAGACATCTTGGACAACAAGCAATTTGGTTTGACCTATAGTGATAGTCAGTCTGACAAGGAATTCAACAAATGCCAAACAGAGGAGAGACTCAAACAAACAGAGCCTGAGTGTTTTCCTCTTTGCCTGTGCACAAGTGTGTGCACGTGTATGTGCATATAAGTGTGTGTGTGTGTGTGTGTGTGTGTGTGCGTGTGGGCACACATGTTTGTGCTTAAGTGCTTCCAGCCTTGTGTGTGCAGTGTGGGTGTCTTTGTGAAAAGGCCATTGGACCTGTCGGGAATTGTGGAAAAGTGTTTGTCAACCTCCACCAAGGCTCTGTCTAATTCTGTATGGAGTTTTCCCAGGCTGAAGACAGTCTGCAGTGAGGCATGAGAGAGACCATTACACACATGTCTAGCACGCTCTGGATGATGAAGAGATCTGGGAGCCCATCCTCCCATGGAAAGAGCCTCTGGCCAAGACGTGCCATGTAGTCGATACAGGCCGCAGCCGAGCCCCGCCAAGCTCTGCTGACTTAACACACACGTGCAGCGCACTGAGACCAACCTTGTTTTCAAGTGTTAGCAACATGATGAAATGAATCCAGTGTACTCAATGTAGAAAGAAATGGAAATACAAAGGTGAAAATATCTTCTGTTAATGTTTTCTTTGTAAGTGCATATCTTCACAGTAGCACAGCTTTGACACATTATCAAAATTGTTGGGATAATTTGGTTGTGTATAGCAAGGTAGTGGCTGTTTAGCTCACACATACGTGTCGCACACACACAAATGAGATGCAGTAATGCTGGCATAAGACGCAGTAACATACTTCACTTACAACAACAAAACAAGCGAGACTGCTGGCAATGAAATTACTGAAATTCGTGCACTGATTACTAGCTAAACACTAGTTTCAGACAGCATCCTACTCTAATGTATTCATCTTAGAGCAGCAATAACAACCCATCTCCCATTAGATAGGCCATACTATCCATAATAATATCTCACTGTTGCGTTGTTCTCACTTATTAACCCTAGAACTTTGCAAGACACTTTGCAAAATAGTGATCCATGATGGTAACCATGAAGCCAGTGTAGCACAATAATGATCCGTCATCCCTAGACGTCATGCAGCCATGATCAGTAGTGATTAGAGCTCAGGCATTTCACGCTGTGTGCTAAAAATACACACATTTATCAGCCCAAATCATAAAGTGGGGCTACAACAGTGCATCCCATTGAGATGCTGTAGATTCACCTTATTTGCCCAAATTAAATTCTGGTGTCGAGGATGGACACGGGAAGTGACAAATCAAAATAAGAGCAAGATACAAACTGTCTCCTACACGGAGCGCTCCATCCACAGAAAGCTGGACTCACCAACATTAGCTCTTTTGTCTCTCTCGTCCTTTGGTATAAAATGAGCACACACCGGCCGGGTTGGTAAACATGAGCGTGCTGTATGCCTGTATGTATTGAAGTTCAAATTTTTCAAACAGTTAACTTCTGCTGCCATTTGGAGCTGCCAACATGCACAAAGTTGCCTAGTGCATCTTTAAATGACATGTTCATACAAGCCTACTGACATGTTCCATGATGCAATCATGAATTAGCAATCAAAACATATCTGTATCATCACACATTTATGTAACATGATTGCACGGTGATGTTCAAATATTTTTTATTTGTGCTCAGTGTTTATAGTGAAGCTTTTTTAAAAGAGAAGGGAATACCTATTATCATAACCTCAATAGCCCACTTAGTTTTCGGGTGGCGTTAAATGCCAGGTTCATGTTCTGTGTGAGAGAGCTGCATCAATGAAGCAATTAGGGGAATTCTTACCACTAGCTCTCCTGATAACTGAGACCAGAAAATGTGCTCCTGTTCTAGGGAATGTTAAGTAGCCGCTTAGTGTGTCTGTGGCTCTTTGGAAGCTGTGATGTGTGCATTTTTTGTCATTGTTTTAGGCAGCACCTTGACTCTGGTTCATAATACATCAATAGTGCCTGAACAATAGCTTCATAAAAGCTACATTGAACATTCATAAATTCTCTCATAAATTTGGCCATTTTCAATCTGGACCATATATTCCCATAATTTTCCATCATACCGATCAATTCTGAACAAAAACCTGTCAATTGCTTCACTATAGAGCTACTTACATCTTCCTTGCCTGGGTGTGCGGCTCTTAAATACAGTCCTATAGAGCCAATGGACACTCCACCCAAAGCATGACTTATTCAGCATATTGCTGCTTACTCTGTAATGAGACATGTGTATATATTTAATTCTCAGTTTAACCATGACCTGACAACTTCCACTACTGATTTTGAACTACTTTACACAGTGGCACATGCAGATAGATAGCAGCAGCTGGCCGGCAAAGAGTAAACAAGGAAGTGCCAATTGGCAATGGCCAAGGTAGCATGAAAACTGTATGAGAAAGGCATGAATTTGGATAATTTTCATTTACATCTTTTTATCAATGTGTCTCATTGCAGAGCGAGCAATGAATGTGTTGCAAAAGACATGATTTGGTGCTTCTGGGGCAGATGGAAAAATAGGATCCAGGTTGAAAATGATGCTTTAAGTCAGCTTTCATTCAGTGTTAATGTTTAATATCGAAAAAGGGGTGATTTGTCTTTAATACAGCTGATAAAAACTACAAATTAACAACAATATACAATACACAAAGTAAGTGCAAATTGGGCGACACTGAACAACAGGGTCTGTCACAGTGGTACATACAGCTACAGCACATCATCCATATCAGCAATGTCATCATTATGCAGTAACATCAAAAGGTTGAAAACATAACATCACAGTAGGCTACTCAGTTCGACATCTTCATTATTATCATCAGCCATCATCATGCACAAGGTACAAGGTAGCCTTTATTATCCCTTCAGGGAAATTTTGTTGGTCAGATGTTTGTTGATGAGGTTAACTGCAGCTTTGATAAATGAGTTCTTAGAGCAGACTGCCTAAGGCTGGGGACACACTAGAGGATTATGGGGCTGATTAACACCATATTTGGACATCCCAACAATCAAGAGAGGAATCCCAATCTGAGGACTGGTCAGGGCCGGTGGTTTGAACAGATTATTTAGTACTGTGAGGTGTTTACAGATTCAATCTTGGCCACCGATCGTCTCGCAGACTGACCTGAGCCGCCCCAATACTATCAAACATGTTTGAAAATAACGATCCGACATCTGGATGGGTCCCTTAGTGTGTGGAGATCACAGATTCATTCCAAGAGCGGAGAGTGCCAATGGTGAGGGGAGCCGGAAGTGGTATATTAAAAAGTTATATTAATGCTAATAAATATTGATGATAATGCAGGGATAATAATTTAACAACATCTGTCTACAGTAGCAGATAATGTCTACTCACCTCCAGCTCTTGCTGAGCCCAGTTTTCAGCCGGTGTGCAGGCTGAGGCAGTGACGAGCTGTTGGATTTTAAGGTGGAACTGAATAAAGAAAATTGGGATTGAGCCAAACAGAGGAGAGCAGCTGCTGCCCAGTGTCACTCGCCAACTGGGCTAATGCTCCCTTTTCTGGACTTGCCTTCTCTCAAAATCACTCACTTATGGCGGGTGGGCAAGCTTAATTTCATGCCCTGCATTGTGATTCACACTGGATCGTATGAGTTCCTGTGAGATTCGAGGTGCAGACATCAGTGACGTTTCAGGAGTCAGCAGGATAATCTCAGTTATATCGTTAAGTGTGTGATAACCCATCCTTGCCTAATTGTCTAGTGTGAGCGGATTTACCACTGAGAGACAAAAAAATATGTGATATCCATCATTATGCATGTGTTGCAGTGTGTTTTCAAAATCGGTTGGGATTTCTCTGGTGTAAAGTCCTCCAGTGTGTCTGCAGCCTTACACACAGGCAGCCTGTATCTGCACTCCGATCAAAGCATCAATTCTTTGTAAAGGGGATGCTGAGGCTCCATTACAACAGCTTGAGCCGTGTTAGTGGTCTGAACTTAGTACAGATAGGGGAGGTCACCAGACTTTGTCCCTGTGATCTTATCACACATCTTTTCAATGCTACCCAATCCACTGAGAGGCCAGGAGGAGAATGGAGGAGAGGTTAGCTGACAGAAAGAAAAACTTTCCTCATCTAAACATGAAATGTTGATTGGGTTTACTGTTGTAATGCCTTCCTCAGAAAACAAAGCTAAAACAGTAAGAAATTCTAAAACACAAAATAATATTATGAAACATGTTTGTGTCCAAGGCACTCTTCCCATACAAAAAGTAAAAGGTCTTTATTATTTACTAGCTAATGCATAGCATACACATGTTAAACATGTTTAAAAAGCACCTAGTAAACTATGAAACAGTTTCTGGGCTCTCAGAGTATTGTTTCTGCTGCGGAACGTGAGAAATCGCTTTCATTCCTGATTTCGGTTCTGTTCTTTTCATTTCCTGAGAAGGTTCCCTCCCATGCCAGAAGCACATAGAATAATGGATAACACAGCGGGGGTGGTGCATGTAACAAACAGCCTACACTGTCGCTGTCTTCATAACAAACACTTCATGGCTAACTCCCATGGAATGCTTTTTAGATAAAATGGCAAATTCTCAATTGCCAGGGGGAGACTTTTATCTTGAAATTTCCACTTAATAAATTCCCTCTTTGTCAATAGACTCTCTCCCATCTCTCCCTCATATACCAATTCAACAATTTATAAATGTGATGCTCAGATATTCCTGCCAAATATATCATTCCTAAAACCTCACCTGAAGATATCTATGTTTATACATAAAGTATATTATGTATACTATATAAAGCACTGCATGTATTACTATATATTGTATATTAAAGTAAATCATATACAGTATATATAGTATAATGTAGATAAAGACTACACACCCTCACATTTCTAACTTTCTAGTTTAAACATTAAATTAGATTTAGTTTTCACTTTAATTTAAGTACAGTATCCAGCAAAATCAAGGTAAAACAAAAAATTACAAATTGGAAAACTAAAACACCATAGTTGCATAAGTGTACACACCTTTTATAATTGGGGGTTGTATTTTGCTGAGGGTTTGTGAGCGAAACACAAGATCTCCAAGACCTTATTGTTGAAAGGTTCAGATTAAGTGAGGGATATAAAATGATTCCAAAGACCGTAAATATATCCTGGAACACAGTGAAGACCATGATCAAGAAGTGGAGGAAACATGGCACCACCAGGACCTCGCCTAGATCAGGCTGTCCCTTCAAGATGGATGATAGTGCGAGAGGGAAGCTCATCAGGGAAGCCAAGAGGCCACAGCTGCCTTAATAAAACAGCAGCAGCACTGTATGGTTTGGTTGAGTCTGGCCACTCCATGCCTATAACCACCATTTTGTATTTGGAAGCCACTTTTCACTAAAAAAGACACATCCAATCCAGTCTTAATGATGCAAGAAGACACTGTCAGTCTGCCCAAAGCATGTGGGAAAATGTCTTATAGGCTGATAAAACCAAGATATCACTTTTTTTTGTTTTAATTCCACAAGATATGTTTGGCACAGAGAAAACACAGCCCATTATCTACAGAACAGAATAGCTAATGGTCATCATGCTATAAGGCTGTTTCTCTTCACTGGGGACAGGGGAAATGAATAGCTCCAGATACCAGGATAATTTGGGGAAAAATCTGCTGTCCTCTGCAAAAAAACGAGCAGTTAAACGAGGATTTCATCTTTCGGCATGACAACGATTTGAAGTAGCCTACACAACCAAGTTAAATAAGGAATGGGTGAAAAAAAGGAAGATCAGTATATGGGAATGGACTAGTAAGAGACCTCAATCCTAAAAGAAAATATGTGAGCTGACCTAAAAAGAGTGTACATAGGAGAAGTGTACATAAGAGATCCCACTGCAATTTGAGTGAGTTTGAGCTCTTCTACAAAGAAGAATGAGGGAAAAAAAGTTCTAAATCCAGATACAAATCTCTAAATTGGTAGATTTATACACACAGATTTACTGCTGTTACCAGTAAAGTGTTAATTGAAGGATGTTCACACTTATGTAACCAAGATGTTTTAGTTGTGTTAACACACTGTCACAAATGTTGTTTTTATCTTGATTTTGCTGCAACAAGGCAGATGACTGTTCATGCTTGTAAAACATGGAACTGTCAGTGAGCTACATATAGGAGATAATGGAGTAAATATCGGCTTTTTAGACTCATAGTGCGACTGTTTGGCTAGGAAACACTTGGATTATGCTGCAGAAGCTGTTTAGAGACATCTGAGGGACATTTTATGCCTTTTTTGGAACAACCAGACCCGGTTCACTTCAGTTTGGAGAAGGCTAAGATGGAACTGCAGTAGCTAAATCGCTGTGAATGTGGGTGAATGACAGAATTTTAATTTTGGGGTGAACTCTTCCTTTAACAACACATTAGCTCATATATTTTTCAGCTCATAATTCACTGTTCATTGGCCCCCTGGAGCCTGGTCTACCTGGTTAAGTCTACTTACCTAAACTTAACTGTTAGCTAACCTTTTCACATGACGAACAGGTGAAAATGTCCAATTTGTCACTTAATCCAGTTAGTGGTGGAGCAACACAATGTTCACATAATTTGTGTCCACAATCTGAGTTTCAGAGTTGGTGGTGGTGGTGGGGTTTATTTGTTTAATTTATACTAGCATACAGTAGTTCAGGGAGAAGCTGAGGAACTATTTTCTGATTTATAAAAACAATTTTCCTGTATAGAATTGTTTATGGCTAGGATTGTTTATGGCTATGTTTACAAAAGCCTATGTTTATGGCTAAATAACATCTATGTAGTTGTTTGTTCAGCTAACAAAATTATATGATATATATGATTATAATTGAATGGCACATTCCATTGATGAGATGACACATTAAAATTTAATTTGATTCAATTAAATGTTAAACTGTTTTATTCATCTCTCTGGGCCGATGTAATTTTAATTAGCTGTAATTATATTTTAATTATATTCCGTCATGACATTTATTTTGAAATCTGCTACATAATCATCTGAGATGAATAAATATGTAATAAAGTTGTTGTAAAGGTTTAATCATTCATTTACTCATGCCATAAGAAGCAATATCCATGTTATATCCATGTTTCATGAAACCTGTTCTGAGCCTGTTTTAGATGTAAACTCTAGAGTGGGGGACAGGAGGGACTGGTGGTTCTTCCCTTAGCATGCAGAACACACGGTGGATCTGATTTGTCTATCAAGTTGACCGCTCCCCCCTTCGTCACGCCCCTTGATTTCTGCTAGCACCTCCTCATCCTCTGATTTTCCTGTGTGTGTCACACTGAGCCCCCGAGCAACAACAGCTAACTGACTAGTTTATTAGCTGGTAGTAGCTATCCCGTCTACGAACAAAAATGGATAAATTCCTGGAGGATTTGGACTCAACAATCAAATGTCAGGGACATATATTGCACATTCATCCCTTTCTTTAAAGAACTGCATTTGCTTGGAAACAGTTGTCCTACATTACTATTTTGCCAGCGCACGTAAACAACCACGCCCCCCAATCGCCACTCCCTGGTCACTAGCCATCGATGTGATTTGCTGAAGTGATTTTTTTCTGTGTGGTAACTTCCTATAGCAGTTCAGTCAGAGGTTTCAGACAGTCTCTCCTGCAGCGCTGTTGCAGCACAGACAGGGGAGACTCCAGAGAGGCTATGCAAACTTTTTTGTTGTTTTCATGCAACCCACTTTTAGTGGATATTCAAAGTTGGCATAAATTGAATACGACACTAAGGATGGTCAACTTCACAGGCATCATAAAGCATCACTAAGCCTAAAACCCAACTGAGTTTAACATGTTTACTGGACTTGTGAGCCGGTTTGCTCATTCTCCATGTTCCTCTTCCATTTCTCACCATAAGGACAAGGGTAGTAAACCCCTGAATGGCTAGAGGGGGACATGTTTATCAGTTTCTTGCAGATACATGCCACAGTAAATCAAATCTTAGTGTGATGTGATGCTGAGGAAGGAGATTTTCCTCTAGTCCCTTCTAACACTGGCTACTTTTACCATTCGTGAAAATGATCTGGGGTGGGAATGCTATCTGTCCTTTACAGCCCTCAAAGCCTGCATGCTGTAAAGCAGTCAAATACAGGCCTTAAAGTCAGGAGAAAACTTTTTTCAAATGTTTTGCTGATGGGTATGTCTCTTAAAATCCTAATTTGGCATTTTTTTTTTTTAACATCATATAGTATTTAACCTCCATGGCGATCAAGCCATTGAAGATGTACAGTGTGTGAAATTATGACTTTTTATGTTTGATGATAATTGAATTGTCAGGAATAAGTGTACCATATAATTGTATTTCTGACATTCTGCTAGAAAAGCTTATTTTTTTAAATTGAGCTCAGAGGCGAACAAGATGAAGTTAATTAACCATCCCCTCCTTACAGTGATCTATTGGAACCTGTTTAAGTAAAGGATGGGGAATTTAAATGTAAGACAAAAAATCCCTCTTCACCTCCAGCGCTACAGCATTTCATTTTTGTATTGTCTTCAATGTCCACCTTTTTGTTTCCTTTACCTGAAAAATTGTTTTGTCGGTTTCATTCCATTTAAAATGCCCCCTTTCTATTTTCAAAGTATTTTTCATCTTTTGGTTGATAGGGCTTTCAGTGGCTGAATGGGTTCACTCCCATTTCCCTGTCCTTACTCTCTTCTGCTGACTATGTCCCATTCAGCTCAGGAGTCTCTGAGGTGCCAGGCGGTGAAGCGAGGGTCTGACGCAGACCTCCGTATTACAAAGATTGATAGCATTTGTTGAACCATAGCTTCTGCCATGAAATAATAAAAGCCTGGTGTGTCACCGAGGCTTTTACTTGAAATGAACCACTAAGAGAAGGGGAATGATTATATTTAAGAGACAGATGAGCCTCTGATGAAGACGTTTTTTTTTCCCCTTCTATTTTCAATAAGTTATAGAGAAAAGCATGTGTGTGAAGAGGGACTTGGATGTAGTTGTTCTAATTAATCTGCCCTACTTTGAAAGGTTCCAGTCCCATCAGGCTTATTCATCTTCTACGGCCTTTATCAGGGGGCAATGCAATTTTCTCCCCTCTACCACATATCACAGGCACAGAAACCAAACTCTGATGGTGACTATAGAAAGTAGTCTTTCAAAGGAACTCCAGTGGGTATTCATGAAAAATGCATGAGTGCCAACTGCACATGGAGGGAATGGATGCTCCTTTAAGCTGAGGCTTGGAAAATATGACAATGACAAACAATGGTCTGATATGTCAGCGTTACTACAAGGGAGAGGAGTCTCTGAATGAACATGTGGGTGCACTGTGTGCTCATGTGTACACTGCAGACTGGGGCTGGTCATAGTCCCTCAAGCCCATGCTATTGTATACTGAAGCCCCAGAGATATTTTTCCATTGCAGCTGAAACTCTGAGTGCAATAACCCCAAAAAATCCTGAGAAGAAACGCCCAGGCTGTCTCTTGTTCCAGTTACATGTTAAATCAGGGATTATTGGGCTGCATCTTCCCCCCACGTCTTTGAAATCAACATTGTGAGATCAGGCAAAACACCAAGAGATCCACTAAAAGATCCAGGAGCATATTATAGTGTAATGATCTTGGAAAGTGACTTGAGTACTAGTTATAAACTCATATTATGCACATACAGCATGAGGATAGAGCAAATCATCTAATGGCAACAGTGTGCATTCAGTTGCTAATGTGTTTAGCGACAGACTGTTTGAAAAGAGTTCTGCTATAATTCATCCATCCAGAGCAGCACATGTTGCTTTGTATTCCCCCAGTCAGCCTCAACCGATTAAAACTGTAATTGCAGTACTTTAGCGCTTCATTAAATATGACCTTTCATTCTTGACCCTTTACCTTGACTCTCCAAACAAGGGCCTCTAAATCAAATTGAGTGATTGAAGTATGAAACAAGGCAATAAATTAATTCTTGTAACGTCTTCTTGTAATGTTGTTTTGCGGTCACAGTTATCACAGGGGTGACACGGCATGGGGGCTGATAAGGCAGAGTCGTGCTCACATGAAAGACAGGAACAGCTAACAGGCGGATGTTAAGCCCGTTTTCCCCTAACACTGATAGTCATGGTCTATTTTAACCAGGCCCTGCTGAGATGATAACTTCACTCACACGTTTGGTCCTAGAATGATATACGCAGTAGCTACAGGAGGTGAGGAAAGACGATTGGGAGGCGTAGTAAGTGTTGCCATGCCAGGCTTTATCCATGCAAGCAAAATAAATGAAACAAGGCAGTTATTTTATACTGGATTTTGGGGAATCAAGTGAACAATAAGTTGGTGAGGTGAGCTTGAAATAGCTTGAAATGATGAAGGGAGAGAGAAAGAGATTATTGTTAGTGGAATCAAATGCGTCATTAAAATGATGCCAAATGTCAGCAAATGCATATTAAACCAAAGTATAACACCAAAGGAAAATACAGCTGTTGGGCATGTGATGTCTCTTTAATCAGCTGGCAAAAGGGTTGTGAACATAATGTTTCTTTCTTTCAGGAGTACCTCATTTTCACATTTTGTAATCCGAGTCAACCTAATTATTTTAGGATTCATTTTGGCTGGGTGTAGCCACCCTTTCCCTTTTAGCTCATGCCCAAAGCTTCTTGGGTAATGGAATTTGAGCTGCCCTTGTTGGTGACTCATCCCTTTGCCATGAAAGGAAAAGAAGGTCACATTAAATGGGGATTTACATAAGGCTATCTATGCAACTATGAATTCTCATGCTATTATGACAAATTTCAAAAGGCACATAAATGCTGTTGGAGATATCTCAAAATTCACTGGAGACAAACTGATTGAGGAATATGTGGCAAAATGGAAAGACACTTTCCCATCTTGTCTGTATTGTTTGGTGAGGTATGCACCTTTTTGTTATGTGGGAGAGATGATGTCATTACACTCTCTTCAGGGACCATTACTTTCAAAATGTCTACTCGGTAACAAATGAATGCCTATGCTAAAAAGACCAAAGTAAAACAAAAAGACACATTTCTACCCTGAAAGTAAATCTGCCTGCTTCCCGAGCCTATCGTTGTAACTGTCAACAGCTATAAGGCTCCCTATCACTCTGAGGATAACAGAAGAAATCTTAGATGTTACAGTAGGAGACACCACGACTAAATGGAAAGTTCACACTTGCCGATTTTTATGTCTGCTGCACCCTGTCGAGTGAACTGCTTGTACCACGGTTTCACACAGATTACAGCATTGTGCAAAGATTTACATCCCAGGAGGCCCTGTCCCTGATATTGGACATATTTGTAATATTGGACAGCACATAAAAGATACTGATCTATTTAGGCTTGTGTTATTCCATATGGGGAGGCCATTGATAAGAGCTGTCTAATTGAAACAGCAACTTGAGAAAGGGATCGATGGTTACATTGGTGCAGGGAGCTCTCCTCGTGAGAGTCATATTATTAGATTCCATACAATCTGATAACCCTTTTGCTTTTGATTGATCTTTTCCATTTCAAACATTCAGGCTCAGATCAATGCTGCTGCCCTCCAGCCACTACTGTCAAAGGCTGGGGCTGAAAAAACAAAACAAAACACGACATGGTCATTCTCCTCCCCCCACATTCAAGTAAAATTGTGTGTTGTGAATTGATGGGACACAGGACATGTAGTCCAGCTTTCTCTATAGCAATCCTAGCAGGACTCAATAACAACATTATTTATGCGAGAAACACCCTAGAGCATCAAATGAAAGCCAGTCTTTTATAGTTTAGTTCTGCTTGGGAATCGTTGCTGTAATAGTACGAATTATAAAACAATGAGACTTCCACACAAACTGACAGATGAGACTCAAAAGGAGCCTTCCACTTTTACGGTCTTTACATTATGTCATCTGATCTTTCTGCAGTGTATATCTAAAGAACTAGGATGTGAGAGTAAAGGGAGGAGAGTGAGTATGCAGAGCCAAGTGCCCCTCTCTAATTCTCTCAGCACAATCTCTTGAGATAGCATACTGGTGTGGGTGGGTATAGCTATATGAACCAAAGGGTTGAATGAACTGTAATGAGATTAGTAACTACAGTGCACAGGAACAACCATTTTATGGGGCAGCATGGCCGGTATTAAATAACCTCCTTGAGCTTGTCCTGCTGTTGAGCTCAGCTTCAGTGTATGTAGAGGCTATAATCTTTCAACGTGAAGCTGCACAGCATATGTACAGTCCTGCAGTTCTGGAGTGTGTGAAAAAAGCCGCTGCACCTGCATAGCGTTTAGTCATTGGTTATGGATGTAACAACATACCATATATCAAGTTTATATGTCATTTGCTGGTACGCACAATCCATACATTGGAATTAAAATGTACCCGACTGGTTTAAAGAAGAGACGGGATGAGAGGAAAAAAGAGAGAGAGAACATGTACATCTTGCAACAGTAAACACAACAAATAACTATAAGCCCTAAGAGTGATTGTGCATGTGCAAATGCAATAGAAAAGTTGCATGACTATACACACAACACCCCCCCCACACTCCCCGAAATGCAGCATGCACAACACTGTCATATAGCATATCGCATATCACACCCAAAACCCATATATAGTTCAGGTCTTACCATTCCTTCACTTCATTCTGCCTTTCTGATGGAATTTTAATCTGACTTTTGGGACTTTTATGATAAAGAATTCCATAGTTTTGCACACTGCATGCATTTTACCCTCAAATCCTCATGAAAAGTTAATGCGTTCTCATACACAAGCACAGAAAAGAAGATCAGCATTTGATGAGGAGCATGCAAACACATGCTCTCCCTGGCGAGCCTCCATATTTTAAGACTAGTAAAAACAGAAGCAAAAACAAGGCAGTTATGCAAAATCTTCTGTCTTCTTAAAACCAAACGCACACACAATCAACACATTTTAAAATCAGATTCTACATGGGCCTGATTTCTGTCAAGACAGCATAATGGCCTTGACCTCCAAAAACACAATGAATGAACAAAATAACAAAAACATTCAGAGGAACACTTTTCCCAGGAAACACTGTACGCTTCAAAAAAATGTCTTGAATTCCTTTATCGGTCATTAGTGACACCAGGAAGTAGGCCTACTTATCACAAATGATATTGTTTACCCTCTAATAAGGGTTGAACTCCCAAGCAGACCTTTAGTGTTGCCCTGACCACCTACACTAATCATTCAGACGGGTCAACAAGGTGGAATCCTCCCATGGCCACCTTTGGCTCTGCTGTGCCTCATTTAAACCCTTCTCCAGGTCATGTTATCTAAATGGATGAAAAAGGAATAGAAATGCCCTCTTGCTGTAATTTTTCTTTTTTTTTAAAGATTTTGTTATTTTCAGAATGGACACAACAATCCAATCAACAATAGACAACAATAGACACAACACAACAAAAATATACATAATAAAAAATACAATTGACAGAAAAAGACAGTATTTATAACATTTATAGAACAGAATAGGTTCTCTTTTATGTCTTCCATAGCCAGCTGTATAGACTCGCTGTAATTTTGCACTTCGTGGCCATGCTATGCTACAATGCTTATTTTGATAATTATTCAAAACTAAATGATGGGAAATCGAGGACGGGCTTAGAGTGTCTATATTGTCCATCCAGATTTAATTAATTTGGCAAAATATAACTAAATTTGCTACATTATCATCCTGTTAGAATTTGAACCACTTTGCTTAAAGCCGTTATTGATTAACATATTTTTCATAAGCTGGCTTCTCCACTTGTAGCATAGTAATTGCTCACCCCAACCCCGATGATCTGTGGTGCAATCACTAATGAGCTTATGAAAGTCTTAAGTTCCTGGCAGGGATAGCTCTCAATACTTAATGAACAAACCCCGAGCTGAATTAGGATATGAAATTAAATGTGGAGATACACTACACTCTGTCTCAAGGTTTGGATGTATTTTCTTTGTAACAGCTGACAACTATCTCAGAACCCCCCCCACCGTCACCATATCATAATTTTGCTGCACTGCAGAATTAGAGAGAGATAGAGAGAAGAGAGAGAATAAGATAGAGCGGGGGCAGGGTCAGAGACAGCAAGATTGAGAGAGAGAAAGGGAAAGACGGTGGGGGGGGAGGAGGGTCAGAGACAGCAAGATCGAGAGACAATCTGCATAATTAGGTACAGTAATTAGGTTGTATTAATCAGTCACACAACATCCTGGCAGAGTTAGAAAGCATCCCTCCAGTAATGCAGGGAAAAGGTATGACCAATGATAAAACATAATACATTTTATTAACTTGATGATTTTGACTGTGAAAGACAATAAATTAAATGTTGAAGTATCTTTCAGTAATATCTACGGTAACCTTCTCTGTTTACAAGCCCCTACGACTTTAATTCATGTTTCCTAGACATGACTGAATCCATTGCAACATGTCAAATTCAATATTCGTCCCAATGTCGTGATTATGAATAGATTACATTTTAACTCACTTTCACTGGCCTGTCATATCAAATTAGCCGTGGGCAGCTCTGCGAGTGGATCTGGTGCTTTTCTGTCGGGGAGTGGCCCGCCAGTCCTCTGTGTGCGTTTTAAAGCCGCCCATCACGCTGTTTAAAACATTCAGTCAACCAGCCCTGAAAGCAAGCTGTGAACTGTCAAACCCTCCCACCATGTGCCAGGCTGCCCAAGCCTACTGATCAAGGGACAAATGCCAGAGATGGAGTGTCCAGGGAGCCCATCCCAGGGCTATTTGAGGGTTGATGTGACACATTTTTTTCAGCCATCCCCCCAATAAACTGTCTGCTTTCTCCCTAAACCGTGCATGATAAGATGTTTCCCCGCCTAGCATGCGGGCTCTCCCTGCTTCCCCCCACATCCATAGAAATCAAAGGCATGTTGGTTTTGCAGCGTTTAGTCAGCCTTATTCCAAGGGGTCACGATGAGAGCTTTTAAATCACATAATTTGTTGATTCCATCAAAACAGCAATTGCACTTTGCATGTCTTACTTCTAAAAATCCAGCAAAGCCCGGAACGGAAAACAAACTCACACATCTAGACATGTTTTTGCAGGCTGTATAAAAGAGACTCTGACTCATATGTGATAATTACTTTGTGAATTCTGACTTCAAGTGTGATAGAAGGATCTCATTAGAAAGATGCCACACCTTCCTAAAGAGGAAAAGCAGCATTTCATGGAAGAAGCTCACAGCTCAGAGACTTCCATTTTCAATGACTTGCTGTGACCAATAGCATTTTCTCCAGCTGTTGCAATTCTCTAGCTCATTCTTGGGGCTGGGGAGACTATCTACTGACTTGCCAATAAAATGTCTGTTGCCACTGGGAAAGAGCAGAAACCGTCAATTGGTTTCACCTTATCTACCTTAAACATGCCTCTGCTGACTTCATGCTTCTTCCCATTTCTTTTTCATTGCAGTTTTCTTTGTTTTCTTTCCTCATTCCATCGTCCCTCTGCACATGCACATAAATAAATTAGTCAATTACTGAAAATGCATTATGAAGCTGAGTTTTTTTTAACAGAGACATCAGACAGAGTGAAAATAAGTAACTGCACAACTTCTTGAGTCAAAAGTTAAAGGTCTACAAGATCATTTAATTGATGTTGGCTGGGATTATACAATACTGTTCTGAATATCAAAGAGTGAAAAATAGTTCTATAATGATTAATTTTAACATCAGAGGGATATTTAACTGTAACAACAAAAAGACAACTGGCTTACTGTAAAACTTTATTTGATACTGTCTTTTACCACAAATAAGTTTGTAAGATCAACAGTCTATTTGGATAATTGAGTGTGCATGCAGTATGTGACAAGGACCGGATATCTGTCCATCTCTGGAGATAGAGGGGAGGTCAGACAAGGTAAAACCGATCAGTCCTGATTTTGAGTGCTCCTCAAAATCAGGACTCCAAACAGTGTTGGAAATATAGATGACAAAGCCTAGCCAGGGAATTGCTCTCAAAGGGCCTGATTGAAAGCTCATGTCAGGGAGACTGAAGCAATCAAACGACTTGTGTATTTCAAGTCGAAAGAGGTCATGTCAAGAGCATGATAAATCCAACATCCAGATCCACAATTCCAAGGCAGCTATTTTCTGTTGTTGGTTGTTCCTTGGTGGGGTTTTGCAGTCTCTGAAATATCGTCTCTTCATCCGTCTTCATGTGCAACAGCTCCTTGACATGTCAACAAGTGACTATGCATTGTTGCTTCGGTGGCACCCAATTTCATTACCTGTCATAGCTACTTGAGCCTGTTACATGGTAGTGACAAAAATCTAATATTCTGAAAAAATATGAATATATAGTTGCATCTGGTTCCAGGATAAGGCAAAAAGAGAAGACAAGGGTGTCATATTGGCAGGTTTGTTAGGGAAGCCACCTAGTAATTGAAAAGTTGCCTGTTGGCAACTTTTCAATTACTAGGTGGTACAACTCTGACAAAATGCAACTTAGCAAAGGCTCTTAGCACCATGTTCCAAGGACAGGTATTGAAAGGCTAACATTAGCTAAAATACTGTGATACAACCAGCTCTCATTAGCTGAAATACTGTGATACAACCAGCTAACATTCGCTAAAAATACTGTCATACAACTAGCTAATATTGGCTAAAAAATACTGTCATACACACACATTGGCTAAAAATATTATACGCACACATACAGTAATATACATCCAGCTCTACATAAGGCCTACATATACATGTATTGTCTATGTCTATCTGACATAGTACATTCAATAGTTAGAAGACTCATCAAACCTGCAATGGATTGTCTATATAATGTTGCCACCATAGTTGTTACAGACAACACAAAAGTAAAATCAACTCTCAAAAAAATTGGAACAAAGTAGGCTAATACATCTGTGAATCATTTCACACAGTGACACAGTTATTACTATGAAATTATTGTCATCTTGTCTCTTTCTCCAGTAATCCGGCCTCTGTCTGACATCATAAAGTAAATCAGTGGGCACCCGATGCTAATCACCACAATTAAGCAGGAGGTGTTTTTCTGAGCCGACATATCACCCACATTAACCCAAGCACTGCTTTCAACTAGAGGCACATTTTAATAATTAATGGACTCGGAGTCATCAATAATTGAGTCGTTTATTCATTAAACAACAAAAGGAAAGCAACAGGGGCAGAGCGGGGCAGAGCCAGTAAAGAAGACTCTTTCCAAGGTTCATCCCGTGCTGACAGGGAAGCCTGATCTTTAGGCTAGAGAATGGACTAAACAAGGACAGTTTATGAATTACAATGGGAGACTCATGCCTCTTGTGGTTTCCAGACAGGTTCTGCAGTAGGATGATAGATAAGTGGTCTGTAATTGGAATGGCGATAACTGTCATCTAAGTACTTATGAAGATATGAATTTGACAGCTCAGTTAGTCCTATCCAGTTTTATACATTCACTACATACATTTTAGAAATATGTAACCCGCACCCCATTGTCAGTTACAACATAAGCCATGTTATGCATCATATTTCAGGTTTTTCTTTTGCTTACTTGTCCACATGGTCAAGAGCAGGGTAAAAACTCTGGATATCATTGTCTGTGTTTTTGGTTTTTTGTGTGAGAGGATACAAGCTGCAATAGTCTTACTTCCTACTCCTTATCACAATCAAGAATAAAGCAGGACATAAGCCTGCCTTTTATAGTTGGGACTATAAAAAGCCGCTTTTCTAAAACAGACAGAAGCCTGTAAGTTACCCTCCATTAGTCTGGGTTTTCAAGTCTTTTTACTGCATCTTCCTTGGCTTTGCAAAACTCCAGAGGGATATTGTTAACAAACGCAGACCTGCTGCCATCAGCACCTTGCATACTAGTGAGAGTCATAGGAAGAATTGTTATTCTTGCCCTCCAAATTTATCCACCAGTAACAACTAGCAGCTACCCATCCTATGGAAAGGAAAAAAAAACAGCCTTTTACATTTGAAGCTTTGCCTGCAACTCTCTGTGAAAGCTCTGAACAAAATGATACTGTACTACACAGGGGAATATTGGGCAACATTGTTTTTCAAAATGTATTCATTTGTGATGCATTCATTATAAATTCATTAAGTCACACAGGCCAGTTTCACAAATCTATATTAGTCTAAAAAGCATGTAAGCCAAAAAAGTTGCAGCAACCTGTCCTCTACAATTTTTGTGCAATTTGATTTGTTTTAGGCCGAAAAGAATTATAATGATCCTCTTCACAGAATATCCACATAAGTTATTTTTCTCATACGGAACAGTCTGTGGAATCAGAGGTTTTTCTGGTTCCATTGCACTTTTCAATGAAAATTTTGCCCCACAGGATATTGTAGTGCAAAAGTTACATCATGGTTACTGTCTATAATATCAACTATATTTGTCATGGGATTTGGGGCTAGTATTTCTACTTTTCCAATTTTGATCTAGTTATGCTGTTATTTATGGCCTCACAGAACTCAGAATAAAGACACAATGTAATGTAAATAGCAGGCTAAAATAATTATTCATAATCAAACGTGCATATCCAGCCATTTTAAGATGATCATAATAGGTTATTGACCAATGGTGAAGTGGGGCACCAAAAACCTGCTCACACTAAAAGTCTTGCACTCCTCCTACTCTGCCTATTTTTCTTTCAGTAGATCCGTTTCTAGAGTTGAAACTTAAGTCAAATCAGAACACATATCTCAATGTGCTGTGTCCCTATTTTATATAGTATGTCAGTGTGGAGCTGATCTGAGCAAAATGTTATGACTTTTGCCTTTTTTCTATTTGAAGAAAAGAAAGACTATAGTGTTTTGTGTTTGTTCAGAGACATAGCGTACGAACATGAAAGAATACAGAATCATACAGAATTTTAAATAAACCTTCAAATACAGCTGTTTGATTTTTATTCCCATCTGTTGGGTGGGTAGCTGCAAGTTGAAATGATCACTGAAGATGTGGGCTCACACAACACAGAGCATCACCTCAGAGAGCATCACCTGCCGCAGCTGATCACATGTCTAGATTTTACTCAAGATTCTGTGTTTAAAGTCTTGGGGATTAAAGGATGACATACAAGCAACGGCCCTTTTCACGGGTGAGTGAGTAAGACACTTTACTCCATAGTGTTTTTTTTTACCCTGGCTAGTTTGAGGAAAATATATTTGGGCCAAGGCTGTGTTTGCATCTTGCCTCCTCCTGTCACTCCCAACCCCAGCAGTGCAATCACATTGATGGTTGGGTATTGATGATATCTTGGGGTCTTTATGGGGACATTCTGTACCTGTGTTATTAAGTGGCATTTCATTGGTTTGTGAGGTTTTGTCAAGAGACAATTTTAAGTATTGCTACTTCGAGAGACTTGGCAGATATGCTTTCCCCCTCTTCCCTTTGATTTAAAGTTTATTTTTGCTCCTTGTAGTGATGTATCAGTCACTTTCATTAAAGTTTGGAGTGTCATCACACTAGATTAACATGGCTGCTCACTATAATTGCCACGAAGAACTGAATACCTTTTGTTGGAAGCAGGTGCTTCCTCACAAGCCAAAGAGAAGTGGATGACATTCAAGAGTGTCTGGAGGACTTATTTTTGAACTTGTTGGACCACTGCTGAGCTTCTAATTTCTATTTTCATCCCTTCATCCAACCCACACCATCCCCAACACTTCCTCCTTATTAAATACCTGGTGGATGTGTTAGCACAGGATTTGTGTGTGTGTGTGTGTGTGTGTGTGTGTGTGTGTGCATACTTCTTTTTCTTTGATTCTACCACCATATGGTTCCAAGTGGTGGCGTGCCATGGACTGCTGCATGTGTCAGTGGAGCTGTGAACCTCTAGTAGTGAGTAGTGGGGGCTGTCGCTCGTGCGTGTGGCTTGTCTTCATCACCCAAGGGCCACGAGGAAGTCTTACCCGTAGCGTCAGTGTTACTGAGGCAGCGGCAGATGATCCGCCAGGCAGAATAAAGGGTCCCCTATGTGTGCTTTGGACCAGGACGCTGGCTAAGGAACATGGCTGGTGTCCATTTTATACCCTGACTGCTTGGATTTGTTTTAATTTATAATTATTGGAAGCAATTCACACGTATTCGGATGCTGTGGACTGTTTACTGTTTTCTGTACTGGCACATAGCATCTTGCCCCTGAGGACATCCGACTTGTGATCAAGGAAGAGGTTGACCACTGGACAAGTGTTAACATCAATTCTGATCAAGCTATAATTATCTCCGTGTGTTGCTCATCTTTATTGCTACAAAGAATCTAAGGCTTTACAATATCAGAAATGTGTACTGTGTCATCCCATCCTTGTATCAAAGTATAATTTGGCCTGTTGAGGAGAAAATATGGGCTTACATAATCGTATATTTTTAAGTCGAACAGTGCATTTACCCATCACTCTGGTCACCCGTGTACAACTGTTATTATGGACACTTTGGTGTTGACGATATCTTGCTTGATATCTGTATTTATGATTTAACAGGTCATAATTTTACTTCTGCAACCCAATGGTAAAATTCCTCTGACAACAAACACCATCAGAATCAAAAGAAAGTTGAAATCCAAGGACGGCTTGCACAGACACCAAAAATCTTAATGTCTTTCATGAAGATGGTCAGTATAACAAAAATAGGACATTCATCAGCTTTGACTAAAATCTAATGAAATAACTTTAGGAACATTTTTTTCTGTTCTCTTGCAACAGAAGCATTTTTGCAATTTGTTATCTGGTTTTGTGTGATCATACTCGTAGCATTGCTATATGTGAAATAGTCAGTCATTAGCTGGGAATGCTGTGAAGTGTGCTGCCACATTAAAAAAAGATTGAGAACCACTGTGAATTGACAGCTGCTTCCAGACTAATATAGCGGTATGAATTTGAAATGCTGCAAATGATCAAACTCTTCACTAATGTCTAAATACAAATTGACCCACCAGCTTGTAGCTATGGTGTAAATATCAGTAGTTCTTATTATGTGCATTTAAGAACCGTAGAGTGTCTTTAAGAATCTCTAGGTCGGTGCATGGGGGTCGTTGTTGAAAGGAGGGCTGGCTGTGGAGGGTGATTTCCCATGGGAAGAAACCGTTGTGGGGGCGGGTGATATGGCCACCCAAACAGGTCAAACAGGTGGGTGTCCCAGTTGGCAGGGTCGGTAGATCCTCGGCAATCCTCCTTGCCTTTTTCCTCACTCTGGCATTGTGCAGGTCTTTGATGCAGTGCAGCCGACACTCGATTACCCCCTCAGAGGTTCGAATGACACGCTTGCCTTGGAGCAGGAGGAGGCAGAGTCAGATCAGACTGTGATGGATGATGTGAGGATGCTTGCTGTGATGGATCTGTAGAACTGGACCAGGATTGGTTGTGACACAATGAGCTGCTGAAGTTGATGCTGGAATAATATCCTCTGCTGCGCCTTTCTTGGTCAGATTGGTCAGATGTTCTCATCCCATTTGAGGGTGATGCAGATTGTGGTCCCAATAAATTTGAATAACTCCGCTGCGTTCACAGTAGCACCATTGATAAGCATATGGAGATGATCCACTGGGTTCTTGCGAAAACCACTCCACCGTCTTGAGAGTGTTAAGTTGTTGTTGTTGGCACACTAAAATGGAGATGAATGAATGGAGAAATGCAGAGAAGTGGCCAGCATGGCCAGTCTGGCCACCTCTCTGCATAAAATGGGCTCGCTTGTGTCGTCTGCAAACTTCAGCAGCTTGAATAAGGGATCGCTAGAGGTGCTGTCTTTGGTGTATAAGGAGGAGAGCAGAAAGGAGAGCACACAGATATGAGACCCAGATAGCAGGGAGCCCATCCTCACATACTCTCTCTGCCTGTCATAAAGCCCATGATCCATTGACAGATGGGGGTGCTATGTTTAGCACAGATGAGGGGTGCTTCAAAGAACCTTGGAGCATCGAGGATATCCAAAGGGACCCGTAAGAACCAGTCTGATAGAATTTGCATATATGTACCAGCCCACTTTGTATAGTGGTTCTTTCTATTACTACTGCGTGAATTTTATTTTTTTGTAAGCCATTTAAGTATGTATGTGTTGGTTATGTTAGGTTGAACATTATGGGTGCATTTACACTGATTACATCTGGGAAAAGGTAAATGGTAAAGACTTTCTTGTTCAGGGCGTTTATGAGTGTATTAGATAAAAATGTGTAGCTTAAGTATACCATTGTTGGCTATAGCATTGATATATTATCACTTACTGCCATAAACAGAAACAATATTACAGTGTACTTACAGTCTAAAACAATATATGTTAAATGCTATTGCACAGTGATGTCTTGACTTGTTCATCATCACTGTTAGGGTTGATTAAGTTCCTTGAGCATCCCCTATAGGCTGAAGAAAATTTAACAGCTCACAGAGGGATCTATGAGGGTTCCTCCACCTTTTTAAAAACACTTTTAAGTTCTCCAAGTAAGCTATTCTTGCAGCACAAAGCAAAAGTTCCCTTTGCAACTTTTTCAAGAGATTCCTGGAGGTCACCCAAGAGGCTCTGCCAAGTGCAGCAGCATTCTGGGTAACTAAAAGAGGCTTCAAATCATTCAATATTTTGAGTTTACAGGCTAAAGTGAGTATGATGCACAGTTTGCACACCATGTATATTTGCTGTAAATTCACATATCTGTTTTCCTTATGTTCCCAAATCTCGTTGTTATATAAATAGATAATTTTATTATTTTTCCACTTTTGTCATACTGAATATACTTCACATTTTCTGTATATTACATTTTACATAATCTGCATTAATTCTCTCTCTCTAATTGTCTCATTAAGTTCTACTGCTTTTTTTTTGCACACCCTAATTTCTAACCACTTTATTTTAAGTGCAAGCGTAAGTGTTGTTTTTAATGAAAGTCAAATACAATGATTTAATGTGCATAGAAAGAGTAAAGGTGTCTTGTTGTGTCTCATCCATTCCAGACAACATCAAATGGATCACATACTCTAGAGCCAATCTGAACATGCACAGCAGAAGTGTGACAAAAAATCAATATCTGGGACAGCTTCCAACAGAAAACATAGACACGCATGCATGCACAAACATATGCAAACAGGCACACAGGCACGCACTCACACACACACACACACACACACACACACACACACACACACACACACCTACACACACTCACACACAATGTACAATTTAGCACAGCCTGGGCTGCTCAGGTGTGATAGTCAAGTTCACTCCCTATATCGAACAGCCTATAGCATACAAGTACTATCCACAGACATGTTTGTATTTGACAAAACACAGTACACACTGTTGTTGTAAATAATCTTTTGGAATTTATCTTAGATTCCACTGCACATTCATTTCAAAGAAGTAAAATCATATCTACAACATCCATGCCTCTGGTATCAAGAGAGATTTTGATTTTGATGCATCTCATTAATTTGGAGAAAATCACACTAATCTGTTCATTATGAATCATAACTGGGTTTGGATTGGCTTTAGTTGGAGTTACAACATTTCTGCTGGAGAATCTTTCATAATGAGGCCAGCTGTAGGTTTGACATCATTGGGAGAGAGGCAGATGGGCTTTTTCCAAGTTAGAAAAAAAACATCTGGGGGCAATCGCCTCACCCTGCAACCCCTAACGCTCACACTGCAAGCAGATTCAGCTCAGTTCACAAATCATTTTATAACTTGAGAGCTACCATCGCTGTACTATAGCTAAGGCAGGCAGTGGAGAGGTTCCCCAGAGTGATCTGCATGATTGGAGCAGGGTGATGTCAGTCTCTGTGGAAGACAGAGCAGGATGAGCTCAACCTTATTGGCTTTGCCTTCTCCTCTCAATGCAGTTGAATGTCAAAATATTAAAGGTCAAATTTGAGAGATGGAAATATTATGAAAAGGTCTAAAGCATGCTCAGAGATTTTATCACCAGCCTCTTGGGACTGAACATTTGACTGACTGGACAGTACTGCCACAGTGAGTGGCTCTATCTGATTGCACAAGAAATTAGGCAGCATTATCTAGAATGATAATATAGTCTACCATCAGCTTTCAGTTAACTGTTGACATCCTCCCTCTCCATCTATGTTGTGTCAGTACTAATACTATGTGCAGTGCATCAAAATAAACATACAACACAGTCTACATTGATTGATAAAATGCAAGAAATTAGACATTTCCTTTGTGGAAATCTACAAAAATAATAAAAATAATGAATTAATTCCCAATACTATACATGTGCATTATATAACAATGCATCACTCGGAGATGTCCCCATTCTGTTCACTGGTAAGTTGTTGTTCATTCCCAGAGTGGTGAGAATGTGTTTTGTTATGTCATTATGCAGGAATTGGTTTTCTATTCAGGAGGCTCAGCTATTTGCTGCTCCACTTACCCTGACAGTAACAAAGTGAAACTTTAATCTCCCCTCAGTGTCAACAGCAGCTGATAGCAATTAAGGAGAAAGCCTGGATACTGAAGTGGTGCATTTGATTCAAAGAGTCCATCCACCACATCCCTCATTGCAAAATTGCAAAACGAAGTCTGCTTATGTTTGCAGCCTCTGTCCGAACCAAAATGTATATTTTGCCTCAATTGAATGAAGAGGCCATGTGAATGAAAAAAATATGTGTGCCAGTATTCTTGAAATGGACAGGCACCAAAGATGCTGAGAAGACATGAATACATATATAAATATTAGTCTTTTATTGTTTATTTTCATATTGCATATTCTAGTCCTGCACTAGGTGACCACCACATATTTAAACAACAGTGAGATGTTTCTGTAAATGGAATCTGCATGGAACTGGAGCTCAAAAGCGGGGCCATCAGGGTTGCTTGAATATAGTGAGAGCACTATGCCTTTTGGCCCATTGGCACTTAGGTGTAATGCAGCACATAAAGCACCTGCCGTGTGACAGTGAGGAGGCTTTTTGCACTGGGAGCTCACCCACTGCTCATGTTGTGCAAAAGCAGGCCTTGGTTCGTTAGGCAGTCAGATGTTCTACTTTTAGTGTATAATTATCATAACCATTTGTTTTTGTCTAAAGACAGCAGGCAGAGCTGTTGAATGCTCATGATGTTGGGTGAAATTGCCTTTGGGCACTGGTCTTAGGCCAGTTTTAAGCATTTCCCCACCAAATGTTTTTATGTTAGTGTATGAAAAGTGTATGCTAATCTGAGGAGGATGCCTGGGGCCAATCTTGCCTCAGAGTAATTTGAAATTAATTCTCTTTTTGTGGGAATAATGTTCTAAAGGGATATCTATCATGCGCCAAAAGCATGTTCGTCATCATCACAAGCTGTTTAAAGCAGTGTATCCAAATTATTTTGAACCTAACCGTATGCTCTGACTGAGGACAATGAATGCTATTGGCTACAAGGGCTGGATTTGTCTGCAGAAGTAAGAGCAGGGATGGGAAAGTTAGGTTCCAAATTCAGTCCATTACAAATGACTGATAACCTGCCTACAATTTTAACAAGCAAGGTAATCCCCTGCAGCACTCAAACTTAGTGACACAATGTGATTGCCTTCAGTTACTTTTTGACCATTTGGTCTCCAAAATACAGTGAATATCTAACTAAACAAACAAACTATTTGAGTACTTGACTGCAGACTGTAATTTGAATAGTGCTGTTATCATCATTACAGCTGCTATATGAACGGTTTTCTAAGACCTTATCTATAGAAAGATGTTATTATCTATCACAATCTAAATGCCTTTTTCCTTTCTAACATGCTTTTGACTAATCCAACAAGTAATCGTCTGTTTTGTTTTGAAAATTATCTGTAATCTGATGATTGTTTCTTTTAGAATAACTGTAATGGAATACAGTTACTGTTTTTGTAATAACATTACTATAATCCTGTTACATGTATGTGAATCCTGTTACAAGTAATGGCAAGGACATGAAGAAACACAGCCAAGCCTAGACTATTAGCCTATGCTCTGAAGGTAAACATTCTGCTAGGGTAAAATGAGATTACTAAGTAGTAAGGATAAACTATGTTTACCCATCCATGTTGTCCATATGCAACTTGAGTGAAGCAGATGCTCTGCATTTGAGTTGTACTGCAGGTTACAAGAATCTGTCAGGTGTCTGAATTACAGATGCAAATATAGTCAGCTATTTTGCATGCTATCATAATCTGCACAGAGAGAAATATTGCACCTATACCTTGGATCCCAACATTATCATCATTAAGTTTCCTCCCGTCTCAACAGGATACAAACCAAAGCAAACAACATGCAAGATAAATGTGGCACCAGACAGTCACTAAAAGCTCTTAAATGATGCTGTAAAACATAAAGGGATGCAGCACAATATTTCTATGCCAAATTATGACTTTGGGGAGCTGTATTTGGACCTAGTTGATCTTAGGACATTTGCAAATGTTACCATTAAATGTCTTCATATCATAGGGCAAAATCTGAATTAGAAATTAGACATTTGAATGAGGTGTCAATTAGGGACCCATATTCTGGAGATAGTCCAAGTGGGATGGATGCACAAAACAAGGGCATCTAAATATCTATGCATCTCCATAGATTCAATCAATCATAACATTGTAATGGAAATGATTTGTGTTACATTGAATTCAAGTAGAGTCTTGAGACTGAAATGCAATTTGAAGTGTAATTGAAAAACAAAACACAGGGAGGGTGTTGCAGTAATTGCTATTTTCATAGTCAAATGAACATTATAGTCAACATATTACTGGGTTATGATTCGCAGTGTGATTCATTAATCTTAAATTGATATCAGCTTACATTAGTCTGTTACAAGACTATCTGATTTTACACAATCAGTGGGACAACGAGGGTTTTACTACTCTATTCACAATCTCACATGCTAAGAGCACAAATTTAGGCTGAGATTAACGCAGTATAAATATAAAATATTCAGCTCAAGATGCCGTATGTAAAATTATCCACATCTCTCTCACCAACTGTCAACTTGTCATCTTCCCAGCAAAAACAGATTGCTTGACTCAAATTATGTTACAGAAATCTATTAAACAGCTTGGCACACATGATGGGCCTTCCATACATGACATGTTTGGTGTCATACATTTCTGAGAAAGCGCCAAGCCAGGAAGAGGAAAATATCTGCTGCCTCTTTTACGCATTTTAGCTATGTATATTTCTGTAGATTCTGCTTATTGTATTTAGTTATTAATACCCAAATATGTCTCAAATCCCAGTATCTATCTATCTATCTATCTATCTATCTATCTATCTATCTATCTATCTATATATCTATGGGGTGGGGGGGCAGAAAAGGACTGCTAGGTTAACACGACAATACCTCTCTGAACTAGGAAAAAGAAGAAATGCTTCAGTCCTTAATTAGTAGGACTCCTTTAATTACGATAACATTACAATACAATAACTTTAATTACAGGCAGGCAGACCCCTCATGTGGGGTTAATTCCATTGAACAAAGCCTTTCAAAGCATTTAAAGGGATCCCTGCTCTTGGAGTCCGGGCCACACCGCAAGACCTTAATTGAATTGGAAATGCCACCAACACTGCTAAACGAACAAGTAGTTATTGTGAAACTACTGAGCGTTTCTTAAGGCATTTTCACATTTCAATTATGTGGTGGAGAGAATTTCTCTCTGCAACTTTTCTCTGTGTCCTCATTTCCAATGTTTACTTTTTCTTGTTTTTCCTCCCAAATAACCTCAACCAGGAGCCTCACATGTGTTCACTCAGCTTTTGAGAATTCCATTCCATGAATATTCCAAGTAGAGCTCACTATATGAAGGTGATGACCATTATTATGTTTTCCATACCACTGTTTTATGTTTTCCCTTGCTGAGACACGCTGACGCTGAGGGAATAAAACAATGCTGTGCAGGGCATCTTAGGGTCCTGGTACTGAAGTGAAGCACTTCAGCGACTCTGGCCTCTAACCTGTCTGCATGAATAAATTTCAAACCAAACTAGTGTAGCTTGGACAAGCATGTATTGGATAAGACTGAAAATACCAACAACAAACACCTTATGATACCAAATAAAGAACAAAAACAGATTTTCATTGTTTCATGCCGTAGCTCTGAAAATCAACACTTATCACCACATCTTATGCTTCTGAATGCGGTTTGCTTATTAAAACTATTCTGGTGCTTTAATATTCTCGCCCCCAGATGCAGCATAGAGCGCATTAAAAGGCTCTTACAGAAAATAAACTTTCAAAATTTAGTGGTTTATGCGCGCTCATTAATGTAATCCAGATCATGTCCTTTGACTAAGTCCCTTCTAACCATCTTCCTCTAAGATTTTTTTTCTTTTCTAATCTATATTTAATACTTATCACAGGTAATCTGCGGCCAAGGGCCTGTGAAGATAAGAATCCAGTTCAGTTTTTTTCTTTTTTTTGGTCCCAAATAGGGAAGGTGGGCCAGAGTGCTGTTCATCTTGGCAGGAGGAGGATGCCTTTAAGTCAGATGTTTAATACCAAGGGTTATCTCTGTGTATGTGTGTGTGTGTGTGTGTGTGTAAGCGTGTGTGTGTGTGCCTACGGGTCTGCTGTCTGTGATAATGAAATGCTGCATGTGGCAAAGAAGCATCCAGAGGGAAATCAGAGCTGTTTTTCATTAGGATCAGGTTTCACTGAGTGCACCTTCTCCTAATTTTGTTTAGAGACACAAAAACATGCGGATACATCCTCATCAAAAAGGCATGCTGTGTATCATTACCGGGAAACACCTCTGCCTTCTGTTTAGTGAATCAATATATGCCATAGGGATGAAAAATTCCATTTTCACGAAACACAGTTTACCTATAGCAAAAACTGACAAGGTACAATCCTTGAAGATGGTTCCCTTTGTTGAGAAACAAAACAGCACCCAGAAAATGCTACAAAAAAATTGGTCACTCAATAAAGGCTGCGTGCCTTAGTTTACTTATTTATCTATTTATTTATTTACCTGTTTACTTTTCCAATGTTTTTCCTACTTCAAGACACAAGCATTAGTAAAATCTCAGGTGCAGTGGCAGTCATTATAGAAGTCCTCCATCATGCATCTACCTTTATTTGATTCCATTTAAATGTATACTCGCTTTAATGTAGAAGTGAATTGGCATTGGCATTTAACTTGTGTCTCTCACAGTTGGTACATGATCATACGACCTATGTCAGTATGCTATGGCAGTACAAAACTGAAGAAAACTTTAATTCCAAATATTTTTTCTCCAACTAAGAAGCCACACTACCTTCTGTAGTGCAGAAAACCCCTATAAACCCATGCTATGCTACGCTTCTGCATCCTCATAAGTCACTGAGACATGTTTATGTTTTGCAAGTGACCCCTACTCATGAGTTTGACATGCTCATCATCTCAGCTAGTGAACTGGCCTGCCTCCTGCGGTTTAAGGGAGCTCCGGCGCTGCGCTCAGTATGAAAAGGCTCGGTGGGGGTTCAGGATGACTGGCTCTGTTTTGAGTGTGGAAAAGGAAGGCAGTCTGTTGGAGGCCGTCAGACCTCTCCTCTGAAAAAAATTCTACTTTCTCCCTCCCTCCCTCCCTCCCTCCCTCCCTCCACCTCTACTCGCCTCTATCCCTCTCTCCCTCCCTCCCCCTGACCTCTCCTCCCTAAGTCTCCCAATCTATATCCTTTCCTCTATTCCTCCCACCACTCTCCTTGCGTTCCCACACCCTCCCTCCTATATACCCACAACTTTAATCTCTGCCTCCAAATCCATAACTCCCCCCCACCCCCCTATACCCTTATATCCACTGGAAGCTAATTCTGTCCTCTTCCTTCCTGTGCAGATACCCCAGGTGAGCTACGCCTCCACGGCCCCAGAACTGAGCGACAACACCCGCTACGACTTCTTCTCCCGTGTGGTGCCTCCGGACACCTACCAGGCCCAGGCCATGGTGGATATCGTCAAGGCCATGCGATGGAACTACGTCTCCACGGTGGCCTCGGAGGGGAACTACGGAGAGAGCGGTGTTGACGCTTTCATTCAGAAGTCTCGGGAGGACGGTGAGTATACTTGGCCTCATGTATCATTACCGCTCGTCTTGCACTGTGCGTGGGAAGATTTCGTCCGGCGAGGACGTACTGTAGATTTGATCACAGAACATGCAAACAACCAAAGATAAAGGACATACTGTAACATATAAGACACGTCATTAAAGCACATTCAGCAGCCTCAAAATAGCACAAGAATATAATCTGATACAACCAAATATAGTTACTGCGTGAATGGCTTTCAGTGTGCAAAGTGTGTTTTTTCTTTTTCCTTTTACAGGAAAGGCACATTAAGAACAGATTTGTTTGTTCTCAAACCAGCAAAAAAAAAGCTTAAGCTTAGGCTTAAGGATTATTACATTGTGTCTTCACTTTTTTTTTTTTATTATTTCATGATCATTTATCTCTGTCACCCAAGCCTAAGAATTAGTTCTTACTGGCTTTGACCCATTTGGCAGAATCAGGTTGAGGGTCAAAGGTACAGATTCATTCAGCATCCTCTGGTAGGAAAAAAAAGGAGAAACATAATTTCTCCCACACATAACACAAAAAAACAAGACTTTTCAAGGGGCCTCACTTTGGATGTTCTTCCTTTACTTTTACTTTTACTCCCATCCACCAAATTACTCCATTGCAGGAGTTTAAGTGTATCGGTTGACTAAGTAAAAGTGTAATTAAAAGGATGAGACCTTAAGGTGCCCTGGTCACGTCTTTGGCTTGCACTTGCCTGGACAGAGTGAGACAGACTTGGCTGTGGCTGCTCATCAATTACCTCTACTATCACTCCCTTGCCTGAACATTAAATCGCCTGGCCACCAGTCAGCGTCGCAGGGACAGGAAATAAGTGTTAATGGGTAAAAGTTGTTAAAGGATTACATCTCTGGGGTAATACTTGAGCATAAAGACCAGGGCATTAATATCTCTGCATATTAAGATTTCCAGTTACCCAAGCTGAAGTGCTAATAGTCATGTATGAGGTACGGGTGATGGAAACACCACCATAAAATCTTGCCACAGTGACGACTTCTGTTGGCTGTGCACTGGTGTTAAGTGCATACTGTGGTATGATTATGATTATGACTCCTTAGAGGCCATATTCAGTGCCATCAAAGGTAATCATTAACAATTCTGAGTGATCATCTTCATCTGATGATGCATTTCCTTCCTAAATATTAGACAGAGATGGCAAGAAAGCCTTTCTGATCTCTGCACTCTCAGCATGAAATAGTCTACAAAAAGACTTGAAACAGGAACCTGTTTCTCTTATTGAGTTCAAAGTTGTGAAAGATGACTCCATCGGGAGTTTCTGTTGCCTTAAATAAGTTGTTCCGAATTCTCTCTCTCTGTCTGTCTGTCTGTCTCTCCCTCTCTCTTGTACACACATCCAACAGACCCTTTTCAGCAGGAGCTTTCTAAAGTGTGGTAATCCCAATGTGATCAAGGTTCCAGAAATGTTTTGCTGATTCATTTGTAGTACCCAGATTTCAGAATAGCTGGGATCCATATGGTTCCGCTCATTCAATCAATCAAAGAATTTACGATGCAAGAGTAATGGATCACTGAATCGGATTTGCAGTTCGAAGTCTGAAAAAACAAACAAACAAACAAAAAAAACAAGAAAAAAATCATGGGTACAAGTCTGTGTACATAACAGCCTTAGCTTGGTAAAGGACTACAATTTCCACAGTGCTGTACGTCACAGTGCCTTTTTCGATCTCCGGCTCTCCGTGATAAATGGTTTTGTGCCGGATTGTAACCACCGCTCCGGTGTCCACTATTGTACAGCATTTACAGATTCTCCAAAGAGTGAATGCTTGAAAGAACGGTGGATCAGACTCATATGGTAAGATCAGATTTCTTTCAAACAGCCATGTGGGGTGCTAGGATACTGGGGGGGGGGGGTTATGGAGCACATAGCTAGCTACCTAACTTGGGTCAAATTGGTGTTGAGGAGAGCGTGACAGGGGATCAAGCGTAAGAGGGTAAGAGCTGTTCTGATCATGTGATCGGTTGTGAGTTGCTGATGCTGGGATATTGCAGTAGGTGTCATGGAAACATATGTGTCACATTCAACATTCAATCACTGATGATAGCAATAGGGTTGAGCTGATGAACGATGCCATTGTCCATGAGGACCTTAGATGGCTGAGCACGTTGCTAGCTTACAGAGCCCCCCACGAGTCACCTGGGAGAAAAAAAATAATTGATGTGAAAATCCGTACCCACGGATTAGTAAACTGTACCCACAGAATCTGTGCGTACAGATTCGTCAACTGTACCCTCAAATTAGCAATTTGTGCCCATAGATTTGTAATAATCTGTGGGCACATCGCACATCGGATCATAAATTAGACCTACTTGTGTGATCAATCAATGGGCTATAATGGCTCACAATATATAGGCCTAGTGGTGTGTAATGACTGTTTTGGCTCACAATAGGCCTGGCGGTGCCTAATGGATGTGCATATCAATAAAATGGCTGTCAAAACGAATCACTGTGGCTAAAACTACAATCTTTTCATAGATTTTTCATTTTAATTACAATAATGATAATACAATTTCTATTTCTATCAGGCCAAATGTACAAAGACAAACAAAAAGGTGAAACTTCACCTTTGATGCAACCTTATTTGATAATTAATACAAGAGAATAATTCTTATTCCATTCCCATCCCATAGCTTGGATGACAATTTATAAAAGTCTTAGCCACGATTGGTGACCCAACAGTCTGAAACACATTGGATTGGATTGAAAATTGGATTAAGTGTCTGACTTTCACCTGATGACCCCAGTTGAGTCACTGCAAAGGAGTCGTCTTGATGATCATGGTAAAAATGATGTCAGGCACCCACAGGGGGGAATTATGTTTCTCTAACAGTTCAATGAGCAATCGTGTCCTGAAATCTTTGGTCCTGATTCACTAAGATTGCATTGCGGGAGGAAATAGTTCGAGCAAATTGGTCCTGAACTGCAGAAGCAAAGTGCATCCTATTCACAAAAATATATATGCAAATATCAAGTGATCGTGCAAAAAAACACCCACAATTTATAACTGCGCCTGCAAATTGCACAATTTCCAAATGGCTACATTTACATGCACATAATAAAGTGACTATTGCCAATGCAGCTTTTAAGGTTAATAGTCTGATTAAGCCATTTACATGATTACATAAACTGACAACTCCTCATAATAATCTTGTTTACATTACTGATACGTTACTATTTATTTTTAGTATCTGAAAGATATATATACGTATATATATATTCATATATGAGAAAATTGTGGAAATGGGATTTTTATGTTTTTTTGTTGCACTAGCAAATTTAACCAAAACAATTACAACCTTGATTCTGCTCTACTACATCATGTTGTTCATCGCAGCCATATGGCTATCTCTATTATAATTACAAAATCCCATGCTTCTGACACTACTTTTGGAAAACCCATTGGAAAGAAGGAGATGATGCAAGCAATTGCTGCACCCTGGGCAACCCAGTGTTTTTGGATGAGGATACAGAGTGAGGAAACAGGTGGTCCTGAGGGAGTTCAGTGATGTAGAGTGGAGACAGAACTTCAGATTGGAGCTGTGTGATCTACTGCGAGCGTCTCCAGTGCGTCCAGGATGTCACCATCTGTGCTCCTATACTCCTGATGATTTGCACTGTATAAACTTGGAAGGTGTACGGAATAGCCTACCAAATTATAGCCAACCAGTTTGGTGCGTACAAAAGCATAGAGTACTTATTTTGTAACAGCCTGGTGCTATTTGAGCAAGATTCAAACAAAGTACCCACATTGGATTAGATGTGCATAACTGCGCAGTGCTTGGAAAATAAACATCGTATCTCTCAAATTAGAGGCTGCAGATGAAACGCACATATCTGTCCCTCCGCCTTCGGATGAATATAGGGATTTCATCAACCAAAATAGATCCTACAAACAGTTGTGGATGACAGATATTGGTAAGAATCAGCCCTTAATCTAGCCCAGTACAGACTACAGTTCCCTTCTACCTCCACATAACATGTTGAGCTGGAGACATGCGCAACTTTGTCATAGTTCAAGAAATGCGACTAAAGTGTATACATGTCCCAACAATGCCAGGAATTGAATGGGATCTATGGGTCCTCTGTTCTATTCTCTTCTTTTATATTATTGATAAGATGCAATATCATCTGAGTCGGTATCTCCAAATAATTTCTGGCTGTTGCAGTTCAAGGATAGAAATTCTCGCAATGCTCACATGCTCTCTAACTGATCTAATTTGCTGGTGACAATGTCTGCGTCTTGCGTAAATAACAGCCGCCATGGTAAAAATCCATCTGACCCAAAAAGTGGCTAATTTAAGGGTCTCACCCAAGTAAGCAATTAAGAGCACCTTTTGAAGGATTTTGTTTGCGGTACGTTTCCTGCAGGAGCGCATACTGCCTGATGTTTTGTGAATTGGTTGCTAAGCCAAATTTACATGACCAAGCCCCAAGTCATATAATTTAGGCAATAATTATATGTAAAACTCCTATCTACATATGGATGAGGAGCATTGGCAGAACGCTCACAGCGCACCGTTAGTGATTAGCAGGAGCTCCTCTTTCTCTCATTGCGGAGGCTTTGCATGTTCAGTTACCTCCGCAAACGCTTAGTGAATCAGGGCCTTTGTATCTGCTACAAATCGCCAGTGTTACTCTGACAGTGTAAAAGCACTATGCCAATGTTTCCACATTCATCGGAGTTAATTTAACACTTGATAGTTTTGAACTCTCTCCCCAGAACCATATCACCTCTATGAGTGGACAAACAACTCAAACTTGTCAACTCAACATATATTATCACTGAAAAAATCAACTTATTAACAGTTGAAAATTGACTGTGTCATGATAAGCATTAATCTTGATCTCTTAACTGAAATGCACCCTATTCCATTACTGGCCCACCAAAACCCTTGACTTTATGTTGCTAATTCATTGTTAATTTACTGTTGCACCTCTGCACTTACTTTGCCAGCTACTATTGTCTTGAGCTGAATGTACCGAGAAAATGAGGCGAAAAGGCAAATTATCTGAGTCAGCTCCCACAACGACAACCCCGGCAGCCACCTGCTTGGAGCTGCACCAGCACAGCTCTCCCTCTCTCCCTTAAGAGAGCTGGCAAATATAACTGAGTACAATGCGGGTAAAAACCAGATGATGAAAGGTAAATATGTATTCCAGGTGGGGTTTGTTGATCTCTGCTGTGTATTGCCCTTCCCTGGTAAACAGTGTCTGGAGTCGGGCATCAGTGGCCTTCAGTCCTCTCCTTCTTGGGGTATTTGGGGTGAGCAGCTGCTCGTCTTCCACGCACTGACCCAGGATGTGACTTCCCCTAAGGGGGGAGATATAAGGGCAGATGCAAGGATACACAGAGATAGAGGGAACCACTAAAACAGTAGTCGACATTTGTTGTATGACATGCTTCTGTGTTCAACAACACCACTTCCGGAAGCGCATGTTGCTGCCAATGGAGACTGAATTGGAGTAAAATGTCCATAGTCCTTCATTTGTTACCCCGGAACCCATTAAGCTCACTGAAAATGCTGTATCTTTAAATTAGAGTACATTATATGACATTTTAAGCTAACGTTGGACATAAAAGGTTTTAATCTGACAGTAGCAATATGCTCTTGCTGGCCAAGGGACATGCCATGACCTTTCCTTCAGTACCAGCCTCAAAGAAAGTTTTCTCCTGGCAAGGTGAATTGTGCAATGTAATCAAACCTGGAGGAAATTTAAGGAAATAGCAGGACAATTGGGCCATTAGCCTCAAAATTACGATGCCTGCACTACCAAATAATTTGGTAGGAGCAACTTAAATTATGTATTCTTGGCTGATATGGACACAAGATGCTTTATTTCTTTAATTTCCAATGCAGGGCTTATTTTGTGCAATATACACATAGTTTTTGAAATGAAAAGTTCGTAATGGTCATCTGGGGCCCACTCAATGGTCTGTTACTGCATACTGGCTTGGTATTTATGAATTTAAGATCCTTTTCGAGTCGCGCCTTTAGGAAACAGGCAGGAGACAGTGAGGCTAGTGAAGTGTGGGCTAATGGGCAAAAGAAGCCCATAGAGTCCCATCTTTGACTGCAGACAGCCCCTCGCTGGTGCAGAGATGTTGATTACTGTGGAGCATGCCCTAAGAGATGTCATTAATCAAGTTAATGAAACACAATGTCAATAAGAACCCTAACGAGATTCCCCTGCAAACCGATGGCCAGCCTGACATCAACATGAGAAACCCTGCTAATGGAGTCAGTGTCATCCCTCTTTGACGTCCTCGATTACAAGCACTAGCCACAATGCTAGCATGGGCTGAATGAGCGCATGGGGGAAATGTGAAATAAAGAAAAAGAAAAGGGGAACACACACACAACTCTGCATTGCTCCTGGGTGATTTATTTGTAGACGCAGAGAGCAGGACAATATTAGATTGGGCTGAGTTTTTGCCAGGTAACAGAGTGTACTGTATAAGCTGCGATAGAGGAAGGAAGGAGCTCAATTATGCTTGAGTAACTTGTTTTATGCCTGAAGAAGATCTTTTGGGTTTACAGTGTAAATATATCATATCACAAGCAAACCTATTTAACTGTGTCCCTTTTTAGTTTGTTTCTTCCTATAATGTATTTAAAGATGGCCATGTAAGTTACAAAAAAGTTACAAAATGTGGTGATTGGAATATCAAGCAGGCATAGCATCGTTCCACCCAGAGCGACAGAGAGACATCTGAACATCTGTATTGTAAATGACCGCAGCCTCCCAGGGACCAGATCACAGCGCACTCAGCGATGTTCCTGCTACTTTCCATATGGCCTTTTAATCTCTAGTTCTCACCCGTGTGCGGCATGTCAGCCAGTTATGTCCTTATTTATTATGTGACATCACGCAAATGACCCCTGAGTGCCTCAGATATGTCCTGTTGCAATTTGTTTAAACAATTACTTGTCTTTGCTTAATTGGGCAAGGCGGACGGCTCAGTGATCATCACTCATCTCCTCTGTCGCTTTTATTTCTCTCTCTCTCACTCAGGGTATTTCTCCTCAATGACATAATGATTATGTATCTCCATTAATGCAGAGATATGGTAAAATCCAATTAGGCCTATCTAAAGGAATAGCTTCTGTTTTAAGCTTGGTCATCAGTAGTATATACAGTAACTATAGCAACTATAGGCAGCGAACCACAGCGTTTCAGGTGACATCATGCTGTAAGTGTCCATGTTTGAGTTTGCATACTGCAGTTCATGGACATTGGTCAGTAAATACAAATAAACATTTTCCTCCCTTTTGTAAACATGTAGTTTCCATTTGTAAATATTAAAAACTAAGAAGAAAATTACAGCAACTAATTGTTGCCGATCCAATCAAGACAGCAGAAAGCCAAAGTAATGGATTAGGGTGTGGGGGAGGTTACAGTGGACGCTGCTGTGAAGCAATCCAGTAGATGTTTAATTTATCCTCAAGTACCCGGGGGATGCTGCACAAATTGGTCACAAAAAGCAATGTGAATTGGTACAGATAAGGTTAGTGGCTGCTAAGCTAATATATGAATATAACTGCATGTAAAATAAAAAGATATAAAAAGAGGATGCTGACTATGAGAGATCAACACCAAAATGGCTTCCAATCGCTAGGCTGCTGTGTTGTCATGTGGCTATGAGTAGAGCTCCATCAAATTGCATCCAACAACAGGGGGGACAATCAATCTAGAGTTCAAGAAATATAAAAGAGCACAAAATGAAACAAATTTAAGGAATGGGAACCGATGATTCAGCCGTGCAATAGCTCCATGCTTGTGAGTATTGGAAATGCGGACAGGGGGGAGGGGAAGTGATAGGTTGGTGAAAGATATTTAACTATGCCTTTGCATTTACCAATTGTTAAGAAGAGAAAGGATTACAATGAATCAAAATCAAACAATTATGTAAATTGATCCACTCAAGCAACTAATCTGGATTACAATTCTGCAACTAATCCATCCAGCTCCTCTTCATTAGAACATATTGATAGCACTTTTGTAAGAGGGATAAGATGTGCTCAGCTTTCACTAAGCACTTTCTAAATGGCTTCATATTATCATCATTAGACTAGGCTAGACATATTGTATTTCCCAATATTCTAAAGATTTTTTTAAGAGAAAATGTTCTTTTTTGGAGTTCAATAATGTAATAATGTGATTATTGCATTTTTTTTTTTTTTTTATAAAAGCAGTAGTACTGACAAAGCTATCTGATTGGTTAAATTGGACACTCCACTCTATATTCAACAGTTACAGTACACACTGATTCTTCAGAACTGGGACAAATCGGGCTTTAATTTTGAAAAAACACAATTTTTTTTAAAACGTTTTCAGCTAACAAGGATGTTTCAGTGCAGTCTCCTGATTTTTTTTTTCCCATGTTCGTGTCATTACTTGGTTTGAGTCTACACCATCAGACACAGCAAAAAACAAAATTCATGTTTTTTTTGTTTTTTTTTGTTTCTTTCTTTTGACCAACACAGATTCAGAGCCTCAGAATCTTCCGTTCTGCTCCACAGTTACACATATGTGCAATTAAATGTTGAATGTTGACTTTTGTTCATTTATTACACCACCACAAATACATTAACTTACCTCATGCAACTTTATCTTCAGTATTAAAGATATAACATAATCATTTCCAACATCAAAAAGCACGTCTTTAAGTTCAGAGAGATAAATGTTTTTGTAAGGAGATATGAACACATTTATTTAAAATCAACTAAAAGTCCATCTGACGGAGATGACAGAGCTATAACAACAGATAACAGGTCATTATTTAAACCACCCGGTCAATTCCTGTTCAGTCCAAACGATGAAATGAAAATATGAAATATGAAATGAAAAGATCAAATGAAAATCACCAAAACAACAAGGTTTGACATGACAGTCCTTACTATGTAATCGCATAGTTTTTAAAAGTAATAAAAAGTCATGTCTGATTTAAAATTATTCAATTAAAGTATTTACAAAGTAAACACCAAGTACCAGCCTTCAATAAGTAAAGTTTTATCTTCATTTTAGTTTTTAGCGATTACATCAAACCTCAAAACAATGAAACATCAACTGTATCTATCATGTATATGGTGAGAACATTATGTTTTATTTAAGTACAGATGTTAATAAAACATGACAAGACATATTAGCATTTACTATGATCATAAATGATTGTCAAGCCACCATAAAAGATGCTTTGGTGATATTTGTTAACACCGTCAAATAGAAAACCTGACGCTGTTGATGTCTGACAGTGTTGACAAACTATCACATATTCACATGTCACCCATGTCTTCTACACTGGAGCCATTTTGTTTTCCCTCTGTTGCCAACTGCCTCTGGGCCCTACTTGAAATGCATAAATTTAGTTCAGCAACAAATATTTCCAATATAAAAAGATAGTGCTGACATATGGTTGACAGCAGTTATATCAATATACTGTATGTCTCCATTATCAAAAAAAAATAAAAAAATTGCAAACTTACAAGAACCTTGCATTACGCACATGTGGAAAGCAGATAAGGAAACCCCATATATTACAGCTGACCATGTGGTTTCATGATTTTATGATTTTTTTTAAATATCTGATGATGGTGACAGCAATCAGATAATAACAGTAAGTGCTGTTTAATATTCACTGCATTTGGATCTTTGCATGGTGTTCATGTTCCTCTTTCAGTTCATACTTGTATTTAAAATTTTAAAGAACTTTTAACCCATTTTGAAGTTGTGATCTCCTCTCTGAGGACAAGTGGTTTTACAGGTAGTGGGATGATATGCAGTCACATAATTTACAAAAAGTATAAAATATGAAAAACAATGAAACAGATGACCATTATTACTTTTCAACAAGCACTTTTTCACAGAGGATTTTTCCCTGGAAAGACCCAGGATTTGGTGCTTTGTCCCTGGCTGGCACCACGTCTAGAAATGTCCCGGGATTTCCCCCCTATCCGGACGCCATTAGTATTACCTGTGGCCATCCTGCACATCCTGTCCGGAACAAACATGTCACTGATTTTCCCCGGCTGACATTACCTCCATGTTAAAGATAGATTAGATGAAACTTTATTGATCCCCATAGGGAAATTAGGTCATTGCAGCAGCTAAAGTAATAGGATTCAGCACAAAAAAAGACTAACAGAATATAAGCAAACAAATAGAATGTAACATAATCAATAAAAGGAAGAGATAGTGCGTCTAAGCAAAGAAAATAGTGGAAAAGAGCGCAGGAGCTGCTGCATCTGGCGTTACGACCATGTGGAGCCACTTAAAGAACAGATGAAATGAAAAATGCCTTTTTAACCCTTTTAGATCACATCCCCGGTCATACTGTGCACCTATTTAACAATATATGCCAAAAAAAATACCAAAAATCAATTTCATTGTATTCTTATATCAAAATTCAATCATGTTTTCTTCCTGTAAAACAAAATATGCCGTGTGCTGACGTAAGCATGCCCGTAACTAATTTCAACCAATAATATCATGACATCCACCCATCAATCAATCTTCAACTTTTAGCGCACAGAGCTAAGAGGCTAAGATTCATTAGTTAGCTAGCTAGCAACGGCATGGTACTTCGGTGTGTCTTCGGGTGTTATGACACACCCACTTTTCAACGTTCAAATCAAATTCCTCCCAACGTTATGTCCCACCTGTCTTTCCTGTTTCACTCGGAAATACGTCACGATACGGAAGTTAGATACTCTCGAAATGCCGTTTCATCTCGACTTTAAAGAGAGTTTTGCCTGTTTTGCTGTACTGCGGATGACGTTGTGTGGCATGTTCCTGGATTACCACAGTCGCAAAAAAAAAAAATTACTGTCTGGATGATTGACATTGGTAAAATCAAATTACTGACCTTCCTTTCTAATACTGATACCATCTGTCCTTATTTCCCTCTCAATAGAAATGATCAGCTTTAATTTTTTCTTTTCTCCTCTAAAGGGTTTTCAAACCACATGCAAACATCCTTACATAGCTAAACTGTTGTCACATAAATAAACAGATCAAATTTCAAATTGTTGTCACCAGCCAACAATTTGAATGCATGACTCAAATTCCTGTTGCTCTTGTGCGCAAACAGCTACTGTAGCTATGGCTTGGTCCAAAAAAAAAAAAAAAGTCTGATTAATTACAAACTGCAGAGTGAGTTTTCAGATTTTTGCAGTTCTTGTCTCTTTCTTGTCTGGTCACCATAGCTTAGAACACATGTAAACACTTTAATGACCTAAGTATAGGCTGAATCATTATTGTGTTATATGAATCAGTGACAGAGTAGAAAAAATGACATTTATATGAAAATAGTTAGTGCTTAATCTGCAATGCTAATCTGTAATGCATCGTATCAGAGCAAACTTTGTTTGTTTGTTTCTTCCTTTGTCTGAGGTAAACTGTCAAAGAGAACAACACTGCTCAGCATGGAGTCTTGTGCTACAAAGTCCAAAGCAAAGCAAACACAGCTGTCTGTAACTTTTCCTCCACAACTCTCGTCTCACTAAAGACAGCGCTTGCTAGCTAATTAGCAGCTGGGAGATGCTGCCAACGTCTCGGCTATTAATGCCATCCTCTCATTTAACCTCAGTCTCAATCCTGATAGACACCCTCTTCCCAAGAAAGTAGCATTAGTTAAAACTCACCAAATTCCACGACAACCCAAATTTTCCTTAATAACATATCCGAAGTAATTGGTTAGCTGCTCTGTGAAATGTAGATCTTACCAAGTGATTTAATGTAGTATTTTGTCTTCAAATTGTTTTCTTAGCAACAATTTCCTGTTTTTCACAGAACAAGCAGTCAAAATCTACCAGTGGTTGAAATTGTTTAGCTTCAATCCAATTCAACTTGTTTCAAAAATATTCTTGAAACAAGTGGAATGTTCTTCCAAGATATTGTAGTGAGTTGAGATTTTTTATTCAAGACCAGGAACAGTGGCCCATGCAGAATGATCATAAGACAATTATAATATATCTAGATAATGTAGCTCTAAGAATGGTTGATATTAAGGCAACAAGGGCCTTAACTTGAATAGTCACGGACTGCAAAGGAGCACTGCTCCCCATTCACCTTTAAAAAAAAAGGTCAATAAACCTTTCATCTTAGGAGTTGTGAATGACCTTTAAAAGGCTTAAGCAGCATGCAGCCATTAGTTAAAATTGGCTTGGAACAGCTTGGAATTGAATAACCGATGATTATCGTCAGTCATCTACATACATTGTATAATGTATTTTTTTTTTTTTTTTCCTACTATTAGCTAGGTGAATAAAAATGAATAAAATGCCATGATATTCTTGTACGATACAAAGGCAGACAATCTCAGCACCTTAGGACTTGTTGCATTGAAACGTGAATAATCGCTCCTTTAACTGTATTTAAAGGCATTGCTGTGAGTGACATTGTCCCAAGCAGATTATTCACACATCTACTAAGAGACCCTGAAGTGAGTCTTTGGTCCCTCGCAACAATGGAAACCAACCTTTTGACTCATTTGCATAATAATTCTATTACTCTATATAGTGTTCACTACTGTCACAGAGTTCCAACAATTTCCCAAATCCCCATGCTTCTTCTAATGGGGGACAAATGCAATTTCATTTCGGCATGAGGACCTTGAAGGGTCAATTTGGAAATGGGCACGGGAGAGCCCCCCATCCCCCCTCCCCCCTCCCCCCCATGTTATCAAGCCAGACAGACCACTGTCAGACTAACGTGACGGTGGGTGGGTGGGGGCTTTGGAGCCTTATGGCATGGAAGACGTCGGCGCCAGCCAATCGCTGACTTTCAGGGACAAGCAATCTCCAAGCACAGCATGCTGAAATAACCCGACCCTTGATGGCGGAAACTAAATTTGATTTAGAAAAAAAAAAAAATCGTAATGCAGTATTTTGAATAAGATTTCCATATGGTAATAGGCTGCGCACTGAGACACAAATAGGATTCCAACTGGCCTATTAGCACTGATGAAACTGTGTGAATGTCTGGGCTAAGAATCCAGGTTTGACTGAAGGGGATGCCACAGAAATGATAGTTTCTGTTTATCTCCAACTTTGTCCTTCATTGGAATAAACCTGTACTTAATTTCTGACCAGAAGCTTTAGCCTTCCTGAGAAAGACTGGAGAAAAAACTGCTAAAGCATTCTGCCACGTGCTAATGTGTTGTGGGTAGGGATTTTTTTTCATCAAAATGGTAAAAATGATCTGCCTTAAGGATAAGTACACAAAGTGGAATTTTCGACCGGTTGGGCGTCCAGACACATTTGATATTTTCCCTTTGGCTTTGCACATTTTAGTCTCTTTTATATCAGTTACAGCTACAGCAACCTAAAGCAAATAAAAAACATAGACCTTTCACAGCTTCATAAAAATGTGACGCTACCCATCAGTCTCCAAGACAAACAGCAGGAGGCTGAGGCAACGCCATAAAAGTCTATCCTTTGTGCAAGTTTAAGAAAAGGCACCGCCATTTCAGTGGAGGAGAGAAAAACAAACAGCCTTTCATTTGTTTGTTGCCATTTAAAAGTTGAACATAATCCCCCTATTTTCTCTGGCAGATTTCAAACTCACTAAAGAGGTATGGAAGTTTGCAACTTTCCCAGCAAAACTTGAGCGAAAGGCATATTGGCTAGAGTTCAGGATTTCAAGTGTTATTGAAGACATTACACTGGAGTCTTTTTGAAGTTATGGAGGCTCTGTGAGAGTGTTTCCAATTTGATTCTGAATGAGGCATACAGCGAGAGTGATTTAGCCTGGCAGGAATCACAGGATAAAATTCTGACATAATGTCACTTTGACTCAGGGCGTGTCATTTCCATTACAAATGACAATGCGCTTAACAGTCAGCTGAAATAGAAACAGAGAGAGAGAGAGAGAGAGACAGAGAGAGTGGGAGGGAGAGAGAGAGACGTGAGGGTGAGACAAAGCAGGATCGGATTTGGAGGGTGGAAAAAAAAAATGTTTGCAGAATGCAGGGAAACAGTTGTTTGATCAGCCAGTTCTGAGTGAGCTGCTGTAACTCTGGAGTTTCGTTGCTCATTTGTTCTTCTGTCACTCTGATGAAGAAGTGATCAAAATGAAACTGCTCATTCATTGCTGCTTATGTTAGAAATAGAAAAGTTGATTTGGCTCAAAGTTGGCATTCCCTATCAAATGAACACCCTCTGTATTATACTCACCATGCAGAATACACTTTCTTTACTGTTTTTTTTTTAACATAACATGGATTTCTGATTAATCAGTGGCAGAGGAGGGGGGTGGGGTATTGACAAATTTTTCAGGCATAAATCTACAATTTTTAATCTCATATTTCCATTTTCCTTCCGTATTGATCCATTATGTATCATCAGCGGGGCTTTGTGAATGTGTTAAGCTACCGCGTAACAAACAGAATGGGGTGTCCCATCAACATCAGCAGCATGATCAATGGGAGAGATGGCTTGGGTCAACAATTTCAAAGCCTGTGTTTACTGAGGCAAAGTATTGGAGCAAGAGGGGCCAGTGGAATAGAAGTCGCAAACTGGAATCAATAGAACAGCTATCATCATTTGCAGGGTTTATTAATGGCTTTGCCCCAAGCCGGCAAAAAAAAGAGTAACACTCACTTGCATTTAGGCAACACTCCAGCGCTTATGGAGCTCGGTTCCTATCAATCATCACAGTGTACGTTGCTCTCAGCAATGGTCTGGCTACCTCCATTCGCCTCACAAAAACACTCCCTTCAATCAATTAATGAATGGCATCAATTATGTGACCAACCTGCCAAGATATACAAATGATCCAGAATGGGTCAAAGTCTAAAGCTAGCAATAGTGAGGCTCAATTTAATTCACTTTCTTACTGTAGCTCAATAGAATTTTCATGAATTTTAAAAGGTATTTCCACCTGTACACAACTGACACCGGTATCATCAGTCACCCAGGATACAGCCATGAGGCAACGAGTGTTTCCACCAAAAGGTGCGAGCTATCCTTGTGGTTGTCAGATCATTTCCTGTAGGTAAAACGCTACATTCACTTACTGAGAGACTACAGAAAGTGTCATCCACTATATCAGACAGCAGAAAAAGAGACACACCGCTATCTATGGCAGTTAAATAGTTTCTACAGAATGTGGCAGTTGAAGAATAGGGGTTCAGTTCAGTCAAATATCACTGCAGTGTAAAGCAAATGAACAAATCCATTTTTCCTGCTGTCAAATCAAATTGCCGAACGCTTTGTGATAGATGAAAAAGAAAAGACATAAAGATCTACTTTTTAGCGTTGCCAGACAATTATAGACAACTTTTGATTAATATGGAGGATATGATAAAAGATATGAAGATGAAGATATGATAAGAAAAAAAAAAAAAGAATTTGGGTGAAGTATGAACTGATCCACAAGCTATCAACCAAAAGCAATGACATAAAACCATAACAGAATAATGGGGGGAACTACAAGACAATAGAAAGATGGGAGGATTATCACTTCTCACAGTCCATGAAAGAATAAAAGGCCCGGCTAATGAATTCGGCTGATTGAGCGAGCTTAGCTTGGTTTATCTCTTGTGTGGTTTTATGCTCTCCGGCGTCTATACAGATTAGACACTGCGGTTCTGGCCTTGTGGTACAGTACCATGTCCGCGGGATTAGCCCACTTTAACACAGCTCCCGCAGTCTTGACCCACAGACTCGAAAGTGTAGTCCTACTTGAGAGGGCCCGCTGTAAAAGCCAGGGAGCCTGATCCAGGATTACCATATCTGGACCCGCTGTGCTGGGATACACTGACATGAATGGCAGTGCAAAGATCTTGGAATGATCCTCCTCCCTCTCCCTCTCCTCTCACTCCTCTTTCACTCTCATCCTTAAACCACAAGGCAGAAGCAAATAAGCATCACCTTGTCCGAGGCTTCGGTAAATCTGCAGTACCTGCAGTGGCATAATGCTGTTGGAGATGATGCGAGTCGTCTGGAGGAAGGGTTTGAAGGCGTATTCACAGTCACAAGCGGCGGTTACCGGGGTCACTGTCACTGCGTTCATTACAAGGCACGAGCGTTAATTGGAAACAACACAGAAAATGATAGAAACTGTGCTGCATTGTTTCTTGTACAGTATATTCCAATGCATAAAGCACATCCTTCCCATAAAATAATTTGCCACAGGACATAGAAGTCGTAGAGTCGTCTGTTATCCATTTTATGCTTGGCCTGTATTCCTCCGCCAAGTGTTCTTTTATTGTAGAATTGGGAAACGAACAATGTGTGCACTCTGCTGTGAATTCTCCTCGGAATCCTTGACAAGGCTTGAGAGAAAGATAAAACAGGCATCAAATAGTCAGATCTCCATGTATTTCATTGTGGAGGCTGAGTATCTTTCTCTGCATGCAAATGAGAACGGGTTTTCTTTAAAGGTACTTGCGCTTATTTCTATCTTACCATAAAGTTGGAGTTGGGCCCATAAATTTAGCAATCCACAAGAATCATACTACCCAATTTGCAAACAAAATAAATGGTGAGATGTTTGTTGAGTGCAACAATAACATGCGCAGAATGTGGAATTTTGTGAAGTATGGCATATGGCAACAATATCAGTAAAACAGTATGTCCAGACTGCAACATTGGCTTCAAGGGAGTAGCGTATTTATTAAAGTAGACAAGCAAGTGCAAGTTTAAATCCCCATTTCAAACAAAGCTGCAGTGAATATTCCTCATCCAGTTGAGTTTACCCTCAGTCATGATACCGGAATATTTACGACAGACCTTCATTCTGCAGTGCTAAACACAAATTAACACATTAAAGTAAACTGGGCTGACCTGTTGATAAGCCATGTCTTTCGCAGAACATCAAAAAACCTTCAATAGCAAGCCTGAAGACAACCCGGCAAATGAAAAGCCTCATCATTATCTGACTTTGCCCATATTGTTCACACAATATGAAATGAATGAAATTGTGTCTGCAAGGAACGGGCGAGACGTTCCCCGCTGTGGGCACTAGTTCATGTGCCAGCGTGCATGAAAAAAAATTGGAGAACAACAGTAGCCTGAAGATTAGAGAAGCTGGCTTGTGACAGAAAAGGTTCCCAATTTGAAAACTAGCTTGGGCTGGGAAAATCTGGCTGTGGAAAGTGAATACACTCCCGAAGTAACTATTGTCATCGTTCCCTTGAGCAAGATACTGAACCCTGTTTTTTTTTTTTTAGCACAAAGGGTAGAGCACTGACACTACCAGGGTTTTGATTCCCACTGGGGCCACGCATGCTAAAAATGCATGCGCTCATGGTACTGTAAAACACTTTGGATGAAAGTGTCCACCAAATGGCAAATGTTATGTTTTAACCCCCAGCTCCCATGTGCGAGTGAATGTGTGTAATCCTGCAAGTACTCCCAGAAGCCATTGCTGTGAATCAGAAATGTGTTCTTAGTCAGGTTTGTCTGGTTGAATAATATGAAGGTATTTTTCTAGCAAAACACCTGAGAACTTGCATGGAATTTAAACTTACAAAATATTCACACACACCGTGTTGTAAATTTGAAGTCATAGAAAAGATTTACAAATGTGCTAGTTGAATAAATGCAACAGCAGCTGCAAATTTGTATTATCATATTTATTTTCTTGAATATATTTTTCTTTTTTCTAGTACAAGTACAGTGATTGTTTGGCCAATCAGAAGAGTCGTCTAAAGCAGCTTTCACCACACAATCTCTCAGGTGTTTTGTTAAACACACACACACACACACACACACACACACACACACACACACACACACCCACACACACAGAAAGACATGATTGGGACCCTCTGTTAAGTATCATTAACCGCTGAGAGGACACAAACAAGCTGCAAACCCAATTGTTATGCTTTCTAAACAAGCACTTTCCAAGCTTAAAAAAATAGCATTATGAAACAGACAAAAAGGTATTGCAATTATTTAAAAGAAAAATAGAAAGCAGCACATCACTATTACAAACACTTTACAAAAGATTATTTACTATTAATTGAAGGTCGGGCTAGGAGAGCGATAAATAAAGAATATAGCGTTTATAAACTGCTTATTTTTGTAGGACACTGTGGCATTTGATGATACTTTGTGCTCAGAATAATGCGTTTGAATTGAGCCAAATCAAGGATGCTGCATTTGTGGTGAAAATGTTGCTGTATGAGATTTCAGGGGAAATGATATCACTGTCCCTCTGAATTCTTTTCATCTTGCTTCTTTGATGCAAAATTGGTTTGGTGCAGCCGAGCACTTAACAACATCATAGAGTGGGTGGAATACTTCCCTGTCTGCACACAAACACCGAATCTCACAATCCTGTTTGGTCGTTTTGTGAGGCACAACACATACTTCTTTGTTTAGTGTTATCTCTTCATTAAGATCTGTGTCTGCAATATTTCTTTCTAAAATGTTAAAATGAAAATGAAGCTTCAAACGGGACTGTTCAACTACCAGTGACTCAGAACTAATGTGAAATCACTTATTTGAGGACAAACTCCCCGAAAAATGACACTCAGCGAGGGCATTTATGTAAATAACAAGTCAAGCCAAGTCAAGCTTATCTTTATTATCACTGAGAGGCAAATTCTGTTGGCAGAATCATCCACATTTAACACACACACACACACACACGCACACACACAAATTAATAACTAAATTCATAGCAAAATGAAAATATCACCCAATGCCATTCTCCTCCAGTAGACCTGACTCATGTCAAAATGCTTCAAGTGCCTTTTATTTGCTGGCATGTCCATTGTAAAGCCTGTTCATGCTGGAGTGAGGAAGCTGCCAAAATGCTTAGTGGGTATTCCACACTGAAATGGATGGCGACTCCCTTTCTTGCTGGTTTTCCTGCTGGCATATTTAACAGTTCTTCCAAATATGTGGTGGTTAAGACTGCATGGATCCAAACATACTGTACAGACAATGTGAAGGGATGCAGCCCTTTGCTCAACAGTCTGGTACAAATGTCTTAGTGGACTTAACAATAGATTGGATTTTCTAACATTAAACTTGTTTTTTTGCTTATCTGGGGTAATATGACTAGGGTTACACCGATATAATAGACCAATATATTGGGCCGATATGCTGTTTCAGAGGCTTTACCATCGTGCCAAGAATAAAAATCTGGGTGAGACACTGAATACTTGTAATTTTTTGGAATGAAAACTATCAAATTTAAAGATATTGAATATTGGCCCAATATTGGCGACTTCAGTCTAAAAATATCAATATCAGCCTTCAAAAATCCAAAGCGGTTGAACCTTAACGTAAGCCAAAAATAATTTTGGAGAAAATTCCAGTTTCTCATTTTTGCCTTAAAGGGGAAACTGAAAAACAAAGCTGTTTTATCCCGCACATGATTTCAAACATATCCCAAAACTGAGAACAGTCGTGCACAAAATCCTTTTTAGAAATTCAACTCAAAACAAAGACTGACAAACAGCTATCGAATGAAATAAGGATCTTAGCAAAATTTATTTTCTGAAAACCAATTACCCCAAAGGGTGGGAAAATAGCACTCGGATGAATGGAAAATGCCTCTATAATAGATCATCCTCAGGGCTGGACACGTCTCCTCTCAAAACAGAAACCAAACAACAACAACAAAATCTTTTAAACAACTCCCACACTGGGCAGTCAGTCATTTGTAGCCTCATGATTCTATAGATATTTATAAATATCTTGAATATGTACTTAGTTTTGCATTATCATATTTTTTTGTCCACATTTGTGTCTCTTCTACAGGAGCTCCAACGGGAACAAATTAGTGGAACAAAACACTTGATTTATTTTTGCCATGTTTCCACGGCGGGCAGCGATTTTATGCCATATGAATTCACAAATGGTGTTTATATCACCTTCCCACGTCAGCGCGCCTGGTAAAGCAGCATTCTGTAAATCAAACACAACAATGTCAACGTTGGATCATAAACCCATTTTAGAGGGTGATAGGGAAACTGGGCAGTGGTTCTCAGCTTTGGGGGCCGGGACCCCCCAGGGGGTCGCAACGTCATTTTTTTTTTGGGGGGGGGGTCACGAGATGACTTATAGGATAGGAAAGAAAACATTTCTACGATAGAAATTCATTATCATGTCAATTTTTGCTTTCAGTTTTTTTTGTTTTCAGCCTCCAGGCCTTCTCTGAAAATCAGACAACAAACTGAAAAGGGAAAATCATTTTTTGGTTGAACTGTTCACCACTCTGTATATGCAGCCTGCGATGGGGGGCTGTGAGTAGGCATCACTTTGTTTTAAGGGGTCACGAGCCAAAAAGGTTGAGAACTACTGTCTTAGGATAGAGTGCTTTGTAACCATTTCACTGGTGAGGAGATGACGGCCACAAATGGAGGTTATTCATCTCCTGCAGGCAAGTTTTTCATTGGGACGGGAAGTATAACAGGCCGCCTCCACAGGGCGGGAAGGCAAAGAGAGTTAATGGACGATTTGAAGAGTTTGTGAAAGGGATGAGCTGGGCACATTATTTAACCGTTTTCAAGCACTTTACGTCACACATCAGTCTTCAGGTTGCACCATTTCCCATTGCTTTGCACAGTTTCTATGAAAATGTTCTCCCAGGTCTGTATTCATTATGTATTGCAGAATGTTTGATTAGCATTTCTACAACCCTGCATAATGAATGGGCAGACTGGGCCTGTTTGTTGTCTGCATATTTTGCCCATATCTCAGCATTTGTGATTGTGCAGCTCTGTTATCTCCCAGGCCTGGCAGCTTAAGGGCTTGGATTTTCCTCCTTGGAAACTCCTGTGCTCCTGGGCAACAGGTCCCTCTAATGATGGGAAATTATGCCTGTGGCACGTCAATTATGGAGGAAAAATACTGGGGAGCAGTTGCGATTCATTTCTTGGGGCTTAGGATTCTTCTCATAAGAGGTTTTCTCTATTGCAACTTCCTTTTCACTCATAGTAGGCTGCCTCAAAATAGCACCATAATAATCATTAAATAACATATATATCAAATATTTTCATTGAGTTTGACCCAATCTATGAGTATTCAAGTATTGCCTGCACCACTTTTCTCAATAAAACAAAAATTCTTCCTCTTGACTGATATTATGCCATTATATTTCACAATTTCCACAGGACAAACAGACAAAACAGTGTGGCCTACTTTGTGTGGGAGGCATGTGTGATCCAGCAGATGTGATTTACCAAGCACCGATGGCCTGTGAAGGCCTATTTCCTGATCATAGTCAGTCTGTCATTCCGGGTGACCCCATCTCCACAGTGACACAGGAAAGCAACAAAGCCATGTTCCAAAGCACAAGGACCCTGCTGTTAGGTGGCCCGCCTCCATATGGCACCTGTGTGGAATTCCTCCTTTTTAATTAACACCGTTTGAAGGCAAGCAGCAGTCCCGTTTTCATGCAGGACAGGTCATAGCTGTGCAAAACACTCTCTCTGGAAGAGGCACAGCCAGGATGCTTAGACGGAAATAGCGGGAACTTCCCTGCTGTCTGACCTTTTTTAAACACTCCAATTAAACAGCAACTCATCCAGACATAATCACAACTCAAAATCTTGGTCATTACCACTATAACATCTAGTTCAAATTTCTATGTGACTGCTCACCCTAGATTTGGCACAATGTATGGTTACATCAGTCCTGTGTATTGTTAAATGTTTTAACATGCAGATATAATTGATTTGGAGTGATTTATTCTAAACAGGCTAACATTGGGTGTTTCATTGCCACTGTTTTTTGCGATAAACTTGGAGTCGCACTGGGAGCCTCTTGTCGTTTTTCAGTGTATCAATGTTGCCGAAGTACACTTGAAAATTCAGTCAATTTGGTGGCACTGAACTATGACACTATTACAGAGTCAATTAGGTAAGCTACAGTCTAAAGCGCTCCTATTCTTAGGGCTTACTGTGCAGATTCAGCTCTGCCTGAGGCATTTTGGGACTGTAGTCATAGGAAGGAGGTCAGGCAGAAGTCAATTGGTTTGATTGAAATCACCGCCCTTGCTTCAGAAGAGAGGAGAAAAATAAAATACAACATTGTGAAACCATGTCGTTTTTTTGTGCCCCTCACGCTGAAATGGCCGGGGGTGTAGATCGGGCTGTGTCCGTCTCTCCGTCAAATGCAATATCTCAGGTGATATCTCAGACACCACTGATCTGATTTTGACAAAGCTTGGAAGGATGACATCACTGCACTGTGTTCCAGCATTTAAAACGAGTACACTGATTGGCCTGATGGGGGCGTTAATTAAAATAAATAGTAAAAAAAAGTTACTTAGTTAAAAAAAATAACTCAAATGTGATATCTTAGACACTACTGGTCCTACCGGGTTTTTCTGGTGTTTAAAGGATAAGGCCGGTGTTTTTTAATGCATTGCTTACTGTCAACAAATCCTATGAAAATAACAAAATCAGCAATGCTGATTTTGTTTTGCCAGCAAATCTCATCCATGTAGCCGGTGCCCAATGAAGCCATGTCCCATCAGCCATAGAACTCCATTGTATTAAAAAAACGATTAAAAACACGTCACAGAGCCATGCCGTTGCTCTGGGCAACATATTTCATCATCACGATGCACCGGGCCGGCCGACTTTTTCCTCAAACAACTTAATAAGCCGGCTGTAAACACTTTGCATCTCAGGAAAGTAGTTCTGTAGCACCGAAAACAGTCCCCGGCGTAATGAAGAATTTGTTCCCATTTGAATTTGATTTGGTAATAACTACAACAGCCTGACTTTTCGTGGTAACAGTTAGTGATTTTTAAAATTGAAACTATGTCTTTGTGAGCTGTATGGAGCCAATGACTTCCGGGTTGACGGCTAAACACGGTACGTGGGAAGTCAGAAAGTAACGGGAGTAGAGCAAACGCATTGTTGATTTTGTTATTTTCATAGGATTTGTTGACGGTAAGCAATACATTAAAAACACCGGCCTTATCCTTTAAAAACATTACACTGATTGGCCTGATGGAGGAAGGTCAATTTTTTTTTAACTCAAATGTGAGATCTTGTTACTGATTGGCCCAAGCTGTGACTGCATCATTCCTGAGGGGACGACATGTTCACTTGTTTTATTTCGACACTTCAATAAAATTCCAGTGTTTGTTGTATATTTATAAAAGCAAAATCATAAGAAGCCATTCAGTCAGAGACAGAACGCATTCCTGAAAAACACCTAACATGCTGCCAGCCTTCAACAGCTTTTACAGCGACATGGCAAAAAAGGCCTGTAGCCATTTTTGCTGTCTCCCCTGTGCTTGGCCAAATCATCTGCTCCAGGAAAGATTAAAAGTCTCGCCAGAGCAGCTGTTCACAAAAATAAGGAATTCTGACATGGGCCTGTAAGAGAAAACTGATCTGCGGTGTATAGGAAAACAACGATTTTGGCTGGAAATTTCACCATGAGTAAAACAGCTTGCCGCTAGTTTTAAGCTCGCCACCTGTTTTGTCTGGAAACCAATATAACAGCGTAAAGTATCAAACCCAAGTATATCAGTTGTACATTCACAATTTCCATGAACTCCCAACATCTACGCTACGCTGATGACAACATCACACAAACAACAAAAATCAAGAAGACCCAAGGCAACCTGCTTAGGCCAAGAAATAACTATAGTCTCAGAGGGGGTGAATCTTGAAGTGCATGGTATCCACATTGCACTGCATAAAATTAAGTAATAATAAATAAACAAAATAAAGCATCAACAAACACTCTCACTATCACTTTCACACACACACACACACACACACACACACACACACACACACATATAGGCACAGCTCCTCTTGAATGTCTCTCCACAGTTACTTCAAGGCAGCCCACAGAACTACAAAAACCAAGAGCCATATCACAGAGGACATATGCACTCATCAACAGTTATTTGGCGGCAGCGTCAAAAGACTAATTCCCTAAAGAAAGAAAGAAAGAAAGAAAGATGCAAACAAAGGAAGAAAGGCACAGCCAGAAAGTGCATGAGAGAGAGAGAGAGAGAGAGAGAGAGAGAGAGAGAGAGAGAGACATAGGGGATCATCTTCTTTCATTCAGACATTTTTTTATATTTAACTTATACTGCTCAACCAAGGCGACCATTTCCATTTGCAAATGTATTTACTGCATATTCAGCATTCAGCCACCAGCCACCATCAACACCAAGAAAAATTCTGGTATATTTAATGTATTGGTGAAAAAAGTGTAACCCTAACCCTTTCGATATTTGAAAAGTGTAAAAGCAATAATTCTAAAAAATAACATAAACACGACTAAGATGTATCTAATTTGTGTACAACGTAGCCTACTATAAAGACTTTATAGAACGTCAAAGTTGATTAGTGCGTCACTTGCATAGTCAGCCACATTGCATCACTGCCTTTACCTTGAGTGGGGATCAAACTGCAAACCCCACACAACAAAATATTTTGCCTTGCCACAGTCTGCTCAGCCAACAAGACTAATATGTTAATCAAAGTGTCATTTATAGCTGACTGAAGAAATCATCTGTTAATGCATCATGTCTACAGTATCATCTAAAAAATATCATTTACTCTCTTTTTTGTAATTAAAAGTTACATTTTAATCTGGAAAAGCTACATGTTTAGAGATACCTGTTTAACTATGGCAACTATTACAAACTATGCCTGTATTCTAAAAAAAAACAAAAAAACCTGTGATGTATTTTCCACATAAAGAACTCCTGATGAAGAAAGACAGATCAATCATGCCTACAACAGAAGCATCAGACCCTACAAAAAAATGTAAATGAATCACCCACATAAAAAATAAAAAACTAACTTTAAGTAACTTTGGCATAAACTAAATACCACCACAGACTAAATACCATAGAGACCGGTCTTGGCCTATCCGTGACTTGCAGTAACGTCAGTGTGTTGGTGACACACCGCCTCACTGACTCCCTGAAAAGCGTTCCATTATAACCACAGACAGTGAGCGATTTTGAAGAAGCAAACATCTCACCTCATTTCGGATGAAAGAGAAAAAATAGTTAAAAAGTCTGAAGTCCTTGGAGAATGGGACCCTTACACTCTACCGCCGACATCGCTGACACCAGCAGTCACGTCTCTCTTTATAAGTGCAGAAACGATTTAATTCCTCCCCCTCCAGTCTGATAGTTATTTCAACCAATAGCACAACATACAGTATACAGTAACAGCCAAGAGCTCAACAACCATGGCAAGAGCTAGTCATAAGTACTAAACACACAACAGTTGGTCCATTCTGAAGATCTGGAAAGAGACCTGAAATATGCTAAATGCTACAGAGACAACGCCATATACTGACCAGCAGAGGTAACTGCCACAGCTATAAGTGAATGAAAGTGAATGAGCATCCAAAATGAATGGAAGTCATAGAACATTGTCTCCAAAATGTGTCTTCCAAAATGTCTCTCCACCTATAGTGACGAATTTAAAAAGGAACAGATTTGTTCAGCACTTGACTGAGCCTCGAAGCTGCAGTGTGATGCAGTTTTTCTTTACCAGCTCCCTGCATTTCCCTCCAATTATTGATTCGTAATTGAAATGACTGTGGATCATATTACACACTAGGCCACTGAAATGACAGGCATGCCTTACCTGCCAGATATTATGTGCACAGTAGCCTAAACGGTAGTATGGGGTTGTTGACTTTAACATTCTGAGTTAAATACACTTTAAGTACAATTCAGTCTGCATAACTCAATGGAATACAGCTGCATTCCAGAAACCTAATTCCTCTTTTACACTCCTTTTCTAGCAACTTTAACTTCAAAATGAAATGCCATAAGTCCATAAGACCACAGCATACAAATGTAATTTTACTGCTGTATATCACTGCAAGTAGCATTACTTTACTGTATCTGGATTTTGAAAGATAAAAGTACAGAGCTTTATTCATCGTTTTCTGTTACATCACCACACGGCCATCTTGGTAGGAAAATAACAGGTGATTGTATAGGCAATTACAATCAAATGACAAACAGCCAATGAGCTGTGTGTATTGTAAAGTGCCGTATCGGTAGGAAATGCATGCGACATCATGGGAATACTATGAATAGGGTTAATCAATCATTTTATTTTCTAGATTATTTGTCTGACGCATTTCTCACAGGTGCACACATATGTTTGGTAAAAGCTCAGCATCATTTAGATGTTGGATACAGGTGTAGATAAGAACAGAAGAAAAAGAAAAAGAAAAAAAACACTGTGGAGAACAGTTCAGAAGCCAAGAGGCATCTGAGTTGGTATCAAATAAATAAAAAAAACCTCTGATAACTGAGATTAGGTCCATTTATCAAAAGAGATGAGGTGTGATACAGGAGGTTAAAAACAAATGATTTGTTATTTATAAAGACAAGTAGTTTGTTGGTATTTTGTATAAACCTAAGCTAAAAACGTAAAAAAAAAAATTAAGAACAGTTATGTCAGAACTGCATGTCGCACAAAAGACCAAAGATGTCCCTATGCACAGTAAAGCTGGTCTAAAGCACATTACCATTAGCTCTATAAACAGGGAGGTTCAGTGGTAAACCACAGGAGGACAAAATCTGTCTATTATGTGACAAGCATTGAAAATGAAATTCATTTGATGTTCTATTGTACTTGATATGATGAGCTGAGGAGTGCGCTTTATAGCAAAACCATTTTGAAAGATTTGAGAAACATTTCAAAAAAGGTGTATTCTATGTGGAAAAATTAATCTGTAAAGCATAAGGGGGCAAAATGACAATGTTTGTATGATTCTGGAGTTTGTTTAGGAATATGTTTGTTATACACACATATTTCAACGTGATATAGATTATATACTGTATACAGATATACAGTAGATGTGTCAAGTCATGGGCACCTTGAATGCCTGATAGAAATAAAATCAATGTAGTATTTATTAATCACTTAATCACTGTTTAAATGCTGCATATTCACCTGCTTTGCATATACATTTGCGAACATTTTGCAAATAGATTCTAACTCAATCATTCAACTTTGAAAAGTAAATGGGGAAAGCAAACAAAACAACAGTACAATTGAGTCCATGCAAACTGTAAAGCTGCTGATTGTTGGAGCTGATTATGAGTCCAGAAAAAGGAGAACTTCTTCAGGCATTAGTATCAGCACTGATTAAAGGAATTATGTCAAATGGCAAAATGGTAAAAAGGACAGCAGTCAAAATGGGCCTGAAAATTATACTCTCTACATTTATAGCAAGCTATGGATAAAGTCTCTACTTCCAAACTGCCAAAAAAGTCACTGCACATCTTTCAGTGTGAACATGATACACCATAGACAGTGATTTAATTTGAAAGTGGTCCAGTACAAGGACTAAATATCAAATGACGGCTCGAAACATAAGCCTAATCATTTTGCTTTGGCACATCAAAACAGACCACGGCGACTGAAAATTGATGTGCGTTAGCAAGGCTTCTGCCAAAAGGCCAGCTCATCATAAACGGAGCTGAGTTAGCTATGATAGCTAATGGGCGTTATGTTAGGTAACTGCTGCCATATATTGGCAGAACAGAATACAGAAGTACAGAAGTCCTTGATTCATAATTTGTCAGCGATTTGGTTGGCAAAACGTAGCCACAGCTAGCATAACAGATGTGCAGCTCATATCGTTATATCATCCTGACTACAGCAGCGCAGCATAGCGCAACATAACATTAACCCAGTTAGTTCTCAGCTGTGCACAGCCTGGTTCGGAGTAATAGAGATGAGGTATTACATCTATTAGTAGGGCTAGACAGCCGATAGCAAACGTTAGATAACATAAATTGCATTTACCTATCTTGGAAAATAAAACGGCCAACTCGGCATCAATTTTAATGTCTTTCATCTGTCTCAAGTTCCTCCATCTTTCAATAGCAATGCCAAGCAATTTGGGAGGGATACCAGAGTGTTTTGGTCTAATGACTGGCTTCTCCTCCACTTTATTTTGCACTATACACTGGGCGGGGGAGGCGGAGCTGGTTGAGCCTGGACAGTTAGAACTTGTGGGAGGGGCTACAGCTAAAGGGGAGGAGCGTCTTTACAGCCCGTAAAAAATAGATTGAGCTGAATACAGGGGACAACAACAAACCAAATGGGGAATAAACAGATTATAAATCCCATCCCTCCACTATATTTTTTGACCTATTGAGATGACTGTAGGCTAGATTAAAGTGAACATTTTACATAGACTACCTTTAAATATTTACAGCTCAATATTTGCTAGGAAAACACAGCATATAAAACTAGAAATGATTTGCTGTCCAGTGATATCAAGTTCATTCATGTGAGATGAAATTATATATGAACAAATGAGTAATTTGAAATTGATTTTTAGTTCTCACTATATGTTTTTCAAAGTCTTGTCATGGACTCTGACACGTGCCATGTCACACAACTATCTTTGAGACCGCCAAATACAGAACTATGACAGTTCAATTGCCTAGAATATTTGACATTATTATGATCAAATGTTAGATAAATGCATTGCACAAAGAGCAGCTTACTGTCTTGAAAGTTAGACCAATATGCTTTTATAGCCCATGAATTTATGTTGCACCTTCCTACTTTTTGTAATAGCCAGCTTCCCATGGCAATTGTACAGCTGGTGTTTTTTCATTCATTGAAGGAATAATATTCAGAAGGGGCATGAACGTGGTGCAGTGATTGTGTATTGATGATAGTGCTAGGTGGGCGAGGTAGAGATGGTCTGTGTACAGTAGAGCACAGTAGGAGAGGAGGCTGAATTTGCAGCCTTAACCCCCAAAATGCATTGTCGATGTAAGGCTCTGACCTTGGGACTCGGCTGAACAGAACGTAATAGAACGCAACACATAGTGACAATGAAACTAGGTCAACAGTAAAAATACAGTCAACATAACTCTCATTGTGATGGGCAATGATTTTTTGCCCATTGTCTCTCTTTTACATCCTACATTGCACTTATTATCCCAGTCAGAGCAACATAATTCAATATCCCACACACCATTGACTTCAAAGCATAGAAGTAGCTTATTTCAAGTTGTGCTCGACTTTATCAGGAATGATGACATTTTCTGGAACTACTTGAGCTCTCATTTGATTAAACACATCCTTCCAAGCTGAAGGTGTGACATTAGCTAACTTGGCACTCACCAAAACTGCAAAATGAAACATATTGGAAATTGTCCTTTTTGCCAAAGACATTCAAATCTGAAACATACAAAGCCTAGCCAAAGGAGTCAAGATGGTGCCACATGTTCATTATTTACTTGAGTGGCTTCGCAGAGTAAACACATAAAAAGACATGTGTGGTGAACAAATAACAGGGGAAAGATGTACAATTAGGAAACCCAGTGGAGCAGAGAAACAACAAATTGTGTTTTCAGAGCTAATACTGTTGTATTTCTTTGTCTTAATTGAACATGAACTGAGCATGGACAAAGCATAACAGATTAATGTATACCACAGTCACACTGATAGGGTTTGTGGCGGACAAGTGTGAGATAGATTTTTAAAGGAGAATACCATCATTGGGCTATAATTTCTCTGTCACATCGGACCCGCATAGACCGTTAAAGGTACACTACTTTTGGCAGGAAAAGAGAATAATTTGCAAGTAGAGGTTATTTCAAATCTCCTCACATATCCACAAAACAACCTTCTGACGCAAAGCAAGCCAACAGCAAACCTAGACGATGCTTCTTTGTATTGTAAATGCAGTGGAAAGATAAAACCATCAGAGGCAAAGTTAGTTTCTAGCATCAAACGATGTTCTCAGGATCCAGTTTTCCTCTCCCAACATTTAGTCAGTTCAGTACTAAAACTATTTCATGAACTTATTTGACTTTTCAGTAGTTCAAATTGTATTTCTAAAACCACAGAACAGCTGTTAAAAACATTAATATGGCTAATAAACAACTCACATATGTTATTTTAACAGTTATTAGCTTCCACTGCTCATATGATCCCATTAAGTTTAAAACTCCATCAAATTTCCCGCTGACAGACATCCTCATTAATCTAAAGATAACAGTTCATCATTGATGATTTATTGCTATCTTCCTTCCACAGGAGAACATCCTTGTTCTTTTCAGGGAATGACTTTGCTACCTGGCAAAGAGTTCCCTACACGACATATTCAAATCAGAGTATGCAGCAGGAACACTATAGTTTGCACTGGAATTAATAGCAGTCATTTTTTTTATTTGACTGTTCTGCAAGGTTAGCAAGCCGCTGCTCACTGCTGTTTTTACAACTCCTGACTTAAGCAGGAAATGATGTTTTACCTCAAATTATAACATTAAAGCCATGCAATGGGAAATGGTCTATGGATAATGTAAACTATAGGTAGAACGAAGGAAATGAACCAAAAACTGAACACCGATATTTTCCTTTAGGTTGCTCAAAGACCCAAGAATCCCAAAGATGTAATACTGAATTGCTTAATGTTCCTGAGCTGTTTGAGCAGTCACCATATACATTTATGGGTTGAAGTGAGACTCAAAGACACCCTCAACATACTATATGTACTGTATGTACCACCACCCCCCTTCCCCCCTTTCCCCACCTCACACACACACACACCCACACACACACACACACACACACACACACACACACACACACACCCACACACACACACACATATATGAGAGGCCATGCAGAACATAATTCAGACTCACACACATATGAAACACTCACACATACAGTACATGCATACTCACACATAAATGTATCCTCATATACTGTATATGTACAATACTTGCATATGGTGGGTATGGAGGGCCAAACAGGAAATATTTATTGATCTTTGATATATATACTGTGATATAAATACATCAAACTTTTATATGTATTTATTGAACTTTGATATATATAATGAACTTTGTTATATATAAGGAACTTTAATATATATACATCAAAGTTTGATATGCTGTATATATTGAAGTTTGATATACACTGACTTTGATATACATCAAACTTTGAGTTTCAGGCAGTATAGAGCGGAGTGAAGACCATTTGCCACTCAGCAATCGCCCGCCATGCTCCGGTGAGCGGTGCAGCCGATTGGGCGGTTTGTCACCGGTCCTTTGGAATTCAGCTCTCACAGAGGATCCATCCCCGTTGCCTTCAAGGCCAGCGGATGACGGCGAGGCGCCGGCTCATTTGAGAATCACGGGGGAAACCCTGCTGCCATGCTCGAACTGCCGGCCCGGCTGACTACTATCCTTAAAAGAAATGATCCCTACTGTCACACCGCTGCCAGCTCTCTGTCTGCGCTCCACACAAGGGAGGCACGAGAGCAGCGGAGCAGCCGGTTGTCCCGAAACCCTGTTTCCCACGGCCTCGAGCACCGGAGTGTTGAGAGTGGTAGGGCTCGCTGACATGAACCCACCCTGCTGCTTACTAGGGCAGTGGGGTGGCAGTCCTTCATGCCTAAGAACATTAAGAGTTCATTTAGGTCAAAGACGATTCAGCTGGATGCGTTCCATATCAAAGTTCAATGTATATACTGTATATCAAACTTCAATATATAAATATCAAAGTTCATTATATATCAAAGTTCAATGTATATACTGTATATCAAACTTCAATATATAAATATCAAAGTTCATTATATATCAAAGTTCATTGAAACAACAAAATGGCGTGTCCGATTTGTGTGATTGTGGCTGGCTCGACATTGGCACACTGGCGAGTTTTCTCTATTAGTTTCTATTAGTTTTAGTTTAAGACATCATTAGAGAGAACTCCAGGATCATCCTCTACCACAGCATGTGAAAAATTCCCAAGTGACAGCAAGGTTTGCATGCTGCTCACTTATCCAATGCCCACCCATTTCAGTAAACACCCAAAATTACCTATAATGGAGCCTGGACTAAGTCAGCTTGACAAGTGGCTCGTCACAAACAAATGGTTGAAGTTATGAAATGCTCCCATCATAGCCGTATTTGAAGCATCAAGACAGTTAAATTGTGGTCTTTAGAGATCCCACAGGTCACTCCACGGATCAAACACATGATTCTCTTGAAACAGCGGCCAGTCAAGGCAAGGCAAGTCTATCATAATAATGTCAAAGAGCAAATTCATGCATCAAAAAAAATCTACCAGCCAAAGGTAGATGGGCTTGAACAAGATCATTCAAACAACTGGCACAACAGAATAAACATACTTTAACTCTGTAAACAGCAAAACATGACACTCTTCATTACGGTACCTGAATCCATAACCTAGTCATTTCTGCTTACTTATAAACACTCTACAACTCCTCAGATGTGTCTCTGCACATCTCACATGGTAGAGCGTGGCACTAAACCTGGCAGGGGATTTAACTCCCACAGCGGTCACCCATGCTAAAACTGTATGCTCTCCTAGTACTGCAAGGTGCTCAGTGTGCAGATTGGTAACAAGACAAACAGTGAAAGCATTAAACGATATAAACCACAGAGCAGCTGTGCAAAGTCTCCTTCTTGGTGTGAGAGCAGAACTAATTACATGGGTCTGCAAATTTATGATGGGCCATCTTCAGAAGGTTTTTTTCCTGATTTTATATAAATACTCACCTTTCTAAGTTTTTTGTTTTCTATGTGGTTTTTCAGTTACTTTTTAATTTTGTCCCTTTATGTATTGGTCTGCACTATATTTTTGGTTTTAACTGACTTGACAAGCCCCTATGGGTTTTTTTTTGGCTCCTCCTGCACATCTTTTCTGTTTTTAGTTGTGTTTTCAACTCCCAATCTCTATGTATTATATTCTGTCTCCCTTCACTGTTAAGTTACATAATGTTGTTTTATACTTCTTAAACTAAACTAAACTAAACTAAACTAAACTAAACTAAACTAAACTAAGGTGAGATAGTAAAGGTGTTTCACTGGAACGCTGTCAAAAACCTAACATGTCATCACTCACATGAAATAACCTTCTTTCCTCTAGTTTTTTGTGTTTCCAATGTAGAGGGCGCACACTAAATGATGTGGCACAGACGGGGAGGTTACACATTGTCCAAGTGAAAACTGGTCTAGTGCTAGTTTCAAGCTCAAGCTTTCACGTTGTTTTATCTGTGAAGCTGACCAATATAACAGCTTAAACTATCAAACCCAAATATATCAACTGTGCATTCAAAATGTCCAATAACTCGCAGCATCTAGCCTATATGATGACATCACACAAATGACAAAAACCAAGAAGATTTGAGGCAAGCTGCTTAGGCCTATAAATCATTTTAGTCTCAGAGGGGAAGTGCATGACATCCACATTGCACTCTCTCCCAAAAAAAAAAACAACAACAAACTTACTTTCTCTCTCTCTCTCTATCTCTCTCTCTCTCTCCCTGTCTCTCCCTGTCTTTCTCTCTCTCTCGCATGCGCACACACACTCAGACTCACACACACTCACACACACAGCTCCCCTTGGATCTCTCCACTTATTTCAAGCCTAACCATCACTATAAGAGGCTCTCAAAAAAAACCTTCCCTTGGATTTGGTGATGAGGGATCTTGATACCCCACTGTCTTGCAAAAACAAGTGACTTTGTTTTTTTCACCTGATTGAATGAAGTTCTCATTGGCTATTGCTGCTCACCATTCTCAAAACTTGTCTTTACATATCTCACAATACAAGAGCGTTGCAGATTTTGTGCTGACCAACTTTGGAAGTCTCCTGATGCGTGAGACTGCTCCAAGACAGGAGTCAGACTGCCTGTCTGACCCGCTCAAACTTAACGAGCTTCGGTGACATCCGCGCAAACTGAGTGGGTTCCGACATGAGAATTTTGTCTCAAATCTCAAAAACTTGTCTGGGACAGCTAAGTCGGACCTAAAGTTGTGTTGTGGGCACCTGGCTTTCCTTGCAACCTCCCCCCCAGACCCTCAGTGACCTGGGCACTGGGGTAGGAGGCCACAGGGTGACACTCAATTCTCCATGTCACCCACACAGAACAATATTCCACCTTGCCAGTCCTTAAATAAAAGGGAAGAAGTCTCACACTCCTCCTGTCTATTTGCTGAGGCATTTATTTACATATCAGCATTTCAGCTACATTGCATCAGGTTGTTCAGAGTGTAGTTGGTGTGTAAATACATGGAAAGGAGTGTGCGACTTAATTAATTTACCCCTAATTGTTCAGTGATTTCCAGTAGTCTGCCCCTTGCTGGGTGTACCTTCTGACTGCTTTTTGAGAACGCCTTGTCAATCCTTATAACTGATCTTTTTGTGACACAATTGATAAGTGTCACAATTGTGATAACAATTAACAACAACCTGAAATTGGACTGACAAGTAAATCACATACTGCCTTTGGCAAACAAAAAGTTATTGAACAAGTCTGGCCTCCCCGACTCTAAACTGGTCTCCATCTGCAATAGCAATGCACATCTACACAGGATCTACTGCGTGCAATATCTACAAAGTCTTGATTTGGCAATGTTTCTCCACTGCCTTGCAAACTGCACTACTGCAGGATGCTCATAAACAAGCTTACAGACAAGCATGCCGCACTGAGGCACTCTCCAGTCTCACCCCAGAAACCCTGTTTGAGAGGCACACCGACCTTTGCTTTGACCGTGCAAAACGACTTCCCATGTCCTTTTTGTTTTGTCCCATACAACAACCTCTGAGGACGTTGCATATGGAACTCAAAGTGGTCATTCCTTGTGATCATACCATACGCTGCCTCACAAAACTGGAAATGGAACTGAAAATGGACAAGGAAAAAAAACAAGACAAAACATACATATACTGTATATCTCAATCTATCTGTCTATACATCAGTGGGTAATGCATAATCTATTATGTACTATTATGTATTACATATTACACATTTTATATGTCACATACATATATGTATTGGTGATTTTATTATTTACAGAATTTTGGCAGCATTTGTAACAAATCGTATCTATTGTTCCAAGTTAGACCAATCTTGTTGTAAACCCACAAAGTTGAAAAAAAAAAAAAATCCTTTAAACTCTAAACTCAACAAACTGAAACATGGCAAGGCTGTTTCTCTGTTTTAGCAGCCAATTATCCTTCTACTGGTGAATCACTTTGCAGGGAAATTGAGCAACATGCCCACAAACTTACTTTCAGTTTCCTAAGCATTCCCTAGGTATACCAATGCGGTGGCCACAATGCCCTCAATTTCATTACCCTGGACATGAGTGACTGACTTCATTATTTTTTTGTAACTAATTACATTTTAATCAATTCACAAAATTAGAATTGTGCAGTCCCATTTTAAAGATAGGATTAGGCAGAAAGGATGAATTTCTTTACAGAACACAACACCCAGTGGCTACTGTTGCTCAAAGAGTGTGAATGACCCTGGACTGTATTATTAGGATATCACAGACTCAATAAATTTCAATTAAATGGCAATGACATGAAAGCAGAGGACATAACATCCATCTACTTTTTAATTGCTGTTGGTTCTCACTCTTTGCAAATTACCATCCCACCTTTGGACTCGCATTATTTGCTTTGTATTTTGTTTGATAATGTGTTCCTCCTTATGGTTCAACTGCCTTGATGAAAACTGTCCTTGATGGAGAAGTGGATCCTCAAAATGAGCCGGACTTAAATCAGATTCCAGATGTCAGATTTCCTTGCTTGTACCCTCTTAACAGGAGATGCTCTACAGTCATATACAGCAGTGTCCAGCCACCATGAATCGCTGTCTTTAGCACTTTTTGAATTTGCATGGCGATTCATAGCGGTCTGGACGTAAGCCTATCCACTGGCAGTTATTTCAGATTACAGATACTGTCCAACACCTGATTGGATGGTCGATGTAGGCGGGACAAACCTACTTGATGAGCGTTACAGAGCGTGACAACAACTACCAAAATGGCAGTGCTAGGCAAAGGAATTGGATGATAGCGAGCTAGATTTAGCAATTTCGTCAGTCCGTAAAAACTTAATGGCATCGATGAATTAAACAATCAGCATGTTTAAAATCTTGTAAGTGAACGGCGCCATGATTGTTGTTCCCTCTGAGGCATTTCCAGATTACGTCAATCTGCTTTCCTACTGTGATTGGTCAAAGATTTTGATAACTGACAACTAACACCAACCTTGTGTCCGTCCAGACCCCTATGAATCGCCATGCAAATTCAAAAAGTGCTAAAGACTGTGATTCCTGGGGGCTGGACACCAGGCAAAGTGAGATTACAGAATCTTTCTCCTCAAAACTGAAACCACTGCTGTTGATTTGCTGCACACTCAACCTGGAAAAAGTGTGTGTTCTCTAATGAACTGCCTCAGTGGCAAAGGGCAATATGACGTCTAACTAACCTAACTACCATATTTCTGTTTAACTCACAAATGTGGTAATTTTGCATTCCTGTGATTAACCAGCTACTGTGACAGCTTCCTCCAAATACAGATATGATATGTAATTGTAAATGTCTCTGTCTGATTAGGGGGGGTGTGCATCTCCCAGTCGGTCAAGATTCCCCGGGAGCCCAAACAGGAAGAGTTTGACAAGGTCATCCGGCGACTCAGAGAAAACCCAAACGCAAGAGTTGTCATACTTTTTGCCAATGAAGACGATATCAGGTAAGGCCGTGTAATAGCGTGATAGCACCCCTTTGAAGATGAGAAATACATGATTGCATTGGACAGCACAGAAACACCTGGGAACACAGCAATTTCAAACCGACTCAGCCGGAGCATTGTACTGTAATGAATTGTAAAACAAAATCAAAGTAGAGCTTGTAGTGAAGCTGACCTTATCCATGGCAACATCTGTTTCTTCTTCCTTTTGTAGGCGGCTGCTGCATGCGGGTAAGAAGGCCAACCAGACAGGTCATTTCATCTGGGTGGGCTCCGACAGCTGGGGCTCAAAGATCTCCCCGGTTCTGCACCAGGAGGAGATGGCAGAGGGAGCGGTCACCATCCTGCCCAAGCGCCAATCTATCAGAGGTACATCGAAGGACATTATGCATTCATGATGACTTCAGGGACTGCTTTCCAGTCTAGGTTACTGTATATTTCAGTGGGTTAATCCACTGGGGCCTTTCCATGTGAGGGAAGGCTACATATGTTTTCTGAATAATAAAACATGCTTAGCCACTATCAGCTGATCAGCTAATGTCAACAACAATGAAATTATTTTCAAACAATGTGACATTATTGAACGCATTAGAACACTTCATCACGTACTGTACGGATACCACTGTTTACACTGACACTGCACGTCAGTGACACTGAATCCATTGATCTGTCTAGGGTTTGATCGTTACTTCATCAGCCGCACACTAGAAAACAACAGGAGGAATATCTGGTTTGCTGAGTTCTGGGAGAACAACTTCAACTGCAAACTCAGCCGTCACGCTTTGAAGAAAGGGTCCGGGCTCAAAAAGTGCACAAGTAAGATATTCTCCTCTTGGGAAAAGCTGTTTAATGTTCTTTTCTTTACTTTTTACTAAGTTGAAAACACTCTTTTGATGTCTTGAAGGAGGTGACACATTTGGCTCATAGTGGAAGAGTTTTGACGACATTGCCCAACCATTAAAACTGGAGCAGCTATACATTCAATATTCAAAATCGCAGTTCATCTCACAGCTCATTGCAGTGCTGCACTATATTTCTGCTGAGTCTGGAGTGTTTACCCACATGGCTATAACAAGTGAATGGCTTAGCAGGGCTGCATGGTTAAAGGCTTTGGGCTCTGTGCCATACGTTATCCAGCTGTGGATAGCACAATCTGTCTTGGGGTGGAAAAACACTGCACATTTTAATTTTAGATTTAAACACCAATTAACTAGTCCAACACATATTTAGTGCATGAGGGTCAAAATTCTCACAGCAGGTTTTTCTTGAGGTTTTCTCGCAGCAGTCTTTCTTATCTACTGTAGACAATTTTCTGCTTAATTAGTTTCAAGAAATCAACAAGAAATTCTGTTGTGTTTACCACACTCATAGTGGTCAATATAGAGGTTGTTTCATCTTGATAATGGCAATGATCACAAACATACTTTTGTGCCTTGATAATTTGTTATTTTTTGTTGTTTTTTACTTGACATTTTAATCAATATTTCATGCAAAGGCATATAATATATCCCATGACAATAATCCAGCAGGTGCATGCCCCATTTGAGTTTTCTAATGCAAGACACATGTTCATTATGTAAAATGAACCAATAAGAGAGTGGCATAAGTATATACATTGTGCATAGTTATTCTTATGCACAAATATTCATACATTGTACTGCTATTGTCAGAGAAAGCAGTCACATCTCTTTAATACCATCTGTTTTTTGGCACCCGCTGCTTTCTACCTGTCAATACGGGATCTCAACAACACAAAATTTTGGTAATTGAAGGCAATCTTCTGCTCATCCACTCTTGTAATTAAAGCAAACACATTTTCTGAGACAACAATAACAAACAATGACAAAATGAATTCTTATCTAATCAATGAGATTTACAGAACAGCCATTTTGTTGGTCCACATATCAATTAGAGCCCGATTCAGACTACATTAGGTCACGCGGGTCTCATGCGGATTGAGATACTCATGCTGTTCCTAATTAGACTTGGATTAACCGTTGCGCGCACTGAGGATTTTGGGCATGCCTTCTCCTGTGCATGGGTTTATTCAAAACCTTGGTTTCTTTGTCGCTCCCACTGGTATGGTGGAAAATCAGGCCATCAACTTTTCTCCTTTTCATGTCTTTCTGCAGAGAAAATGCCTTTACATACTGTGCACCTTTAAATCAGTTTTGGTTGGGATGATGGCGTATAAAGATTGAATTGGTAACATGCCCTTTGTGCATCAATTGGATAAAAACTTTACAAAATCCAAATTCTTTGCCAATAAGGAACTTTTTTAAATATCAAAAATAAGTTTTATATCAAAGGTTGAGTTTTGAGGTTGAGTTGCTTTACACTCTATTCACCACAGTCACTCCCCAGTTGCATTGCTCACTGCATTGAAACGTGGTGCAAACACTCAACATCCATGTCTGCATCACATACCAGCTGAATGTTCATGGAATGTTGTCATGTTGAAATTTGTTCTTGTGCTCTCTGTGCGCTTACGGTCACAGATGATGGCAAAGATGTCGTTTAGAAAGCTGCGTGATGGAATCTGTCCTTGTGTGTCTTTGTGTGCATTGTGTCTGGCCAATGTATTCTTTGGTGCTTCTGCTCACTGCCATTAAGAACTGCACTATAGTGGGTGACGCAGCACCTGACACCAGGACGGAAAGAGTGCATGTTACCTGCAGTAACACAGGAAGGATTTCGGCTGTACAATCTGGCTCTGCATATCATTATTCGGCTCTATGATCGAGGCTCTATCCATGTGCAAACGCAGGGCACATTGAGCATCTGTTAAACTCCGCCAAATTCAATTATTTTTTGGCACCCCCCATGTCCACCCTCCATCGCCTGTGATGATCCCCTAGAAACTCAGGCACATAAATGGCAGGGCAGTTGCAATCAGTTGCAGCTTTGGCAGGGCACATGGCAAGACAAAACATTTCTGACTTTATAATAGGGGCCCAGATGATGCTTAATTATATTTTTAAATCATTTTAATAATTTCTGAATACTCAATTAAGCATTTAAAAGTGTTTAACCTGGATAATAACAAATGACTAACAAATTGTTAACTAAAGCAATCAAAAATAATTCAATTTCTTAACAGTTTCACAACACATAAATGATTAATTGACCAACATATTGTTAAATACAGATTAAATAATGTAGACAAAGAATGTAGCAAATTAAGTAATCATCGATTCATTGTTAATTAACCATCAAATAATAATTAATAATGATTAACTCACCATTTGTGTGCAACCATTAACTTATTATGTGAGCATGTTTCATATCTAGTCACATGCTTTTTATGCAACTTGAGTGCACATTTTATATATTGCGTGAGCACAATAGCATGTCAGGCACACAAGTTAATACTTTGCCATCACAATTTTTATTTTTGTTTTTCCTACAGGGCGGCCACTTGCGGCTTCTGTAATATACTGAGGAGGCGACCCATTTGTAATTAGCACTATGCTATATTTGCTTCACAAATCTTGAGATGATTAGATGGGAGTATAATTGTCAACAGTAACGTATCAATTAACAGGTCATTAATTTACCGTTGTAATGGCTCATTAACCTGAAATGTATCCCACATATCACGTTATTATATTAATTCTCCAATCCACCTGACTTGCATGTCTTTGGAAGCCTTCTTTGGAAACCTGCGCAAACTCCACACAGAAAAGACTGTGAGGTGACAGTGCCAACCACTGAGCCACCGATATATCAAAGGTTATTGAGATATTTATGGGTATTGGTATATCAGTGTATATGGAAAGCGTGATGTTGAACTGTATTGTAAAGTATTGAAAAGTTTAGGTTAAATTAGCGTTAATTTAGCAAAATTTTAAGATGAATATAATGGTTAATTAAGATTAACAATAATTCAATTAGGGTAATGATGAAATTTACAATATTTAAGTTATGATTTATAGTGAAATTAGACGTTTATAAACGCAAACCTGCGAGCATCCCACCTTCGGATTTAAAATATAGATAGGATGCTTCAAAATATAGGCAGCCTCCAGTTTTTAAGCTGTTTGCTAGACAGATGTGTTGTTTGCAGGTTTGTAAAAAGAAGGCCCAGAGGTAATATAAATGACGAAACTGAAACTGAAATGAAAGCTAAAATTTAGGAAAAAAAACAGGTCTCTCTGAGTTTAAACTGAAACTCACCTCCCTGAAGCAATCAACCGCATAATTGTCTACGTTGATCACTACCATGTACGACATCACACATCCAGTCTTGGTTGATAAAAGACGAAATTATCCTTTAACATCAACACACTGTCTCACTATCTACATGTAAAATGTTCATCTACTTGACATGATTTTGCTCTCACGCATGTAAAACCCCTGGAGCAAGGCTTTGAATTCATGACACTGAAAATAGTTGACACTGAATAACATGTTATGGAATCAGCCCTACTAGCATGAGAGCATCACAGAACTTGAATGGACAGAACAGTCCTTACACTGTTTGCCTTGGTAATTTGGCTTGTACGGCAAAAAATGGTGATTACAGAATTTTAAGGGTTAGTTGCTATGGTGACAAGGCAAGTCTGTTCATTAAAGTGTGTCACACATTTGCTTGAGAACTGCGCAGATGAGTCTGATAACTGTCAAAACTCAACTGAAAGCTAACGTTAGCTATGAGGCTAACATAGCATTATCAAAGACTGTACTTCTCTCTCTAGCTCTTCTAGTCAACTGCTAGTCAACTTCTTCTAGTCATTAGCATGTTAGCAATCCATGGCAGCAAGGAGACAGAGAAGCTGTTGTAGTTCTTGCTGTAAAACCTCTCACCTCAGTGACTTGCCGTAAGTCGGTTCATACAGAAGCTAGCCCAACGGTACACATAAAAATGGCCGCCGCTCTGACCACCCTGGAATGTTGATTTGAATGGGAATGACCGTTCAATCCATTCAAGTTCTGTGGAGAGAATACAGTGGGGGCGTCAGTGGCGGTTCAGTTTCTGCCATTTTCCTTGCTCATTACAAGCATTTTTATTGAGGTTCTGTAAAAGTCTGATACTTCAGCGTTAGCGTTAAAGTTAATTATGAGCTCTGCTTGCTGGGGAGGCTGCCACACGGCATCTGTTCCAGGGCAAAGTGTGGGACTCCAGGTGCCGCTGCACTCGTGGAGAGCTTTGCCCCGTCTTTGAGGCTGCTGTGCCAGTACCACATGGGGTATGGCTGCAGAATAATCAATGTCCTGAGAGGGTTAGGATGCTCAGCGTGATCAAAGGATAAGGAGTGTGTGAGTGACTGGGAGAAAAGAGAGAGATTTGTCTTTTATCTGTGAATGAGGGAGATGTAAAACTGATATTGATTAACATGGAGAGGGGAAGTAAGGTAGAGCAGGGTTCCATCTCGTGGGTTCGTATTTCTCCTGCTAATTAATGATGCGGGGGGAAAAGCATGCAGACAAAGCGATCATGTCCTTTTTATTTGTATGAGATGAGCTGCAGTACGGAAGTACCCAAACCCCAAGTATGCCATCCAAGTAACAGTTTGATGCATCAGGGTGAGTTTGTTGTTCAAAATTAACAACAAATTAATTGTTCCTGCAGTAAGGGTAGAAGACTTATAGATATGCTATATGGCTTATTTTTAAGACAGAGCTTTTGCATTGTGAAAAAAATGATACTTGATGATCCTCAAGTGATCCTTCCTTTCTCCAGGAGACCCTTCATAATATTCAGCTAATTATTACAGGGTGTAAAAATCTACTTGAACAAAAGTAAAAAGTAGTTTATTTAAACTGTACTCAGAGTTAAAGTTACTTTAAAACAAGACATTGTTATGTATGAGCTTGCCCATGCAATGCAAAACAAGACAAGAGGACAAAGTTCAAACTAGATTCTATTAATTAAAAAGTAAACAAAAAACATAACTTTACAAATGAAAATACATGAACAAAGTAATGGATGAATCAACACAAAATGTGGGAATATGTGGCCTGTTTCTGTACACTATCCCTCTTTCTTCACCAGCTTAGTGTTTGATACTCTTATTTTTAAAACTGCACACCTAACAAGCCATAGGCATGGGTGAGAGTCTGGGTAATGATTTGGATATGATAACATTCACTGACTTTTCCTAACCTGCTCATCGTTTCCCTCACTCACCAACTACATCTTTCCCTTTCACATTTGTGCTTAGCTATTCACTCTCCCTCTCTCACCAACCTGCTCTTTCCCTAAATCACCCAAAAAAAAGGTTGCTGTGGGCAAAGTTAATTGCAAGAGTGTAGTCACCCACATAAAATGCAGGTTGAAGACAGAATAACAAAGACTAGCACAGTTAAGTGATCAGTCAGTTGAAGCATGAATCTCTCTTTCCACAACTGCTTTATCCTCATCAATAATTATTTTCTCTCACTGTTGATATTGCACATTTCTATATGAGCATTGGAGCATTCCAAAAATAAGTTTCTGAAATCTCTGTCATTATTTGATCTGTGATTAACACAAAAAAAAAAAAAAAAATAATAATAATAAAATGCCCATCCCCATGTTTCTTTTACTATCCAACTAACTAGCAAGACTAGCAAACTAGCAAGACAACAACCAGGCAAACAAACCAATAATCCTGTAGCTGAATGGATGTTTTCTGGCTAATGTTAGCTGAGTTACTATCATGGATAAATTTAGCATTTCACATTACAGTCAGTTAACTTAATGTTACCTCCACACGCTTGCGTAGCTTTCATGCAAATGCCATTAACGACTGGCCAGTTTCTGAGGCAGTGCTTATGGACAGCCTCCAAAAGTACTCTGTAATAGCTATGATTTGAAATGTAGCAAAGTATAATATTTCAGTTAAAGCATACTTAATAGTCTCACCCTCCTCTCACTATGCGCAGTCTGCCTTGAAACGGCATCAGAAGCCGAGGTAACCGGCCATCAATAAAGCTCATCACAGATGTTAAAGAAGCAGACAGTGAACTCAGGCAATAAATAGATACATGAATAAATAAATGAATAAATGCATAAATGAATAAATAAATAAATAAATAAATACATAAATAAAATAAACAATGTTGACATTCCCTCATGTTCGTGAGTGGGTCTTGTCTACCACATGTTTAGCTTCGTTGTACTTTCTTGTCTTACTGCCTTTTGCCATTACTGTTTCTGTGCTGAGCTGAGCTGTAGCCGCTAGCCTCACCTTGACAGGCACAACCAGCTCACCGCTGGCTGTGCCAACAGCAAATGGTAATACGCCCCCAAGAGCCAATTTCAGGCAAACAGGGGTATTTAGGCATATGTACGCCCAGGGTCCCCTGACAAACACAGACTGATAACGTATCATACATCTTATTTTTTATTATTTGATTGTGAAAAAGTTGTCAATTGTAGCTTTAAGTAAAAATAAAATTACTGACTTCAGAAAATACTCAAAAAAGTATAGGAATATAAAAAAGATACTCATTTATAGTGCAATTGTCATGGGTAAATACAAATTAATGAATGAAGAATGTCTTTTATGTCCAATGATACCAAATATATGTAGACTTTACCAATTGTGAGGCTAATTCAAAACAAAAGCTAATTCAAAATCATGAGATACAAAATAACATTTATATGAATTGATTTTTTCTTGGCAGCCATATGGATGAATAGGACCCATAGTGGCTGGCTATACGTGCCTAGAACTTGGATGCACTCCAAGTGTTTTGGCAGAAGAAGACTGGATGGCCTGTGGCCAATCACAAGGAGAAAAAAGGTCAAAAGGGTTTGAGCCAACATAGTCTGTCACAAACTGCCTCGTGTGACACCTCAGAGTGGGAGACACCCTCACTTTGCTGCTGCTATGCTTAATCTGAATGGATTTCTCTGAAAGCAAAAAGCCAGCCTGGGAATGTGTGGGAGTGTGCCAACATGCCAATGAGAAGAGAGAGAGATAGAGAGAGACAGAGAGGAAAAGGGGGAATGTTCTTATGGAGAACAGACAATACAAAGTTGGTGTGGGTGGGCCGACAAGCCTGCAGGAGAAATATCACTCTCACAACCAATCTGGTTTGCAGGCTTCCCCATGGCATAGGCATGTCAGCCAAACTGTGACAATCGCTGTCCAATCAAGGCCCTGTGGCCCTTAATTACAGAGCCGTAACCTCCGCCATTAATTCATACATTTCAAAAGCTCATGAGATAATCGGGGACATTAAAACACCTTTAGTCTGCAGTGAGGAGCTGGAGATGTAGCAAATGAAATATGGCTGTGAGAAGTAGACATCTGCTGATTTGGGGGCTAGCACCCTTTTAAATTGAAGTGGCTATTGAAAATTGCTTGAGCCCTTATCAGGACAGCTGTTGCATGATAAACTGAAAATCTGTTCTGAAATGTTTTGATATGGAGCTCTAAAAGTCTCTACATGTCCAACATGTTGAGAGAAGCCGATAAACAAGACGACCCCATGCTGCTCAAACAGCAGTCCTTCGTGATAGCCAGCAGTCAAACTGTGTGGTGAAGCTTGGTTTCATCTTGATCAACCTGTGCCATACTGCATGGTGCAGTTATTAAAATCGGTTACGCAAAACAGTTGGCAAAGAGACAGAGACATGTTGACCAGCACATGAAGCAGAACATGTTAGTATAAACAGAGATCTGGAGATATTGACTGTGTCGCATGATTGTCTGATGCTATAACGACAGTTCATTATTTGTGTGCACGGATTGCTGTGTCTCTGTGATAGGAAGAGTTTAATCTGGAATGTCATCAGGGTCTTCCTGAGGCTGCTACACTGACAGTGAATAGACTTTCTGGAATATTTTTTTGAACTTTAATATGCAAATGAACATTATTTGCTCAAGGCTCTGAGCTGGAAAATGTGTCTGTTTTCCCATAAAGACACCCTGGGTAGCCTACTGTCAGTGTCCACAAAGAAACTGGCAATGCAGAAGCTCCATAAAGTGCCACAGGTAAGATCACAGATGGGTTAATGATACACTTGGCATTTTTTTTGGCAGTGTTGATGCGGCGATGCTCCCAGCAATAGACAACAAAGGAGACACAGAGTCAAAAATGTATTGAGATGTTTGCTTGTGACAAATTGTTACAATGTGTTTAAATACTTGGGCGCTGCATCAGTGTTGCTCAGCAAGATGTATCACTGCCTGGAGCTGGTGGACAAAGTTGTTTATACTTTAAAATCTAGAGTAAACTTTACAAGTCAGTGAAAAAATAAAGGTACATTTTAATTGGCAGGTTTTTGCTTTTGATGCAATTGGGGTTTCAACTCATTAGATTTTGTAGCTAGCTAAGAGTCGAGCTACAGCATTAACTTATCTTAGCCAACTCACCCAGTTCTTTCTCGAAGTTCCTCTGCATTTCTCTTCCACAACATTTGGTTAGTTGTGCTGCTGAAATATATTTCCTGAATGTAATCATGTGCTAGTGCTACTGAGGTAGTCCAAACTGTGGTCAGCTACAAGCATCACAAGTATCGTTGCAGTGTGTACATATTGCAGATTTTTTCATTATTTGATTTTTATTTGTTTATTTTTTTTGTTTGCTTGTTTTGGTTTTGTTTTTTGTTGTTTTTTGGAGATTAAGTTTGCTACCACTGAAACTTAATCTTTGCCTCTGACAACACAGCACCTCACACAGTAATGGATCATTCAAGACTAAATATTTAGTTCATGAAATCATTATTTGTTCGACTTGATGCTTGCATGCAAATTTTGTTATCTGAATATACTTATCTACACTTTTCTGTGGATGTGGCCAATATAAATCTTGTTAATTTGCTTGAAGCAGTGTCCGTTAATTTTTACATACAAAGATGGCAGTGTCTTGAACCAGTTGGTAAGCACAAAAAGTAATTTTGCAGCCTACGGCCATTATTCCAGGCTTTTCTCTCTTCAAACTTCCAGTCAGCAGACCCTCCACCCCCCCACTCCTCCCCCACTGTGCACTTATTAACTTGCAAAGCTTAATTGAATTCCATTCAGCAGGTATATAAATATATGAAGCTCTATAGCTCATTCTGGTAATTACTCTATTGTTAATCTAAATTGAACACACACATGCTTTTTTTTTTATCTCTCCTCCACATACAGTAGGGTTACATGGAGGCGGCTTTAAGAACAGGGGCTCCTGACGAGAGGACCAGAAGTTAGGATTGGCATGTTGTATCTCCTTCCCAGTCCCTACCTCCTCATAGCAATTAACAGTTACAAAAACTTATGGAACAACCTGGGCCAGGATTAATAAACACCTATCATAAGTTATTACATTCAGCCTATGAGCGGATTAGCCGTGTCTCCTGAATGGATGTCTTCATTTACTGCTTCCCTGATTCCTCACTCTGTTGGCCTCAACATCCCAGCAGAAAGCATTGAATTCACAAACAGCAGGACACACTTTGTCATGCAGGTCAGGATTACATCAAATCGTACGTTTTGTTATTTCCAGTTTGCGAATGGAAAAACGGCATAATATAGGTAAGGCCTAATGTTTACAGACTGCTCAGAGGGAAATCCATGTATTCCTGGAGAGACAAGAAAGAGTTTTTGTTTTTAACTGATTAGATTTCTCCGTGGAGAAAACCTTGCACTCCAGATATTGGAATTGATTTGCTCCTCTGCAGTGATCCAGATATTTACCTTCTAGCTAATTGCAAGAGGCAGAGCCCATTCAGGGTAAGACTCACCGAGGAGCAATGCATTTTCTTCTATGCCTTTTGGACTGGCGCCACACCCTCCATTTAAAAGACTCAGCTCATTCTAAGTGGCTTGCACAGAATTGTCCTGTCCGAACTTCAGCTACTTTACAGAGTGGGGGTAACACTAGATGAAAAGTGTTGGCAAGACAACAATAGGTTTTTGCTACTGTGGGGCAACACTATAGTACATTCTAGTTGTGCTCATGCTAAAAAATGTAGTGGGGTGAGTGTAAGTTGAAGATGGCTCTCATAACAGTTTCTTTTTTTACTTTGATATTTCATGCATATCAAATGTTAAAAACTGCTGCATATCAAATGTTAAAAACTGCTGCTTTTTCACCAGTCTGCTTCAAACAAGAGCAACAGTAGGTCACGTTTCCACAGGGACAGGGACAAGCTCACAAGTAGATAATTCTTTAAACTGGTCTCTCTCAAAGAAACCACTCAAACCTTAAAGTGAATACATTCTTCTTGATTGCATGATGTGGCTGATGGAATTTCAAATCTTTCCCCTTGATTGAGTATTTCCAATTGACTTTTCAAATCCTTTTCAATCTCTCTCTCTAATAATTGCTTGACTGCATGGATACCAATGACTTATCCCAGCACTTGACAAGGTTAACAATGAGTCAAATGAGTGACCACAGAGGGATGCAATTTCACTGATTTTAATGTCTCCAGTTGATAAGAAAAAAGTAGTATGTGCATGTGACGTTTCTAATTTAAGTTTGTCTGTGTACCTTACAGATCAGGAGCGGATAGGAAAAGACTCATCATATGAACAGGAAGGGAAGGTGCAGTTTGTTATTGATGCGGTCTACGCGATGGCCCACGCCCTGCACAGCATGCACCAGGAGCTCTGCCCAGGGAAGGTGGGTCTCTGCTCTAGAATGGATCCCATCAATGGCACGCTTCTGCTCAAGCACATCCGCCGCCTCAACTTTGCAGGTCAGTCAAGTTAATTAATAGTGGAACATGTGGTCGTTTATCTCGCCTCAGGGTAATGTTTTTCATTTGACATAACGTTGGGCACAGTTTAAACGCTGTGAAGATATGCAGTGGGGACATGTAATGATTTCTGCAGTTTAGGGATACTCTAACTCATTTGTAATCTTTTTAAAGAATGATTTTCAAACATTTTCTGGTGTCATACATAGTCCATCAATTTCTCTCATGAAGTAAACTGTATTCACTAACCTATAAATTCACTAACCTATAGTATGTTTTATGGCTTACCTTACATTGCAGGTATTGAAAATACTTTTATAGCATAACCAGTAGTTTTGAAAACATTTTCTCCATTTAGGCGACAATTTTGATTCTTCTGTGACATATCATGCGACCCAACCCAGCCTTTGATAAACCCTAGTTGTTGTCTTTGACCAATTTGCCATTTCTCACATTATACCCCCCCTAGGGTGGCATATGAATGATTTGCTGCTTGCAAGCAAAGGAGCTGCGATCCTAAGTTTCATCATGCAGACACTGCCTTTCTAAAGCAAAGCCTGTATGGCTTGTGCTTGTACAGAAGAACATTTTATGACAATTACAATTCTTTCACAGAGACTCGAGTATGCTTTGTACAGATAAATTATTCATTTGAACTCCTGCTCTTCAAGCTAATTTGTCATTCTAATATCTACTTGTTGCATTGGCAGAATGTCAATTCAATGTTTAATTCATATCAGAGAGTTTCAAAAGATGTTGTCCCTCAAAAATACTAACTTGTGTGTGTGACTCATGGCAGGCTTTCAACTGCCTAAGGCTGATAGACTTTTTAATGATGAAAGGGAGGATACTATTGTATATAAATATGTTTCTCCTACATCCATTGTAACATATTACAGTATTGTTCACTATAGCCAGAAAGGAGAGACAGTGGAAGCCACAAAAATGTATAGCTCCATTTACAATGAACTGGAAAAAAAGGGAAAGGTGACTGTGGAAGCGCCTGGAGGAATATTCTGGGATCATTAGCACAGTTTCTGGCTCAGATCTGTTAGCGCCACTACTATACAATAATGAAGCTCATTTGTGAAGGCTCACACAAATATTCAGCATGCCCACAAATTGAGTTTCTTGTTCATTAGCGTTAAAGTGGCTCCACAACGTACAGTTTTCTAGTTTCTGTCTTGGGGAATGAGGTGTTCATGATCACAAATATTTATTGAATTGTTTGAGGCTACAGAGATACTTTTCACACCATATTTAACATACAATATGAATCATATTCACTTCTGAACATCATTATAATTGTTTTTAAATGCTTAGCTCGTGTGACTTCCTCAGCAGCTATTGGAAATTGAAAAGCACTTTGTTGTTAAATGAGGAAATCATACAAATAATGACTATTTCAATTTAAATTTATTGAAAACTGAAAAAATAGACAAGCATAAAAGATCAGTGTTTGCTAGCGAGTGGTCAATTTATTCATGGATTTGCATGTATCATAAAAGGAATTTTGTTTCCTATGTTTTGCCAATATTCAAAAGATGCTGCATAATATCACATCATAATGTCATAGGAATATTAACTGTGGCAATATACATTGACCTTTTCAGTGTGGGAGTGGGGCAAAGGGCATAATGTACACAATGTCCTCAAAGCATTTCCTTTATATAGTGTTTAACATTTGTTCAGCACATAAGAACTAGGCTTGTAAACTGAAGTGCCACTGGTTTGAATTCCTGGACCTGCTGGGAAATCTAGGTGGGAAAAGTAAACTAATAATGTTTCAATCTCCCTCAACAACCATCAGGCTTCCTTTAACCGCCCAGCTGCTCCAGTGGAGCTGCTCAGTAGCCAATAGCATGAGTGAGAAAAAAAAGACTGTTAGACTGTTATATGCAACATGTCCGGTGGTCAATCAAGTCAGGTCCAGTGGTGTTCATGTTCTGCTGTAAAATAGCTTCCTATACTTTGATAACTGACACTGTAATCTTAGATGAATCATGTTTGAATCATTGTCTACAAGAGAATGTCATATTTTTCCATTCGGATCTGATAGCTGTAATATTTTATTCCATATATGTGTATTACATTAGAGACACTTCTGAGCCTGCTACCGAGTCCAAGGTAGAGTTTTGAATGCAGACACCCTGGGGCAACATCACAGCTTTCCTTCCCTTTTGGCTCTGACTTTTGATGTCATCAATTAGATCATGGTCCTAAAGGGACCATGGTCCAAATAAAAACATCAAAGCTATGCAATGTGAAATGACATATGGTTAATGTAAAATAGAGGCATGATGGATAAAATAATTGTGCAAATACAGATATTGTGCTTTAATTAACACAAGTATACCAAGTCCATACCAAGTATGCATCTTGCTGGAGACACCTTGTTCTGTACTCAAGTTTAATCTCCAAGTATGAAGAGGAAAATGTGTGCAAAACATGGAATTAAACATCTTCATGCAGTGTGTAGGTCGAAATCGTGCGAGCGCCCATAATAAAAATTTCATTTTTAAGTGAGCCACTTATAGTGGCATGCTTCTATGTGTTGGGTTTGGTGTAGGTCATCCTTTTTTGGGGTCAAAGTGGTACAGCATCGCAATTTGCTGTCAATCGACCAATCAGAGCCCGTACTCCCACTGCACATCTCTCTGACCCTACTTTCAAGACGCCCTGGTTTGAACACAGTTTATTTCCTTGTCTTAATGTTCATACAGTTAATTTAACTTTAGTAGCTGAGGCTATGTGAAGTGGTTGGCTAATTGTTGCTTCAACTCAGCCAGAGATACTGCAGGTTCTCCGCAGGGAGAGAAGCCTAAGGCCGCGACAAAAACGACTCCCCACCAGCTCGGGCTACTTGACTAGTATTGATGATATTAACTGGAGTTTTTATGCCTTATGTTTTCGGGTTGTCCGTCTGTCCGTCCGTCCGTCCGTCTGACCCATTCTCGTGAACGCGATATCTCAGGAACGCCTTGAGGGAATTTCTTCAAATTTGGCACAAACGTCCACTTGGACTCAAGGATGAACTAATTAGATTTTGGTGGTCAAAGGTCAAAGGTCAAGGTCACTGTGACTTCACGTCCGTCCCATTCTCATGAACACGATATCTCAGGAACGCCTGGAGGGAATTTCATTACATCTGGCACAAACGTCCACTTGGACTCAAGGATGAACTGATTAGAATTTGGTAGTCAAAGGTCAAAGGTCAAGGTCACTGTGACCTCACAAAAGACGTTTTTGGCCATAACTCAAGAATTCATATGCTAATTATGACAAAATTTCACACAAATGTCTAATAGGATAAAATGATGAAGTGATGACATTTTATATCCAAAAGTTCAAAGGTCAACTTCACTGTGACATCATAATGTTTTGCTTACCACTGTAGCTGAGAAAACGATCTTGGGTCATTCTACAAAAACGGTGGAAGTGCTGTCACTTACTTTTGCAGACACCAAAATCTTTTAAGTTGACCTAATAATCACATTATATATGTTCAATAAATAAAGACTGTCCTTGCAATGATAAAACAAAGTTTATTGGAGGCATACAACCGCGAGGCGGTTATTTCTAGTTTTGGCTACAAGTGAGCATGTGTTTTCTGCTTATTGTAAGTGTGTTGTGGAGAGAAATAATAGTTTATGTCCTTACTCAAATTTGTTATCTATAAACGAAAGTGTAATCAGCACAATGCCAGTCTACAATCGTGGATCTTGCTCTTGCAACTTGTGTTTGCCTTAGAACTCTGTAGTATTTTGCGCATCTTCCTATTTTTAAACAAGCCACTTATAGTGGCGGTTAGGCTTGAAATAACTATGGAGAGACATTCAAGGGGAGCTCTATATTAAGTGGCTACAGCAAGGGTTAAGCATTCATGTTGGGACATCAAGGTCTGGTAGGCCTGTTCAAACTGAAGTCATTTCTAACTAGCCAAACGGTATGACAGTACTTACACACATCTCCATCTAATTGCATCAGCATGTAGCAGTATATTGAACTTGTCCAGATGGATGTAACAACCCAACTGCTGGGACTGGGCTTACTGGAATGGAGCAACACATTAGTTCAGGCAGAACACTGAAGTCATGCATGCCATCAGCTGATTGGCTATCAGCTGTCCCATCCAAACAGCACATCAGCTGATCAGTATCCACCGACTCTGAATCACCAATCACATTCAAACAAGTCAGTGAGGCGGTCTTTATAATCTGACAGCTCACACACACCCTGCTGATCATTGAACTTATCATTGAATCATAACCATTTCTTGCTATAAATAGTCCAAGCTCCTTTGACGTAAGTGTCTCTGAGTTAACTGAGTGTTATTTTTCTCTATATATCCTGATATAAGTTAGTCACGCACCAATAAACACACAAAGCATTCATTTTTCCTCTCGTAAACAAATAGAATTTGACAGATATGTAAAAGTAGGTCAACTATTTTTTTCAGTCATAATGAATCATTCTTGAGACTGTGTTAGCAAAAGTCTATTGTTACAAGTGTTTGTTTATTGTCAGCAGTTTTAGGGTATCTCTGCTATAAATAAATTCACATCCCATTCTCTGCAGAACTGCACAGCTTTCAGGGTCTGGTGTGACGCCCATGCCAGATGTATTGTGTCTTTCTCTGGTTGCATACATAATGAAGCACATCTGATAAAGGTCAAATGTCAAAAAGCGGCTGTTGTAATTAGAACCTCATAGTGAGCTGGCCGAATCCATGGCAGGCTCACAATCCATTTATTTATGATATCTCAGTGGACTGTCGGGGTCTCTACAGTCGACACAGTAAGCAGGCTGGTGACAGATAACCTTTTATAAGGGATGACAAGTAATCTGACAATGGTATTAGGTTGGCTGGGGTATTTTACCAGTCTGGTAATATCTGTGTGCTTTCATAAGAGCCTATCAAATCAAATCAAATCAGACTTTATTTATATAGCGCCTTTCATGCAAAATTGCAATACAAGGTGCTTAACAATACAATGAAAATACAACAATACAATGAAAATACAATAATACAATGAAAATACAACAATACAGCGAAAATAAACTGTAATATAAGGAAATGATAGTATAGGAAATAAGAGACATGGTAGAACAGAGAGACCAGTGTAGCAGAGTAAAAGAGGGTAGATTAAAATAAAATGGATTAAGAGAATGCTAAGCTAAAAAGGTATGTCTTAAGATTTGTTTTAAAGGTGTTTACAGATTGTGATGCCCTCAGCTCCTCTGGCAGACTGTTTCAGAGGTGAGGACCATAGACACTAAATGCCGCCTCGCCGTAGTTCTTTGTCCTCACCCTGGGAACAATTAAAAGGCCAGTGCCAGAGGACCTGAGTGATCTAGAGGGAGCATACATTAAAAGCATGTCTGACAAATATTCAGGCACTAGTCCATTGAGTGATTTGAACACCAATAAAAGGATCTTAAAATCTATTCTAGAACTGACAGGCAACCAATGAAGGGACTTTAGGACAGGTGAGATGTGTGCTCTCCTTCTGGTCTTGGTCAGTACACGTGCTGCTGCATTCTGAATGATCTGTAGCTTATTTATAGCTTTCTTAGGTAGACCGGAAAGGAGAGCATTACAGTAATCAAGCCTGCTAGTGATAAAAGCATGCATAAGTCTCTCAGTATCTGCCTGGGAGAGAAACGGTTGCACTTTAGCAATATTTCTAAGGTGATAAAAGGCGGTTTTAGTGAGATTACTGATGTGAGATTCAAAATTCAAATCAGGGTCTAGAAGCACGCCAAGATTTTTTGCTAGGGGCTTGGCGTTTTGTGCCAAGGATTTTAAGTTAGTGCACAGTATCTCTCTCTGGACCTTTGCTCCGATAATTAAAACCTCTGTCTTTGTTCAATTGCAAGAAATTTTGTGACATCCACAAGTTGATATGATCAATGCATTGAACCAGTTTATCAATAGGGCTGATGTCATTGGGTGATAAAGAGATGTACAGTTGTGTATCATCAGCATAGCTATGAAAATTAATCCCGTGTTCTCTGATGATATTTCCCAGCGGCAGCATATAGAGACTGAACAACACAGGTCACAGAATAGAGCCTTGAGGAACCCCACATGTTATGCTAGTGTTAGCCGAGGAGTGGTCACCAATGGAGACAAAATAGTCTCTGCCGGACAGATAAGTCCTAAACCAGTCTAAAACTGAGCCAGAGAGGCCAACACACTTCTGTAGTCTGTTAATAAGGATGTCATGATCGACTGTATCAAAAGCAGCACTTAAGTCTAAAAGTATTAATATTGAGAGTTTCTTGTCATCCATGTTCATTCTCAGGTCGTTTACAACTTTAACTAGCGCTGTCTCAGTATATTGTGTGACTCCAATTTTCCACACAGACATATCTGAAGCTGTAGCCGGGCTATATAGCTATTTCTTCATTAAATCATCAACTTTTCAAGTGCTCATTCTGGCTCATTCAGCAGCAGCAGCCAGAGCTGCAGCCTACAAAGCAGGAGAATCAAACAGCTTCAATCCGTGCTCATGCCCTGTTTGACACCCTCCAGCGCTTCCTCCTTTCTTGTGCCCACCTCTGCGTTTGATGCATCTAAGAGTAGTTTCAGACTTCAATAGGACACAATTGAATGAAGCTTCCCATCAGTGTTCCATGTCTCCAGCTATCACGTCAGAGAAAGTGTTTTTGCTTGGCTGCAGACAAAAAGCAGTGGCCTTTCCACTGTCATTCTCACCAGGCACTGCAGTCATGAGTGCGGAACAAAGGCAAGCTCTCAGGGTTTTCCATCTCTCCACTCCTATCTCTCCTCTCAAGGATGTGCAAAGCCTTCATTGTTGTGTAACTCCAAGATGCTTCCAGTTGAAATATTTTCCGCTTAATGCAAAATGTCTGACTTGCTTTCATAGGCGTGACACCCACTCCTACGCCCCGTTATTCACAGAATCAGACTGGCAGCATCAAACAAGACACGAATAAGGACAGTCTTATGTAAACTCTACCTCATACTCCATTATAGTATCTATTATTGTTACCCTAAGAAACCATCCTAAGGCTGGTGTACACATACTGTTGATGTGTGGCTACAAATCTTTGCCATTCTCCTCATTCTTTCCTTTGTTCTAGTATTTCTAACCTCATAACCCAAACGCATTATGTGGTTATTAGTGTAAACCCAGGTGTACTCTAAAGTGCATGCCACTTGCATGCTCATAACGTTGTAAACCCAGCTTGAGAACACTTACAGATAGCAGAGGCTTATATATTTGGATTGAGTAATCATGCAAACGCTAGGATAATGATAGAGGGGCAGGAAAGAAACACTCTTCAAAAGGATCAGAGTGGATCTGTGGTAAATTCTGCATGACTTGCCTGCGTACAGGTCATTAAGCGTTAATGACCGGTGTAGAGGGCAGCAAACTGTGCTGCCATCCGCCAAGGTGTCCCGGTTGTGCATCCATGCAGAACAAGCACATGTTGGATTAATGATCACACTCCAGTAATTCTTAAGGTGGGGGGCAACATAAGGTGATACCACAATCATCACCTATTACATATAATTACAGGAAATCCATTAACCCCAACATTCCAGGAGAGCACCCAAAGCCAGGTTACAGTGTGTAGTCGCACATGTGTGTATCACAGGCTGGTCTTGTGTGATTGCGTTGTCACATTAGTGCGCAGCACAACACTGCAGTGGCAGAGCCCTCTGTGGAACTCATTAGGCCCCTGACTAGTCATGGGCCTGTTTAGACAAGCAGTTTGTGCCACATGACAGGCCTAATTCCTCATCTGCAACTCAAACCTTGACCATAATGCCCCAGCATGCACCACTCTCCACTCGAACTGAAGAGAACAAGACACTGCCTCTGGGGGAACGACAGAGATCTGGGCCAATATTTCCCCATACTCCCTTAATATATGGCTTCAATCTCCAAACAAGAAGCAAAAATTGTCTTTTATATTTGTCTCACTATTATTGTCACCACTGGAGAGCAGTTGGCATAGCACTGCTGTCCAGCTCTACAAGCTGCTAGTGATGGAAAACAGACTCATTCTTAAGTGATGAAGATAAAGCAACAGAGAGTGGAGATATGTGGCTGTGGCATTATGCAGACCAAGACTCAGAAACACCTGAGTGGTAAATCTCTAAGGACAATCATGTACATAACTGCCTAAAGTGATAATTGTTGAGATTTTTGTTTTTGTTATTTTTATTGCGGTAACATCATTGCTGTGGTGATTTTGCACTGCAGTTCCCACAGATCACCTGTCAATCAAACAGTGTGTCCAGTACTGTGACATATTTTTCCTTGGATTTGCTGTTGATGAAGTTTGAGTTTCTGTAGGTGGCGCTCTTTTCTCTGGCGCTCTTTTCTCTGTCTGTTCAGCCATCCTCATGAGGATTTTTCCCAGGAAAGACCTACCAGACACCGGGTGTTTTAAAACTCTGAATCACGATCGTATTATATCAATCTGCAATAGAGAGTAACAAAATAGACATTTATTTAGATGAAAATGTTGTAGATTTTTACTTTAAAGTGATATTAGAACAAAATCAGCATTGAGTACATTTAATCGAATTTCAGTTTTTCACTTCCAAAAACCTTCGGAAATGGTAATAGGCGCAATGCACGCATATAGCAGCAAAATATACAGTAGCTCACGGCTTACCTATTCTACATAGTGTATTCTATAGCCTTTTTTTCCCCTAAGAGCCAGGGTAAAACAGCTGTCAATCTCTGGACAGGCCTTAATTTGAACAGCAAGCATGACCAAAAGACCCCATAAGCTGTTAAATATAATCATATCAGTAGTGTTATGCTGGTAGTGCGGCTGCATTAGTCTCTCGAAAGCACCAGTACGGCATTCAGCATCCATTTTCCTCTTTCAGCGACAGCGTGGCGTCCACGTGAGCACTTACAGGCTCTAATACACAACCCCAACCGTGACGGTATAATGCAGACGGCTTCACAGCTCTTTCAACAGAAATGGAAAAAAAACAAACTCGGTACGATTAAAATCTTTGACAGAAAATATGACAGCTCACCAATAGTGTCGTTGTGCTTAATATGTTTATATAAACATAATGCCTCTCTGCTTCATAAAGTCACTGTAATCCCCCCACGATCAGTAACTGCTTTGTGATGTGGGCGGCATTGTCACAGAGGCACGGCTGACTAAAATGGTAATGCCTTAATCCAGCGGGGCTGACTCATCGAGATGTGGATTAGGGTGCTGCATCCTCCAGCGCCAAACAAAGAGCAAGAAATAATACTCATCAGCAGAAATCCAACAGCAGCAATTGGCCACGTTTCCCCCCTTGTTCTTAACTGGGATGCCCATTGTGGTTTGGGGGACTTAATAATAAGCCAGGCAAGACAAGAAAAACGCAAGTGCTTATAGCTTTGATCAGTGTATGAAGGTAGACGTTTGTGAAGCTTGATGTTGAAAAGCAATTAGACACAGAGTTCCCCTGTACTCCATCTGAGGAGAACCCTGACACCTTCTACCATGATTAAATGAATTGCTGGACTGGAAGTGTGGCTTGTCTGGTTTCAACAGGGAATAGCTTACAGAGAGATCTTTGGTATTCTTTGTTATGTGACACATCATTAGAGTGTGTCTTAAAACACCACAAAGGAATACAGCGTCAATATAATACAGAAACTCAGAAATCTCCCCACATATACAGCACATCTTGGGCAGACACGGAAAAGCTTGAGGTCAGGAGGTTGCCGGTTCAAATCCCTGGACTGCCTGTGAATATCTGGCTGAGGGAAGTGAAAGAGAAGCAACTAACATGAACGATTAACATCCAAAGAGTGTACTATATGTGTGTATCTCTCTCATGCAGCAGCCATGGTAATCAAAAATGTGTTTATAGCCAGCTTACCAAATTAAAAAACGCTTCAGAATCACAAGTGTAATTTTGGTTTCTAATGTATAAGGATGATAACTGTAATTATTGTATTACAATGACAATGTGTCAGTATGCTTTCAGAAATTCATGCTTACTACACAGAAAATAGCGAAGTGAATGTGCAGTAAATAATGTGATTATTCTCTCATGTAGGCATAGCTGGCAACCCAGTGCTCTTCAATGAAAATGGAGATGCCCCCGGGCGCTATGAGATCTACCAGTACCAGATCCGAAACCGATCGGCTGAATACAAAATCATTGGCCACTGGACAGATCAGCTACATCTTAATGTAAGCGTTGCCCTTTCTATTCCATACCCACACATTCCCACACAAAAGGATTGACGGTATTCATGTTCATTCATATTCCCTACAAATATTCCATTTGTGTTAGTGTTTACAATGGAAATCCTCTCTGCTAAGCTGTTTTCTCCAGTTCTGCAGCTGTGTTTGCTCAGTAATTCCTCCCAAACCATTTGATACTGCTTAGTGCCATCTTCAAAGGTGTAAATATCCAGAGGGTGCTTTAAATGATTAACAGGGCGGATTGTGATTAAAAGAAAGCCATAAGAGCTTAAGGACAGACATATTTAATATAATCACTCCAGACAGCATCACTGACTTCCAAAAAACAATGTTGTGGGCAGGGGGTGAAATGAAGTAATGCTATAATAACAATAAATTACATAAAGGAACCAAACAAATTATGTTTTGACAAAATGAAGTGGAGGCCTTGGGCAAGCAAAGGGGAATAAAATTGAACACATGAAGCAGCTTGAGAGGGCCTTTGTCTTCTTTACCTCTTTTAACAATGTGTGCTGCAAAAAAAGCAAACCAAAACAAAAGGTTTTGTTCGAGTTAGGCTCGTGCTGGGCACCTACTGTGGTATGTGCCAGTTCCCACTCTAAAGCCGGTTTTATTTAATTAGTATTCTTTGAGCTCTTAATTAAATACACATTTAGAGGAGAATTTGCCAGCTTTGAGTTGAACAACCACAATTGAATGAAAACAGTAATAACATAACATTAAAGAGACCCCTTTGAAATGACAAATTGAGTTTATCTTTAAAAGCATACTTAAAGGGGAAAATCCACAAAGGGAGGACATAATCCTGAAACAGAATTTATCTTTTATTCCCATGATCTTGGGCAGGTGAGTTTAGATTTTTGAACACAAACATCTACTAAAGCAAGAAAAAGCAGGAACATTTAAGTGTCAGCTCCCTACAGAGAAAAAAATGGATTGGCCCGCTCACCCTTCAGATAATTTGACCTCCCTTTGGAAATGTTTGCTGAATCTAAAAGCAAAGGAAAGCTTCATTTGCCCTCTCTGACCCCGCACTCAAACAAATAAATAAAATCAAAGGGTAGCAGGGTCGCATATGGATTAGGTAGACCGTCCTTCTACTCAGGTTCAATGCTCTGTAACACCAAGCATCCGCTGTGCTGAAGTGTCCTTGAACTCCAGGGGTGCAAGTCTGTAGCTGACCCTGCACTCTGACCTCCTGTGGAGGGGGGCAAGCAAAAATATGCCTCCTTTGGGGATCAATAAAGTATCACAAACTATAACCCTAACCCTCCAACACTCCATATCCTGTAAAACAGTGGCATATACAGGTAGTACATGCCACTGTTTTACAGGATATGGAGTGCTCAGTACAAATCTCTTTTTGTTCGCTCTGTTTGTTTATGCGTCTATCTTTGTCTCTCTCTGTTTATCCTTGTCTGCCTCTGTCTCTCCCTCTCCCTCCCTCAGGTTCGGTCAATGCAGTGGCCAGGTGGCGTCCGTCAGGTCCCTTCCTCAATCTGCAGCCAGCCCTGTCAGCCTGGCGAGCGCAAGAAGATAGTGAAGGGCATCCCTTGCTGTTGGCACTGCGAGCGCTGTGATGGCTATCAGTACCAGGCAGACACCTACACCTGTAAGATGTGTCGCTTTGATTTGCGGCCCAATGCGAATCACACGGGCTGCGTTCCAATCCCCATTGTCAAGCTGGAATGGAGCTCTCCGTGGGCGGTCATCCCCGTCCTCATCGCAGTCGCTGGCATCATGGCCACTCTGTTTGTGGTGGTCACGTTCATCCGCTACAACGACACTCCAATTGTCAAAGCATCGGGCCGAGAGCTGAGTTATGTGCTGCTAACTGGCATCTTCCTCTGTTACGCCACCACCTTCCTAATGATCTCTGCGCCCGACGTAGGAATCTGCTCCCTCCGAAGGATCTTCTTGGGTCTGGGCATGAGCATCAGTTACGCTGCCCTCCTCACCAAAACCAACCGTATTTACCGCATCTTTGAGCAGGGTACCATGTCTGTGAGCGCGCCCAGGTTAATTTCCCCGGCCTCCCAGCTAGTCATCACTTTTACCCTGGCCTCAGTGCAGCTGCTTGGTGTATGCATCTGGTTTGGCGTGGACCCCTCCCAGGCCATCATTGATTATGAGGACCAGAGGACATCTAACCCAGTTCTGGCCCGTGGGGTGCTGAAGTGTGACATCTCTGACCTGTCTCTGATCTGCCTGCTGGGGTACAGCATGCTGCTCATGGTCACCTGTACAGTCTACGCCATTAAAACCAGAGGGGTGCCGGAGACCTTCAACGAGGCCAAGCCCATCGGTTTTACCATGTACACCACCTGCATTATTTGGCTAGCATTCATCCCAATCTTCTTTGGTACCTCACAGTCAACAGAAAAGGTAAGCTTACAACTGTTACGGTAATGCTATAGCAGCATATTTTCTTTATCATTATATATCAATGTGTTTTCTTTATTCTACACATTGCCACAGCCACACATCCTTTTCTGTCATACTATCTCTCCTCACTTGCTCATGTTTATGTTTTCTCTTGGTCTGCTTATCCTCTCTTGGGTCGTTCATGAAGATTTTTGGAACCCATTTTTATCATTGCAGGACTGTGCGGATGTAGGTGGACAGCTGGACTGAAATACAACCAAAATGTATTATGCGGTAGCCAATTTTTGCAAAGCTACAGTTCAACAATGCTGAAGTTTGTACCTCTGTCCAATACGGGACATCAATTTTAATTTTCTTATCATAAAGTTTTTAGTCTTCCACCCACAGTCTTGATTTTATGACAAGTGGAATTACAAATGCAGTTTGCACGGCTCTGACTTACAATGATGGAGAGACAATTAAAAAAGTGATGTCATGTGGAAACTTTAGATTTTGAACATAAGCAACTCTGGATGTAGAGTTTTATGAGTGTATTCTCTAATAATTCTGCAGGCACTTGGGTAAGGCAACACGCAAGCCTGTGACTCACATATATGTGACGGCTATATGCCACAGTGCATTAGAGACCCGTGAGCTGTTTACACAAACACAAGCTCACACTCGTATTCCCATGTCAAATCAATGTGTCTGGCCTCGTGAACCATGGTCCTGGATCACATCCAGTGGGAGCACTGGGAGGCTACAGGTCAAGAGGGATCCAAAAGGGACATGGAAATGGAGGCCGGGCTTGGAACACACACAAACAGAGGAGAGAGCCTGGGTACAAAGCCAAGGGGTACAACAATGGCACAGTAGAAATGTGTCGATCCAGTTGAAAGGGGTCTTTTGGCAGTGTAACAGAAGGGGCTCAGTGGCTACAAGAGAGGACAGTGGTGAGGGAAAAAGCCTCATACTGGCATGGACACTATCAGCAGTGCCAGAATGGGTCTGACAGATGCAACAAATTAATCCTTACCTCCTCCCCTTTGGGATTAAAGAAAACAATGCATCAAAATGTTGGCCTGGAAGACTGGCTGTGATAGTTTCCTTTGTGACAGACATTCTTCAGAGACCAAGCTTGTGTATTGTGTCATGCTCAGCACCACAAAATAATTTCTCTAGTCTACAGCATTGCAGAAAATCTGCATATGACTGTAACCAATTGAATGTCATCATTGATGCAGTATGTGGCCAGCAGTAAGTACTTAATCTAGGCTATACAGACAATTTAGCAGATATAACAAGCACAGAGTTTCACGCGCCATTGTCAATATAAGGCTTCAGTCTTTATTTTCATACTGCGCATGTTGTGTTAACACCAGAAACGTCAGTGGATTGATGGTTGATTTGAATTTTATAATTGAAATATCTCAGCTTTCAAATCCATGACTTTTCCTTGACTCACTTTATGCACAAGCCAGTGTTGTTAGATTTTCAAAACCATGCAAAGAAATAGTGGTTAGAATTATATTTACCCTTCAATTGAGAGCTTGCTGGCCTTCTCTTACACCCCCCAAAAAAAAATCCATTGGCCTTTCACACTAAAACTGAGCAAGAATTTCCACATCTAGAGAATAAAGAGACACCTGCAGCTCAATAGATAGACTGTTTGGTTTATGTTTTATTTGCTTTCCCAAAATCTATTTTGGAAAATATATTGTCAACTATCATCACTATATGTTCTTAATCACACACTGTGAAATTCACATTACTTGTTAACGTGAACGTTGCTCATCGTAAGTCACATGTCAACAGCAGCCATGGATATCGGTTCGCTCTTTGTTTAAGCATTCCAACTCCTGCCTCTGAAGATGAAAGAGAATTATAAAATTGTGGAGAGATTTAACATCAGCTTTTTTGGAGGATGAGGTAATCCATTAGCTAGCATGGCTTTGAATAGTAAAATAGAAAGAAAAAAGAAAACTTTGAAGGGTAAGTAAAGCCCTACTTTTGTTTCTTCTCACAATCCCTGAAATGAATTCAATTTAAAAACCTTGAATAACCTCTCATTGAGGCTTAGTACAAGACGCTCCGTTTCTTGCTTCAAATTTTATTAGTCACTCATTAATTATTATTTCCTGTAGAAAACTGCACACACAATGGCTGGGAGATAGGCCCACTTTTAATCATTAGGAAAACTTTGCCACCATTGCCCGGAGCTTGGCAAGGTACAGTAAGACATAAAATGGAAAAGGAAATGGAAATTTTGCTTTAGGGAAACGTCCTACATTTATATGATTTTTTTTTTCTTTCTTCACTCGTCTTCAGCTGTAGAGACTAATCACATTTAACTTGACTTACACATAACCAAAGGGGTGTTCGGGTGTAGAGTCAGAAAATCATTAATTTAAACTCACATTGCAGTATAGTTTAGTCTGGTCAGACTAAGCAATAAGTTACTTTGTTGTTGTAGATTGTCTTTATTGTGTAAGTAGCAAATTTTGCTGTGCTAGCCTTCATGCAAAAGACTTAATTTTTTAAATAAGGGAGAAAAACACTGTGACAGATTCTCTGAGCTGTTACATAAACAATGTTCTTATTTAAGGAATTAACATGTCAAAGCAAACACACCTCATAATCATCGTACTGTAAATGACAGGCACCACAAAGCCTCGCAGCCCACGTTGACACGTCTTTCAGAGCAATTAAATGCTCCACTTCCTCTGGGTCTTGATTTACCTTATCTATCCGCCTAGGCGCTCATCACCAGTTTACAGCGGGCCTCTGCCTCAGCATTACAAGCACAGTCATTTATTTGTCATCTGGTGTCAGGATAAATGTAACGAATGCCATGGGAGGCTTTCTCTATCATTCAAATGGGGACATCTGGTCTATCTACGGAGCGTGATCACCGAGCTTTATGCCAGCTTCGGGAATAGACGTGACACCTGCTTACCTGGAGAAACAGTCTAAATCAGCGGCTGTCTCCAAGACAGAGGGAGGAAGAGGGACATTGGACAATAGAACTCGTGGGAACGAGGCTTCGGCACAATGGGCTCAATTCAAATTCAGTCAGCCCACACAAAGGGGTCCTGCCATTACGGCGTATGAATGGTCTGATGAATTGAGTGGTGTTGTTTATTTCTCTATGAAGTTTCCATCACACTATTGGCACTGTCAACTTAATGACAAAAACTGCTGTTAGTGCACTAGTCAGACAAAGAGTGGGAGCTATAGTGAGTTCAACAAGCCCAGATGTCACGCAGGAGTGTGCTCGTACCAATGTTGGATCAGTGTTTATCCCTGCTACCTGTTACCACCCTAGTCCTTTCCATTTCTCTCTGTGTCTCTCTGTCTCTCTGCCTCTCTCTCTCTCTCTCTCTCTCTCTCTCTCTCTCTCTCTCTCACGCCTTTCTTTCCAAAGATAAACAGCATTACTCACAGTAGCATCCCGCAGGCCCAATAATACATAATGAAGATCGATGCTACAGAGCAGAGGGAGCTGGGCAACATCTTGGATTTCAGAGAGCAGTTGTTACATTCATTAGGCCTACAGCACACCGGCCCTCCGAGTCTAAGCTGTTGACCTCTGGGTGCTCTGGCAAAGGGAGAACAGGCCATGAAGCTAATCAAGGCCAAAGCATTGTGATCTTTGTAAATGACATTCTCCCATGAAGCCATATTATTGCGTCCCCTAAGGCTTCTGTTTGTTTATTAGTTTAATTAGAGTGCGATTATAGTGAATTCTCATGCAATAAGCCACTCTGCTGAACATTTCCACACCATGCTGAGAAACAAAGCTTAATGTATAGTGGGAATTATGCAGCATTTAAATTAATTTTAGAGTTTGCATCTAGGAGAACAGGCTCTCTAGAGAACCTGGCTAAAATTAGCATACTTTTACATATATTAACCCTCAAATCAATCTTATGTTATCAGATTGATCACAGACTTGCTCAGCCAATTGTTCCGCACTGTGTGTAGGCAGTGAAGTGGGAATCTCTTAGGACCTCCTATCATGTGCTGTTAACATCCCCATTTTCCTCCCTGCTTCTAGTTCACTCATTAGTGTTGCATTGCACTGCTTCTTCTAAGTGTGCTTTGCCTCAGGCAAGATCTGTTGATGACAGTGTGATGATAGGTGCGTGAAATATACACCATCTCATCTTTATGAGCTCCACACTGTGCATGCTCAGGTACAGTGCTATCAGGAAGAAACAAATTAATGAGCCAAATACTGCAGTGGGTCTGACAGTGAAAACAGGGCTCCTCATGTGAGCTCAAACAGGGCTCCTCATGTGAGCTCAAACAGGTCCATGATACAGTACATGTTGTAGATCATTTTAGTTTTTTTCAGTGACACCTTGATACTATTCAGGCGAATAATAGAATGGCCAGAGAAATATTGATTTCAAATGGTTATGTATAATGAAGTCTACCTTTGTTTCCATTCTTCACTTATCTTATATACGTCAGTGTCCACATGGGAGGCTTCAAAGATGGCTATTCTTAGGTGAAAGGCAACAGAACATTTTTTTTTTCTTCTATTTATTGTATGAGTAACAGCTTGGGTTCTGCAGTCCCTCCCTCCCAAGGCAGCAGTGAACCGAGCCCAGAGCAGTGCACTAGTTAACACTCTCTACAACAGGGAGGGGATCGCCGCAGCTGTCCCTCTATCATGCAGCCTTCATCCTCCCATTCTTCACTCTATCCAGCAATCCCCCATGGTACCGGGCCTGGCCGAGATGAGATACAACCGTTCTGGTGGGAAAGCACTATAGAGAGTCTCAAATAATGAAAACAAACAAGATACTAAAGCAGAGGTCACATCTGGGGAGCTAAATGTTACTCTGTTTTGATGAAAAAACCAGCAGGGACGTACTGTGGTCACTCAATAGCTGATGAAAACACATACAGTCAAAAGGAAGAGATTCTACTTCAATGGTAGAATCGTATAAAATATTTACAGTTTTGCGGCGTGAAGTCTATGCATGAAGGGATTTATAGATTTCTATTAGATGGTGAGAATGAGGGGAGCCGATACATGTGGTATGTGGTGGATCCTGGAGAGAATGCCACGCTGTCAGGATGCATTCAAGCCCACGGTATCTTGTACTGTATACAAGTTAATGCCTCTCACATGGGCGGTCAAGCAGGCACTATACACTACAATCTATAGAAATTACACAAGCTTTCCTTCCTCCTTAACACTCCCATGAAGAGGTCTCATTAATTTGCCGCAGCTTTGCAAACAATTAAAATGGAAAGAGCCAGACTGATACTCAGCAAAGCCCTCCCCCATGATTCAGAAGGTTCAGCCATGTATAAAATTTTCATGAGGTTGTTGCTTTTTTATGGTCCTGCTTGTTGTGAATCAGAATAGGATACGATCGACTGGTGTTATCAAATTTGTTTTCAGGTTGACGTGATGGCCATATTAAAACTAGCATGGCAGAAAATTAAACAAACAAGGTGGCCTTGGCTGCTCCAGCACACCACCATAAAAGTAGATGAGATGCTGATTTAAAACAGAATTTTATCACATATCGCTCGCATTAAATCGTTCTTTGAGCCTCTGTAGGACACAGTGTAAACCACTTCAACAACAGCTTGACCAGCAAACGGGTCATTGGATGCTCTAATTACAATGATACACAGCAGATGTCATTTTCACTGTACAGGCCGCTACCCATATAGAACAATCAGAACGAGCCAATGCCAAAAAAGCTATATAACGTCTCGATGTGTTCCTCTATAAAGGGCATAGCAACAAATCAGTGAGAAGAGGGCTTATGTGTTGGTGTTTGCCTTTTTGCAGATGTACATCCAAACAACCACGCTGACCATCTCCGTGAGCCTGAGCGCCTCAGTGTCCCTGGGGATGCTCTACATGCCCAAGGTCTACGTGGTGCTCTTCCACCCCGAGCAGAATGTGCCCAAGCGCACACGCAGCCTCAAGGCCGTGGTTACCGCTGCCACCATGTCCAACAAGTTCAACCCCAAGGCCAGCCTAAGACCCAACGGAGAAGCCAAGACCGAGCTGTGTGAAAGCCTGGAAACACAAAGTAAGAACAAGAATGGTAATGAGGAAGCCTTTGACTAACAACAAGTTTTTTTTTCCCCATGTATGTTTTGTCCTTCAATTTCTGTAAATCACGGAAACAAATTAATGTGATGCAGAGATAGAAGGCAAAGTAAAAAATAATTACTTATTGGCAAATGTGCAGCATGTTATTTTACACTTGAGTGGATTCAGGAAATTAGCCACTATTGTTCATTTTGAAGAAAAAAAAAGAAGTGGATTTTGTTTGTGAGTCAGGAAGAAGCATCACAGGATTCCCAAATGTGGGGAGAACCAAGTCATGAAGGAATGGATTAAGGTTGTCAAGAGACAGACCATATTCTGCAGTACAACAATGCAACTGCAACTCTACATCTGTAATACCTTATAGTATGGCAAGTGGAGTGAATTATTGTGAATTATTTCAGTGCATTTAGCGGCTACTCATGAAACTTGTTCAATATGCTAAACAAGTATCTTCTCTCTCTCTCTCTCTCTCTCTCTCTCTCTCTCTCTCTTTCCTCTCTCTCTATTTACACTCCAACACTGTTTCAACACATTGTAAATAATCAAGAGGCAATTGGATCTCCTTTCTGAACCAGCTGAACTTCTCTCAGTGTGCGCCTCCCCCTAATTTCAATACCAATAAAAATGCTTGGAGCTACTGTATCAGTGACAGACTCTGGATTTATACAACTGAAGTAAATAATGACTTCAGCAATTGAGTCAGCAGAAATTACTCAGGTGACGTCCGAAACAGTCTCTCTCAGCTCGCCTCGGGCAGGAAAAGGTTTTAATCGGTCATGTCTGTCAACAGAGATACATTCCCGCTGCCTGGCCTATCCTAATCATGATGCATGCTTATTGTCAGGCATTTTTGAGCTGCATTGAGTCCTTGCTTTTCCCACCAATAACAATAATACCACATTTTCCCCTCATAAAAGAAAAAGACAAGCTGACAGCGTATTTGCTGTTGATACCAAAAATAGAAATCAATACAATTCGCAGCGATTGTATGACAATGTAGTAACAATGGCATGTTTTTGTGAGGCACGCCAGAATAGCTACAGTGCGTAAACACACAGTGCAACATAAATTCCTATCTAGCCTTAAGTTTTTTAGGGTTAACAGGGGCTTTTGTTAAGAGGGCAAAGATGCAGATTTGATAGCCAGCACCAATTTATTCTGATGGGGTTACCGTTTACAGGCGCTGTACAGTGCATGGCTATTTGAATAAGCACCATTTATCATTGTCATTGCCAGTGTGGACACATGGCTTGATGAAATTGAAAAATTCCTGTCTGGGCCAGCTCCCCCACTGCCTGGATCTGGTGGCGATATGTCAGGATTTATCTGCTCCACCTCAGCGAATCAGCTAACACGGTCTAGAGAGACAAACTGGAAAGTTGAGGCCTGATAGCGCTGTGTGAAGGAATTGGTGGGGGCAGGGGGCTTTATTGAAAGCATCCTCCCACTGTAGGTGATACAGGCTATGTATTGAGGGCAAAATATGACCAGAGCGCCAAGTCATTTCTCGGGAATTATTAGCATTCGTGCTACGCTGCAGCATGAAGGCTTGACAGCAGTTCAACACAAATTTTTCAGCTAGGACATTTCGTCTTACACTTGTTACACCAGGAAAACTGGGTCAAACATATATTCCCTGCCTACATTCCCTTGTCTTCCTTATCTTGTAGGTTACAATAGTTCACCTTGATTCTGCAACTCTTCTCTTTCAGCTTTCTCGACAAAGCAAACATACATCAGCTACAGCAACCATGCAATCTAGGGGACGAAGGGCATCACCATCGTTCAGGATTTCCACCTGACGGAGAAATCGTGTATATGCAGTGGAATTCAAACCCGGCAAAATGGACGTGTCATCGTTTGGGTGGGAATCACGGAGGGAATTCCCAAAGAAATGGCATGGCGAGGACAGACCACACAGAGATGCAGGGAAGGACCCCGAGGGGACCAGAACAGATACAGTGCAATTGTAAGGTTCCATCTTCTGTCAGCCTCACCAGAAAAAAAAAAACCACACTTGCATGGCAGAGGCCAGGAGACTAAAGGATGGAGCTTTCCTTTTGAGTGTTTACATTTCAGCTATGCCCTCCTTTCAAAAGACTTCTCTCTCATCTTGAGCAGTGCTGGCTGACATTCAACTGAGATCAACAATATGTTCAGGTGTTCTTAATGTTGTCTGCCAGTTTTGTGAACGATAATATTAAAATCCTCAAGGCATCACAAGGGATTAATCAACACCAAAAAAGGCATGAAAACATGATCTGTGAATTTCTAAGAGGGGTTTATGTTTGTTTTATTTCTAAATGTACTCCAGTTACATGGATCAAATGTCTGGAAATGGTGATCATTTCAACAATGCAAGATATCTGTATCAGACTCCATGTATTTTTTTCCTCTTACAGGTTTCCATTGAGTTAATGACAATGACGATGACTACACCTATAAAATGGTCTCTGCTGATTTTGAGCATGCCAGTTTGAACATCCTGTGTTGTGTTGTTAAAAAAAAAAGAAAAAAAAAAAGAATATTTGGAATGCATTTAAACTCTGTTGCAGTGTCGTTACAATTGTTTGGGCCCAAGCCTATTGTACGTTAAAAACTGGTCTCAAATGGTGAAGGTCTAGTGAGTGATTTGTTTATTTGTGCTTAAGTGAGGCCATGATTTGTATTACCAGCTAGCCCAAGGCTGTCACTGCCCTCCGCATACCTGTATGTGCTTTGAAACAGTGGCTCATGGCTAAAATGAATAGTATTTCAGCCCCGAGATCCTACTGTAAGCTGTCATCCAGGATGACCCCCCATCACTGCCACCAGCTATTCTCTTGGTTACACATAAGGGTAAGGCTTAGTTGTACAAATCCATTTGGATGAGAATTAAGATGAAGTATGCCCTTGAGAGTGGATCATGCAATATGCTGTGAAGGTGATATCCATAATGGACCAGCTATTGAAACTATTCATTACTAAACATGTCCTCCTCAGGCACTCTCATGATATGGAGGAGGTATAAGGAAGTTGTAAGGCTTTTCGCGAATGAAATTCTAATTGCAAAAGTATACATTATCTCTATCAATCACCCCGAGCTCGCTGAACAGATTAATAGATGGCTTAATGCAGTATAAAAGCCCTCTAATGTCTTGGAGAAAATATTGTGGGGTCATTTGTGTTGTGAATTCAATGCTGCTTTTCATGCCTCCCTCTGTATTACTTTCAACACCATTTGTGTTGCAGAATAAAATGTGAGTGCTGACCAAATTAAATGGCAAGTTAATGTATGTTATTAAATAGATTGATGATGTCTGCTTTATGTCCTGACATATCCTAAAATAGGGGAAATTGTACAAAAAGAAACAGTGCCTGGCTATCTGACTATGTATTTGTAAAACCTCATGAAAACTAATGAAGTGTGTGAAGCATGTTTAGTTTTTTTATACAAAATTTTATTTCTATTAAAAATGTTTTCAAACTTCAATGTCCTCCTTTTTTCAGTTTTGTGTAATGCAGGGAACACTATTGGTTTCTTTTATTAGTAATTTGTTTGTTTATTATTTTGATCCATTTGCTGTAAATGAAAGAAAAGGATACAACAGGTTGTCACAATTCTTACAATTATTATATGCAATGTTTGCTGCCTAATTGAAAAAAAAAAATAGAATGTTATAAAAGCGAATGCAGATTATGTTGAGGTAATTACCTGTGTGTGTGTGTGTGTGTGTGTGTGTGTGTGTGTGTGTGTGTGTGTGTGTGTGTGTGTGTGTCTGTGTGTGCGCGCCTGTGTGCATGCATTTATCTGTGTGCCTGCTGCAGAGAAATAATATAAATTAAAGACAACGGCTGCCATCCTCTGAATAATGTGTTGCCAAAATTGCTCTGATAATAGCATGTGAAAGACAGACAATTATTGGAGGGAAACATGAAATTATTTAAAATGAATGGTTAGCCTGTACTTTAATCCAAGGCCCCTGCATTCAGCTAGCTCCCAGGATCTATCATCTTCTCCACGCCTCCCTGATACTGTGAATGCACAATACAAAAGGCTAGAAGATAACAGTTGTTACATGGCAAGCGTAAATGCATGCCCAAGCACAATGACTAGATTTTTGCAACATATCAGTGTCATCTTCACATAGCAGGGAGCCAGAGTAAGGTGTCTGCAGTCTCATGAGATATTAGTGTAAAAGCTGAAACCAATACAATGTCTCAGTGTTGTACTGCCAATACTGCAGCTCCAGTGTGTACATCTTAATGACATCGCAATTTATATTCTTAGTTTTCTGAAGTCAGCAGCCAAGCATAAGCTCTGCCTGTGTGTGAACATAGACAAAAGCATCTAGTTAAATCAAACAACTGTGAAGGCTACAGGACAAATACTGTATGTTGTTATACCACAATATAAACATTTACAACAAAATTAGATCATATTACAGGCATTTACATTACATGCCATTTAAATATATTTATTTTCCATTAATTCTGTTGTCATTATAGCCTTGTTACACCTAAAGAAGCAGTTCAGCAATACAATTGGCACTTGGACAAAGGGCTACTGTAGGGCCTTGGTGTAAGAATTGGTGAATTATTTAATTGTTAGGTGAGAGAACACATTTGCTTTGTAAGTGAAGGTGAACAAACCAGGAAAGATTTATTTTAGAGTAGGCACAAGTTATGGTAGTTATGGGGAAGCTATGGATTGGGAAACACAAGCAGACATAGACCAGCAACTGAGAGGCTGTATATGGTACTTCTGTCTGTATACATTTTAACACAGCGGGTGGTTGTAAGCTCATAGACATAAACTGCTCTAAACAAACAGACTATACCACTTTTTATACATGATGTGAGGTGCTCAGGGCTAAGAGAGGTTTGACAATTGTGGAGATGGCTTTCCAATTTAACTTTCCAGATGAATTTAATACAACATATAGAATTTATTGGATAAGATTTAAGTTAAAATGATAATGAATGAATAGCAAATGGAGGTGGTGGGAGTGCCACAGAAGAAGGTGAGGGCAGAGGTCACTTGGCCACAAGAGAGATACTATCCAGGGAAAACACAAAGTGAGTGTGAACAATGGCAGGGTAAAATATGTGGTCAAACAGAAATAAATACACTAATACTATAAAACCAATGACATCAAAAGCCTAATATTAACAGCAGCCTGTATGAAGGACAATGAGAGCAAAACAGCAGCTGACAAGTGATTGCAGGATTTTTTTCCCCAGCCTTTTTCCTCATGGCACACTACCTATGACAAATTAGGCCTGCATTGGAAAATAGAGTCATTAATCTTATAAAACAGTTAAAAAGCTTGATTAGCCCAGCCCAACTGGCCATTCTAGTGGCCTCAGTACATGTAAAAATTCATCCCAAGCAATACTGTTCATCCCAAACATAGTAAGGGATCTGCCAGTGGAGCCACCTAACTAGATAAAAATGTTTAAATATATAAATAAATAACAGTTGGCTAAGGCCAATAGCAGCAGCACAAACCGATGCTACAAATAACGTCTATGTTGTTTGCTCATCCACAGATCATCACCCCCAAACTGCAGCAGTGCAACCACCTAGGAGATTAAGAAGGACCTGTTGCTAAAGTCAGTTTCCTTCCTTTTAAGCACACAACAGAGCAACCAGGGGGGAGTTTGTGTAAACCCTGGGGCTTTTATGGGGGAAGTAAAATTGCCAACAGGAAGAACTGCCTTAACCTGGTGCTGATTGGATGCTCCGTCTCCAGCAGAAAGTATACTGGCTGTCACACTTTGTAGAGCTCACTGTGCCATGAGGAGATACAGTAGATGAGTCACATGAAAAGAAGAAGCTAGATACACTGAGCTAGTAGGGAAGCCAGCGTATGCCCTGTAGAAATTTTGTTGCCATGGATTTGTAGCTCCATCGACTACTAGTTTATTTAGGGAGTCAGGAATTCATATTCAGGGATCACGGCAGGCCACAAAATCAGCTTCTGAAGCAGCCAAAAAGGGCAGGCAGTGGCTCCGGCTGAGGAGAAAGAACAACTGGTTTGGGTCCAAAGTAGGCTATGGGAATCTACAGTATCTCATGACTAAGATAGGAGTTATTACATAATCAAGCTTAGTGTTTGCTGATGCAGACTTGCTGCTGTTAACACCAATGGTGAGGTTAGAAATTCTGAGGTGTAATGTTGTGAACTAGGAGTAAGCCTAAGTGTAGGTAGTGGTGTGAAGACTGATGATTCAGGACCAGTTTATTTGTAAAAATGACAATTTCATAGCCAACAGAACATCACCTCATCACCTCATCACCTCATCCCACCCCCACCTTGACGATTCGTTCAGTCCGATACAGCAACTGAACGGTTTGTTTAGTCCAAATGAAAGATGTTGATTCGGTACATTTTCTGGTTCAAAAGCGTTACAAGTGTTACAGTATGGAATAAACCATGTCCCATTCACTAGAATCTAGCTTGGGAAGATATTTGTTCATATTCAGAAGAGTGACTCAACTCTCTGATCAATTAATTGTGTTAAAGCTGCAATAAGCAAACATTTCTGACCACTAGAGGATGACAGAAACCACAGCACATACCAAGGCCTACCAAGGACAAACATTGCAAAGCACCGTGCATAAATTCGAATAGCTAAGCTAACCGTACCTACAGAGAAGTGTCATCTCTTTCTCTCTCGCTTTCTCCTGCTGAAGGTTACATGTCCCACAATGACAAGTGAAGAGGTAGGTAGCAGGTTTACTAAGTTTAGTCACTCGCTTCATCAATTTCTTTAGGAATGGGAGGGGCTGAAGGTCTCTTTTAAACAGCGAGGGAGGTGGCAAGCTAGTTTAAAAAAAATAAAAAGCTACTGAATGGACCGGGAGGAGCTTCATTCCTGATAAATTACCATCCTTTAATTATTAGGTCATTTGTGGTGTTGAAATGTTTGATCAAAATAGGCACATGTCATTTATTATAATATTGTATCAGATATAGTATCAGCACATAATTTCAATAAATGAAATGACTGACTCATTGAAGTGTGGAAGTCAAGGCATAAAATGCAGTTTAATTGTGTTATGTTTTTCATCACTGCTATGAAGATAATACACAGTTATATCTATCATTCAAGTATAAAGATCTTAACAGATTAGCCATTTTGCAACTGTTTATCTGCCATTAAACACTTGGTGGCACAACATTTCCTCCAATTTAAAATGGAACAGCTTGTCATTAACCCAAACCACATAGAAAGCAAGATTATCATTCAGCTAGCATCCAATATCAAGCCTTCCTAGAATTCATTGCAAAATTCTTCTGATCCCCTACAGGGCATTGCATGGCCATGCTCTGACTTCCATTACTGAGAGGTCATGTCCTCGTAGTACTGTCAGGCCACATAGGTCCTCTGAGGAGCGCCTGCTGGCCAAGGTCCAACCTTAAAACAAAGTTGATCATGACTTAGCAATGTTGGCTCTGGAAGACTCTGAAACAGCTTTGAATGTTAGACTGGCCACCTCAGTTTCTAGTTCTAAGAAATGACTTCAGACCGACCTTTTCTGCTAAGCATTCTCATAATCTGCTGTCTGTTGTGCCGTGTCTTATGCAATGGGTGCATTTGGTGTCATATATATGTTTCATGTTTGTTTTAAAATGTGACGTAATTTGTGATTGTTCAAGGTGGTGCCATACAGGCACCATACTTACTAGATGTAGAGTTCAAGAGTTCAAGTTGAGGTAGGTAGGCTTAATCACAGAGAAATAGCACTTACGGGAGTGTTCAGGTGAAAATCCACCCTTACAATTGTTTGTTGATGCAGTATCCACAGTCAGAACTGTGTGTTATCTTTGAGTATTTCTAAGTGCCACTTTAGCCATCCCATCCTTGAGCAAGACACTTCTTTCTGCCCCTGAATTCTCTGACCTATCTGAAATATATACATTCTCTAAGGGAGATGCTTAGAGACAAATTCCTATTACATTTACAACATAATTGAAGTGCTCTAGGAAAAAACAAAAAACAAAAAAAAACATTTATTTTTTTTCTGAAATGGCTCCTTGAAATAATGGAGCACCACCACAATTGTCACCGTGCACATAAGCTTCAGTCAGCAGAGACTTCAGTTACTATAACTAGGGACCTTCCTCCCAACTGCGGGGAAGATGACAGATGAGTATGTATTATTTCTTGAGCAGCTGGCCTCTTCTTGCTTCAATGAGTCTGAGTCTGAAAGCCAGCAATTTTCAATAAACTTGAAGAATATTTAGGACAAGTTAAGATGTTGTTATGCAGAGTAATATCAAAATACATTGAGAAACAAATTTCCCTGGGCAGTCAAAATGACACGTTGACTGCTCTAGTGTGAAAACTATTGAGGGTTTCAATGCAATCTACTCAACTGTGTAATTGCAGATAGAGTGATACAATTGCTCAGATAGAGGTTGAAAGGTTTATCCACACAAGCCAATGACTTCAATATGAACTGATGACACTATAAAGGAACAACTATGTTGTTGATTAGACGGTCTTATGATGTGAATGCACCGGTGGACAGACACGGAAATGAATGACTGACTGGCAGTCTCTCAGTTCCAGATAAAAGCATTTGTCACGATTCCTCCTGAGCACGGACCCATCTGCATCACTACACAGTCACAGTGTCGATGACAGTCGCTTCGGATTGGGGGAGTAAATGAAGGACTGGAGCAATGTTTTCATGCAGGACATAAAGAATTGATTGAGTAAGATCGATAATTAATTAATAGAAATGTTCACACAGCATTGTCAAACATTCATATGAGTATACGCATGCCCACATATCACATCACATGAGGACTGGTTCACAGTGCAATTATGAATCCTTTCATATGTTCTTGAAAGGGTCTTGGCACACTTTCCTGCAACAATGGAGCCATGTGAATGCCCCTAAAAAGTGTAAATGCTACCCATCTTTTGCTGCAAGCATGCCACAGAAAACACTCAAAAAGTAATTTAATTTATTTCAGTCATCAAGAAGCAATTTAATTAATTTCATTAATCATTTTAAACCATATTGCTGTGCATGAGGACTAAAGCGATCTTCAGCAGTAAAGCTGCAATGCTGAGACAATCCTCAAGCAAGTATGAATAGTTCAAAAGATAAAATGTGTATCCACTCCATAGTCAGTAGCTTGTTTCCCTATGCACCTGAAGATAATACAATGCAGCTGCCCCTGAATGACAGAATGAGCACAGGAGCACATTTGTCAGGAATTGAGCACCGATATAGGATTGAAAGATGCATTGCAGTGATGTTTCTCTCAAGGGTCCTTTGACTGAGCTCCCTCAGCTGTGCTGTGCAGCTATACTATTGTATACCATCATAAACAGACATAGCACTGACAGCGCCTGCTTTGCTGTGAAAACCTGATCTGGAGGAGTGATATTCCAACAGAAGGGACATAGCCACTTTTGGAGGCTCAACAGTTCACAGTGTACTGTGATGGAAAAGCAAGCTCAAGGGGAAAAAAACACCTCTGTAGATGTACTGTATGTATGCAGCAAGATCACCAGGAAAAATGCCGGTGTGTGTAAAGGAAATTATTTGAAAAAAGTGCAGGCGATCGTGACTACTGTTGTTTTGTTTTACAGACTTACAGCTCTTACGTTCAGTGACACACTTTCTCAAACATTCAACTAATATTTCATTCACCCTTTGTCTCTAGATGATAGCGATGACTGATCAGACACATGGTAGCTTATACACAGCACATACAGTATGTTGCTAGGAAACAGTACCTCATGAATATCCTCCAGTTATTGCACAAATCAAAGGAGTAATGTCCTGACAGTTCAGTGATTGGGTAAAAGCAAAGCGTTGGGTTAATACATCCCCAGAAAAAAAAAAAAAAAAAAAAAAAAAAAACATATTCAAGCCAAGAGCACATTGGTTGAATACTAATCACTCAACGTACAGTATTTATGTCCCTTATGAATATATTATTCCAATATACTTCCATCCAGTCTTTGCCAAATTGTAGATAGCATCAGGAAGTATTCTGCATCCAATACATATGTTAAGATCCTTGGCTCCCAGATGTATATTCAATTCTCCTCTCACGTTTGTGTTAAAATTGATTCAAATTTACTTCATTTTATTAACCATTTTTATTTTATTAACCATTCTTCAGAAGTTGTCCATTGCTCTCATTACGAGCAATATGTAACTGTCCTCCACAGCAGAGGAAGATGTCATTAGTCCTCTTATCTCCAAGGTTGTGGTATGAAAGAGAACATACTCATCTGTCTGTAATACACAGTCAGCAATCATTTCTACTTTGGAGTCCGCCGAACGATGTTTCTAATTGAGCCCCAGGGAGGAAGGGAAACAGGAGAGTGCTGTACCAAAAGATCCCCAGGTTAAAGACAGACACTCTGGTAACATGTTTCCCTCAGGGAGAAAAAAACCCAGTGTGAGGAGGTGGGTGAAGCCTTTACAATGAAACTAGGCCATCCTAACAAGGACTGGGAAAGACTGTGACAGTGGAATACAGAGCCTACTGTACCGCAGCCAGAGTCTCTGATATTCACTGCCAATATTGCTTTCATTTGCTATGCACCATTTCACTCTCTCCTTTAAGCTCTGCCGACCTCGAATGCATTAAGATGTTGTATGGTAAATATATTTCTGCTGCATACCTCAGGTAATCTGTCAGGGGGCTGTTTCACTTAAAATGTTATCTGGATCTGTGCTTCAAATGAATGCCAAAGGAAACTCTAAGTATCATGTCTCTGTTGATCCAACAGTAGATAGTACCAAGTTTCGGCAACAATACAGTATTCCTTTTGCTATTGTATTTTATAACAGTTCAATTTGCATTACTGAACCTTTACTTCTCTTTCCCTTTGCTAGAATTGAGGGCACTTTCATATATCGCATATTGATTCATTTGGATCCTGAAACATTCATATATTCTGATCCAGAGAAAATTATGGGTCCACAATTTAATTGCATTACAATTTTTCAAAGCAAAAATCCCTCATACAAAAATTTTTTTGTGTTGTTTTTTTAAATCTTGGATAGTTAAGAATAGATACATGAAAAAGTCTCTTGCAAAACTAGAAACAAAAAAATCTCTTCCAGTGACAATGAATAGCAGCATAATGAATAGGCCACTGTGACAGCACCCAGATGGATTTTCTGGGAATACAAAACTGTTTTTACTGTAATCAAAGTCTTTGCTCTCTGTATTCTAACTTGGGAACAGTTGCTCATGCTCACAAATATCGATTGAGTTGATCACGATAAAAGGAATAGAAAATCTTAATTCTGTTTTAGGCTGGATTTTCCCTTTTACAATTTGACACAATGTAATTTTTCAATATATAATAGAAAACAGGGCCTGCAAAAACTCTCTAGCATGTTGTGATTAGCATACAGGTGGGACTTTTTTAGTGGTGAAATTCTTAGAGGTCACAGTAATGGGAGAGAGATACTTTGTGGTTTCAGAGAGGATATAGGCAATTTGGGGAAACTGGGCTAACTTTCACAGCTCCATTGTCTGCTGTGGTCATCTGACAAGTGTGTAAGTAGGTTTAATGTGAAAAATGATAGGGGATAAAAAATAAAAAAAAAATCTTGCAGGCTCCTTCCCAAGTGGAGGAAAGTCTCTGAGCCACATGACCAGATCTAGTTTAGCTAATCTGCATGCAGCAAGGTTTAGAATGAAGATAGTGAAATGCTCCTTCTCATTCACATGGGAATCAGAATTGAAATGAGCCACTTCTATCGGTCAAGCAGTCCTCTATCCTGAATGACTCAGCTGGAAGTGAAGATGTAATTTCTATTGAAGCGATGCATCAGTGTAGGGAAACTTGTATTTAAGTCTGTCTTTTGTGTCTGAATAACTGGAACTGTATATTTTTGATGTTGTGATGTTATAATTGATTGATTACTTTGATAGTTTGCTGCCACTGTCTACTGTTAAGATCAAGGACCACAATAGAATGAAACTGTACTTTTGACTTTATCATATCACCCTTGATGATTTTAAGATGCAGATATTCAATTCTTTTGATAATTGTCATGCAAACTAAACTCTAAACTAAATGAGAAGGTTATCGTGTTATTTTAGCACTATTTTAGCACCATTAGTTATTGGCTGCCATTTGTGATATGGTGCATTTAGACTTATGTGCGACCTGTTGATTTGTAATTTGAGACCATCAATGACATGCAATTTGAGATTTCTAACCCTAAAATCTAAAATCTGGTCACTGAGTGAAGCTCCTCTGTGGAAAGCTCATCATAATATCATTGCTTCACCCCATGACAGTAATCTCAATATCTAGCATCTAGACACCATAATAATGCAGCTTGATTCCTGTAAATCTCCTGCAGGGACCAAGCTAACCGTGGCTGAACAACTTATTTATTACAGGGTTGATTAGTCAGAAGATGATCATTAGGCATCTAGCAATAATGTTTGGAGACAAAATATTAAAGTATAAGACCACTGGAAGCAGCACCTCCCTAAATTGGCTACTACTAGTTGAGTTTTTGTTATGTTTTGTTTTATTCCTGTTGTGGATTACACATTACAGTAATCCGTTTTGTGACCGAGGTAGCTACAGGGCCTCCAGCTCTTCTAGAAATGTAATAATCATTTAATTATGTAATTTTTTAAAGATACATTTTCAACTACAACTATTTCAAGTGTTTTTAAATAATTTTAACCACCTCGTTTGCCTCACTGTGGTACAAAATGATTTGTATTCATTTTTTTAGCTCTTGTCATAATGATAGGGCAGCAACATAAATGAATGCTGCTTTGGTGGAATAAAGGAACTCCTGTCAGTGAAAAGTGATGAATTAATCTGAGGACTACAAATGAAATTCAAAGAGCAAAATGTTCACATGAATATGATGTGAAAGGTAAACAGTCTTCCCCCACACCTGTAAGAACAGTAATTTCTGTGTCCATCTGAAATGAATGCAATGAGGCTGCAAAGGGGCATTAAGTAATATGTGACCTGTGCAACCAGTAGGAATTGCAATAGCATCAATAGAACTGTGATAGAATTTATCTCCTCCAACATAAGTCTCTGGCACAACCCCCGTCCCCTTGAATTACGGTGGCCTGTAACATTTACACAATAGAGACCAGTGAACTATCTATTTAGCGCAGAGATCCACCAAAAACATCCAGTGAAGAAGCTTTTTGCATTGGGGGGCCCACAGGTGAGTGACCCCTGATTGGTTGGCGTCATGAAGGAACGCCCTATACTCATACTTGTTGGCTGAGACTGGCCTGGCTTCAAGGAGGTGTACATGGCAGCACAGACAGAGGACTAAAATACAATAAACCCAATGGTTCTATGGTTCTGGACCAGTAGAAAGCCAAAAGATACAAGGTGTGTGTGTGTGCGTGTGTGTGTGTGTGTGTGTGTGCTTGTGTGTGGGCATGTGTATGTGTTTCTGTACACGTGGGTGTGTGTGCGTATGTATGTGTGGCTGTGTTAGGAGGGGCTCTCCAATATTACACCAATGGCCTGTGGTTTCATGAGCTGGGCTTGAGACCACAGCAGCATGTCCTATGGGGCTGCACCATGGCAGTGAATGTAAGAACCGTAAAATCAGAAAACCATGACATCGCGAGTATCAAACTTTAAGCAGATTTAGCTTCTGTGAATCAAGGGTTATACTGGATATTTTTCAGTGTGGGAAGGAAAACATGGGACTGTTGCTTTTGCCTCAAGGCAAATTTAGAATTCACCATTGTGCCCAAAGATTGTCTCCAAAAGGCAAAAAACAAATGTATGTTCAACAACCTGTGACAAATGCTATTAGTTGCAAAGTCCTTCTGATGCATAGGGTCTGATACAGGGTCTCATCGAGGCTTATCCAAATCAATCTCTTGGAGTTTTCAGTCTTGATGAGTGGGAATAGGTACAAGTGCCTACCTCTCACTCCATTTGCTCCATTTGCTCTTAGGATCCCAGTGACAAAAATAAAGAGAGACTTTATTCTTTCTATCTTTCCTCACAGGAGGACATAGTCAACAAAACAACAAGAATGGTGGGTAAAGGATAATGTCTTATGAAACCAGACATCCTGCACCAATCAAAACAAAATACAAACAGTTGATGAGTTCATAGTATGAGGTGCTCACCTGCTGTGGAGGTAATGGGCACACAGACAGTAACCACACTGTATCTTCTATCAACATCTTAATCACACCGGTCCTTTTTGATATACCCATTAAGCCTGAGAAGGGATTATAATGATTTGTTTTGGCAATCCTGAACAATGAGCCTGACTCAAATAAACTGTGGCAACAAACCACCAACAATAATAATATTTCAGTAAAGCCTATTTTTTTAGTTTTTAGTTTTTTTTTTCATATCAAACATAGTGATGCACATGATATCAGACTATTGACTCAGGTAATGGAAAGTAAGAGGTCAAGTTAAATGGCAGAATTGAAATGCATCTAAAATGTGTTAAAATGAAACAAACCTGAATCTGCTTTCACTTTGACACCTGTTTGTGATGTTTTATCATCCAAGCTTGATACCCGATAAAAAAAAGCAGACAGCTGCCATAATGTTTGCCAAGTAGCATTGTAGTCAGCTCTGCATGTTCCATGGACAAGAATGTTGCATATTATTTACTTATTTATAAATGTATTTTTTTATTCAGGCTGCATCATGCCCTTAGTTGAATAGCCATAATGCACAGTTTTAAAATTAGTGTTAGTCTTGTGGTGCACATTAAGCTTCCTGAAATCTTAAAAATAATGTTTATGGCAGCGATCACTGAATGGATCATGATATCTTAGGCTTTTTTTTTTTTAGAAGATTTATAAAATTCTGAGCCAATTTCTAAAGCACTGCAAAAGATCCCAAAGAGGACTCTGAAACATTTCAAACATAAATTCTAAAAGCTAAACAAATCTCACAGAATTTTTGAAAGCTCTCAAGACAACGAGTCCAGGGAACTGCTCTGAATTTGTGAACGTTCAGAGAGCATAGAAAATCATTGAGACTCACTCCACTCACTCTTATATGGTGTGACAACCTACACAATGTTTTCCTGGTGCTCTATCTGTCTGGTTTCAGTTTGAAAATTGTGCTGCCAATAAATATTACCTCCTGTAGACCTGCATTAAAGGTACAACAAGGAATAAGTGTACAGAAGGCACAGAAGTATCTGATCTGAGACAGAAGCAAATAAATGGTTCCCCTTTTCCCCGTTTTACTAGAGTTCCCTCTCTCTCTCTCTCTCTCTCCCTCTGTCTCTCTCTTCTACAACATCCACTATATCTGCTATCTGTCATTTAAGGCAGACATGTCCAGCATGCCGACTGACATTTGACTGAGTTACTGCTGATACACTGTACCTCAGCCCACAACCACTTCAATCCAACCCTGGGAGTAAGCACATGAATGTAACATGTGAGCCTACTGGTTGGTAAGCCACACATGGAAAACGGCCATGGTCTGAATGCATCATCACTGTCCAATTAGAGGGTGTAGATTGCAAATAACTTTCACCGATGGTGTGGAAACCAGTCTTGTCTGTAAATAGATCAGTGAATCAATGGTGTTTGTGTTTGATTATTTAAAGCTGTGTCATCCCAAACTGAAAATCACCTGAAAGCGTTTAGTAGAATATAATGAGGACGAACCTGTATCTGTAGGAGAATATTTCCTTTAAGAAAAACCCCATAGACTGATCAATATCTCATACCTTAATAATAAGGGTTAGTAATTGAAGTTAATTTTTACACAGAGCAGGAAATAAACAACAGTTGAGGGATAACGCATTCCTTTTCCTAGCTATTGACAATTTAAAATTTACATCCACTGTATTCCCATTTAAGGGAATACAGCAGAAATCTTCTGATTAGTATTAAGCTACACAGCTCAACAGGTCTCTGATTGGCTCATCTATATGTTTACACAGGTCATGTCCAGCTAACCTGTCCAATATTACATCTTTTGTCAAATGACTCAATGGCTTGAGTGGAGAGTGTAGTGCAAATCCAACCCCTTTTCTTAATAGTCTGCAGGTGCTTGGGCAATTTACTGTAGTGCTGACAAGCTATTTGAAGACCCTCCCTGCTGGTTTTGTTTTAGTACAATCATGAGTCCTTGTAGCTGATGAACTGCTTTCATCCAGCGCTAATTATTAAAGACCTTGACGAGCAAAAACCAGACAACAGAAGAGGAGAGTGCATGTTCAGAGAGCATGTACAGTAGCATGAATGAACCTCACCACATTAATTTATGATTCATAATCTACAGACATGGGTGGGGGAAGTGAATAAGTAACACTGTCCTTCTCCTCGGCAATTACTGTCAAATTGACATTGATCAAGGCACGGAACCCCTTACTGGTACCCAGCAGTGAAGCTACACAGCTGTACAGAACTGGGGTAGCTTCCCTGGTTGAAAAATAAAATAAAACATGGGGATGTTTTTTGGACTGACTAGGCATCAATGACAAGACTCTTGATCAAATAATGATGCTAAAATGATGCGATTTGAAACAACAATGAAATTAAATGGTCTCTTGCTTTAAAGTATTACAGAATTTTCACTTTATTGGTCCCAATTACTTAGGAGTTTCATACTGCAAATCTCTCAATCAACAAATTTGCAAAAAAAGGGGTCCCAGGACACAGGGTTAAACCATACTATAGCTCACAGTTCTCACTTGTTGTCACTGTAGATACATTCATTGCTGTTGCAAATAGTGACATCATGCTTTACAACAAATGCACTGTTTCTAAATTTCAAGGCTAAGAGGGCTTAAAAGAAAATGGAAAAGTCTTTGCACCAAACAGTTATTGTAAGCACACATGCACTGCAGATTGAATGCTGTTAATAGCAGAATATGTACTGGAAGAGTGAGTCCACACAGATGGATGTAGTGCACGCTACTTAGCTGCTTAGTTACACCGAGTAACAGTCTCAGCAGTACCACCGACTGTATAGTAATTTGTCAAAAAGGAGCCCTTGTTGGTTGTCAAAGGTGGAAAATCATCCAATGGAATCTTGGATTGGGGGACTTTTCTTTATAAAAGTTACACTTCAGATGTGATCAAGTTTTTTTTTTTTTTTTTTTTTTTTTAGCTTGGGGAGCTTAAAATAAGTGCAGTACCACTGCTTGCACAGTGTGACAGGCAGAGAGCCTGAAGAGATTACTTTTTCACTGCTGTCTACAATAACGTAATATCATAGCTTCTTACTCTCCGACTCCGGGGCTGCACTTGTCACTCTCACCTACTCACATGAGACAGACACTCGGATGTAATATGTAATGTCTGAAATGTAAGTTTAAAGCAACTCCTAGAAATTAAACCTCAGTGATAAAATCTTCAGAGTTCTCCACTGATTTTCACTGATCACATCCGAGTGACATTTGTTTGTCTTTTTTTCTTATTGCTGTGTTTTATTGCTGTGTTGTGACTTTTTGGTTGTTTGTTTAAATTTAATACACTGAAGGAAGTTTGCCATTGGATCGGCCAGACTAGTGGATGAATGGATGTTATGATGGAAGGTGATAGATTGCACACACATATTTGGTTTTCACTCCATATTGCCTTGTCTAAGGTCGGAAACAGCCCAGGCAGCAGAAAGCATTAAATGAGCAATTCTACCCCCCACACAAAAAAATAAAAAACAACAAACCTTAAATTGCGCAAGAGTTTTTTTTTCTTCTTTTCTTATTTGTTCCACAAGCTATCATTTATCTCCTAAGCTGGTAATCCATCACACTTCAGAAAAAAGGTGGCTTCCCTAGCAAAAGTCCACCATGGTCTAGATGAAGGTGTAACCAGGTAACAGGTAGTGGACATTTTCCTGTTCTTTGCTTTCACTCAATAGGAGGTACAGTTTAAAGCGGTATTTGAGCAGTACACAGCACGGATCATGCTGCACGTTCCACAGCACTTGCACTGTAACCACCGAAAGACCACTCACATGCTTGAATTGCTGATGGGGTTGACAGGTCAAGTAACAAAAGGCCATCTGATTTCTCATCCAGATTCCAATTGCCCTTTACTCTACCTGATCCATAGCAAGGAGCAGAGAGGGGAAGTACCTCGCAGGGCCATTACTATGAGGCATATCAGACAGCTCATCAGCTAGAGGCAGATGAATGGCAGTCAGCGTAACTCAAGCAAAGCCCGGGATGGAGACTTAAGGATATTAGCCTAAATGATGACCGCTATTTCCCCCAGTAAAGAATAAGGTTGCGTGGTAGGACTGGTGCAAAGTAATGGCCATGAAGGCAAAAATGTAATGGCCATAAAGATATTGAGAAACGTAACTGCAGTATGGGAGGGCCTATTTCAGTTGCTCATATGTTGTAGATGATGGAAAGATATATGCTTTAATGTCAGGGAAGTTTAATAATCATCCAGGAACAGACATGATATTAAGGAAATCCCTGCAAAGGCTTATTCCAATGAAAATGCTTTATGTTTGCTACAGTACACAGTATGTTTCAAAAACTGTATGGGCAGAGGAGTACTGAAATTACTGCAGACAGCAGATTTTTAAAATGAAAATGCCTCTGACTCATAAAGTTAACCTCATGCTCTGTCAGGCTAAAACGTGCCTACCAGTGTTGAATGAAATGGATTTCATGGAGGTTTCTGAGAGCTAAATTGGACAACAAATTATTCTGCATTCTGACAACCCTGGGCTGCTTAGACATACAGGTGAGTGGGTATTGTGGTCTCTTGAGTTTTTCCCACAAGAGACATCCTGCAGAAAGGACCTTTTTATTGAAGAAGTGTGTTTTATTAAGAATATATTTCTACAAGGGGGGCTCGTCCATCATCACGGCTGCGCAGAGGCCCATTATTAGACCAGAGTTATCGCTCCTGTCCCTAGTAACACCGCAGTACTCAAACGGCTACTATAAGGAAGAGTTATGGTGACCAAGACAGAGAGATATATAACGGCCAAGCATTGCATGATGAATTACTGCTTTGGCTGGGCTTATTTGTTGGCACTTAGGGTTGCCTGTGATATATACCAAATAGCTGTGGTATGATACGGAGGTGGTTTGAGCTAGTCTGTCAGTATAGTTGGCTATCAGACAGGCCAACAAGCCAAGAGAAAGGGGAGGTGTGGGTGGAAAAATAGAACATAATATTGAAATCATTTTTTGCTTCTATCTATGTAAGGTTTGCTGTATTTCATTAATTGGTTATCCATCATCATGCCATGGAGAATCTGTATAAGCTTTTAGTAGAGTTGCATGAATTTAAGGCCATTCTATTAATGTATATTTCTGCCACCAGGCACATAACAGACCAATGTACAGTTGCAGCCAAATTACAGTGCACAGTATAGAGGAGTAGTGTAGATGGTCAGGCATATTTGACAGAGTTCAGCACATTGCAGAACTTGTTAGACAGGCTCTCTCTTTGGGAGTCATGGTTCTGTATAATGCACCACCAATCAGCATACTGCTGTCTAAGGTGGGGAGAACTGCATCCTAACATGAGTAGTTAAATGGCAGCAAATGTAAAATTTTTCAATACTAGCTATTAAGCAGAGGCAATTATGAGTTCAATGCTTCAAATCCTGTCTTCTTTGAAAAGAATGATACCCTGTTGCCCTGCTGTGGGGTGATTCATAATGCAGCCGAAACTCACTGTGTGGAAACTTTTCAATACCTATTGTTTGATAAGTTTATGTGAATAAACGACTCTACTTGTCACAAGTAAAACTTTTAAAAGCGTCTTTCTTGTACTTCTATCATGTCCCTGGATGACCTGCTTTGAAGCTGTAGGCTTGAAAATGTTCCCTCAAAAAACAAAAAAAATCCTTTCATCCAGCAGCTGTCTAGGCCTTTACTGCAGTTGGAAAGGGTGCTCCTGAAGTACAAATAGCTCTGTTTACAGTCTCCTCAACATTTACATAACTGATTTACACTTCGGAAATTGTTACCAAAAATTACTATTATCTTGTCTTGTCTAGTCTAGTCTATCTTAGCTTTTTCATGATTATTTATGTATTTATTTATGAAGAAAGAATCTGTTCTCTGAGGATTGGTACCTTATACATTTTCATTTTATACAAACATAATTAATAAATTGTCATTCAGTGCCAACTCCAGTATGTAATCCACATGAGAAATGGTTCATGTAATATGAAAAAACACAGCAGTTGTGTTGGTCTCTCTGATGTAGACTTGGTATCGTAGAAAAAAAAAAAGACAAATGGTTTCCCCTTGGCGATGCAATCCAATTTTACCTCTGCATTCACCACACTTTATAACTGATCTATGCCTACTAAGAAATGGATGGCCATTAAGAAATGGAGGTCTTTCTGTATATGAATATACATATTCCAAGATACCACTTATCATCTAAGTGAATTTCATAATGCAATCAATACTTAATGGTCACATCACTGCATCAACACAATATAGGCTATGCCTCAAAACCACATTGCAATTCAGGGTCAATAAATCCTGACCAGTGCGCTCTAGATGACTACAACTTTGTGTTTTTAATGTATTGAGCTCATCTCCTCCTTTGAGGGAGGCGTGTCCTCAGAGGGTGGGTGCCATACAATAAAGCATAACAATGCCATCTAGTGGCAATATTGGACACAAAATCATACATGTCAAGCAATCAAGGCAAACCTGTACTCTGTTTGCATGTTCTGGACTTAAATTGGAGTGACTGAAATTTCTCATCTTTTAATCACTCAGTTTCAACAGTTAACCTGCAACATAATTTCATAATGCTGACAACAACCTTTATGTCTTGTCCCCATTCCAACTCTGAGCAGAAACCCGATCCATGTGGTTTTCACTGCTGCTCAGCACTGATGATCAGTTTCACAGGCCTATTTTAAACCCTGTCTGGCCCCATGTCTGGTGTTGACGGAGTCTAACTCTGCAGGTCCAAATGACCATGTTGGTTCTTGATAAATGCATGAATGCAATGATCCAGTTTTTCAACATCCGTTCCGATACTTCCAGCCTACATGAGCGTTGTGAAAGAAATATCCGTTGATCTATTGATGAATGCAATCAATGTCCTGTCTTTCTATCAATTCAACACTTCTGATCTTGATTTATAGTGTAACAGTGATGTATGAGGTCATACAGAGATGAATGTGTCCCAAATGTAGGTGGTAATCCATGTCAGAAGAGGTCAAATTCTGTTCCCCGTGACCCAGTATGCTACACTGACCTGCCCATACCCATATCCATTCCCGCTGTTAGTCAAGTTCAAAAACAGCTGTACAGTTAACCAATACTGTCATGTATATGACGTAAATGCCCAATGACAGTATCGTCTGCGCAGTTGATGCAAGAAAATACATTTCCAGCTTACTGTTCGAAACTGAGCGGGTTGTTTACTTGAAACATTTCATGTCTTCTTGCTTTAGCTTTTCTATCTATCCTGTAATCTGTGAACAAAAAGGTAGGAAAACAAAGGGTAGAATAACTAAAAGTAACTTTACTTGTAACTTTACTTTAGGCTCTCTTTCATTGGGACATATGCAGTGGTCATGGAACCTAAAAAAAATCACTAACCCTAAGAGAAGGATGTCAAAAATAATGTTTCAAAAACCCAAAAGAGGGATTTCATGTTATTGGAAGGTTGATATCCTGAAAAGAGATTTATCTAATGTTTTGTGAAAGTAAAACGATATAATGAGGGCAAATCTGTTTTTAATCAATCTCAAGACACGAGTCGAGACAAATTCGAGACAAATTATTTCCTCCTCTCCTAAATTGGCGAATGTTACCTAGAAAACAAATGGACTAATTAAAATTTTCACAAAGTTCAAACTTTTTGGTCACACCTACTGTGCAAAGAATAATCACGTTCAAGAAGGCTATCATTACGAGGGGTGGAGAAAAATAAATATCTCAACGCTTAAAAGTGGTTCAGGTATTTTTTATTTTTATTTTGGTGACATGACATCTTTGGTGCCACTTGCTCATTGCTGTGGTGTCTCTGCACTGCACTTCCCATAGATCATAATTACAATGTGTAATGTCTGTTAGGTCTTTTGCCCTTGGATTTTCCGTTGATGAAGTTTGAGTTTCTGTAGGTGGCACTCCTCTGTTTGTCTGTTCAGCCACAGTGGCTATCTCTACTCATACTAACTACCCAATTATTCTATTTATTCCAAACAAACTGCTGTTGCTGCTGCTGGAAACTTAAAGGTAAGCTTCCTGTGTGTCAGAGGAGTTTTCCTGGGAAAGACCTACCAGGTACCGGGTGTTTAGAACAGCAAATGGAAAAGCTTTCATGAACTGAATATAGGTTGAATCACGGTCAAGCTTTATTTGGATAGTCCAATGTTGATACTCAATTTTCAATCAAGTGGCTATAATGCGTCACTAAAAAAATTTACTGAGTTTCAAGAGATTCTCATAATTGTGTGAAAAGTAGTCTATAGATATTCAGTGTCTGGGGTTAATCTTAGGGTTGGGGTTAATGTTAGAAATAGGGTCAGGTTAGGGTTGGGTTTAGGGTTTGGCTAAGGTCAGGGTTATGGTTATATGATCTGTGAAGATGTACCAATAGATAAATGACACTTTGTTGAACATGTAGGCCTACTTGTTGTCACTCGATAGTTAGTTGAGTATTAACACTGTTGATACTCAACTAACTAGAGACTGTTACAGCATCCTGAAGAAATGGCTACAGGAAAATGGAACAGGCTATACATGTGAGAATCTGCTAGTGGCTCCGATGTCAAAAGGCGCCTCTGTTTACTGTTGCAGAGGAGTCAGGTTGTAGACAGGTCAAACGCTTTGCACCAACGCATCATCCATCATCCTCTTGGCAGGTTAGCAGAGGGAGAACCTACTGACACAGTCGCTATCCCAGCTGATGAGAAACAAAAAGTAATCATCAAGATATCACAAGTTTAATCACTCCATTATTGAACAGATATGTTTCCCACTGGGTGTCTCTGTGGGTAGCACCCTTTGTCACAGGGGCATGACCTCTGAGATGTGCTGTACTTCTTCAAAGACATCTCTGTCCCTCGGCATATGCAAAAAACACAAATATAGACCACAATTTAGACCACAGACAAATATAGCACATTGTAAATTTCATATATGACACTGACATGCTAGTAAATCAAAACTATGATCTCCACTCTGTGTGCTTCCTACATGAACCAGGTGCAGAAATAGGTCAAAACAGACTAAAAACTAAACACAGACTAAAATCTGACCTACTTACACAAAAGGAGTCTTATTAGTTGTGAGCAAGTGCATGTTTTGAGGATCAGTGTAAGGTTTCTCTTTTCCAATTGATTCTGGTAGAACTTGTTGGTATTGACTATGACACAAATACATCATCCATCTCAGAGGAAGAGTGCTGATGTTTAATTTTCCATGTAGGTCATTGTTTTGTTCCCCATTTGGGTCATTGTGAATGAGAATTTACTCTGAGTAGTTTGATCCCAGGTCATACTGTGACGACATTTTGTTCTTGTTCATCTCAGTCCCCTCAATTTCACAAACAATATTAATATAATTGATAATCATGACAAAACTGCTTACAGGGCGGCACAGTGGATAAGTGGTCGGCACTGTCGCCTCACAACAAGAAGGACACGGGTTTGATTCCCAGCCTTGGTCTGCATGTTCTGCCTGGGTTCATGTGGGTTTCCTCCCACAGTCCAAAGACTTGCAAGTCAGGTGGATTGGAGACGCTAAATTTCCCACAGGTGTGAGCTAAATTGTCTATCTGTCATTGTTAGTGATGGACTGACAGCCTGTCCACTGTGTCTCCCTACCTTCCTCCCAATGTATGCTGGGATACGCTCCAACCCCCCTCCCCACAACCCTGAAAAGCATTAAGTAGGTAGAGAAAATGAATGGAGTTGCTTACTAGCTCTGACGGGAAGTTGATTTCCATGATTAAAGCCATACATAATGACGGCAGACTAAAGATGTAAAGGTATGAAGGTGAAGCATCCACATTTGTGAGGTGTTTTCTACGGCTTCACAGTGTGTACTGTCAAATTTAAAAATGCACTTTACTACTTCATGATAACAGACTGACATTCATCCACATATTATTTATTTACTGGCTTCAAAAGCATGACTGTCATAAATTAGTATATGGTGTGTTTAATAACCGGCATGCCAGGTGACAGCATGCACTGTAGCTTAGGGCACGAAAAGATGATAATCCTGATCACAAAGCTCCTTTGTAGTTTTGTCACTAGCAATAGGTAGTCTTTGCAGATGGTAATTCTCCAGTTACATGGCAATTATAACCCATGGTTTAACTACATTAAGTACAATGCACTCAGATCTTTCGGTAGTGGGAGTTGTGGAATCCAATCTATGGAAAATGGCATCACAGCTGTTTGATTGATTGCCAAAGAACAGTTGGGCATTGATAAACAGTGGGGTGTTAGCTTTTCACTGGAGTAGCTTGTATAATATCTGGCTTTTATGTGTCAGCAGATTCCAGATATGTAATTACAACCAAATGTACTGCAATTATCACCAAGCTTGGGCAATAGAGCTTGCAATTAAGGCTGGGTTGAAGTTCTTCACGGCAAAGATTTCATGTGCAATTACGCTTTCGTTTTTCACATTAAGTGCACTTTGTAAACCTGCCAAATGTGACAGAGGCAGAACAAGGGGACAAATTGTGAGAGCCATTTCAGATCATCCTTAATTTGTAACCAAATTTTCTGCTTAGGAAATTACTGAAGATAATTATAATTATTTCACAACATCTGTGAAATACAAATTCAACTCATAATTCATTGTCAAAACACATATGTTCCCCTTTTTGCACAGGCTATTTGTCTGTGCAAACTAATTTAGCAGAAACTAATCTAGAGTATCTTTTTTGATAGAAGTTCACCAATCCTGGCCAGCGTTAAAAAACATTATACCTCTCTTCAAAATTAAACTACATCAACAGTACAGTCTCAAAAAACGAAGCTGCTTAGATATGAAGAATGAGTTGAGATGACTAAATGGGGATGTCAGAAGCAACCGAACACCACCTCCTGTGCTTTTATTTGAGAAGTCTTGGGTTTTGCGCTGTCCTCATCACATTCTGTCATGTCAACGATCAACAGCCCTCACTCATCACAACTGAGATCATCGGACCACCTACTGAGCGTGCTGACAATGGTCCTCCCTTTATCAAGGCTCCTATAACACTGCCTGCAGACATCTGCACACAAGCAAGTATCTGTTTTAACACTAGAAAGGCCAAGCCAACATCAACTGACTGCTGAACTGATATTTTAGAACTGAAATGTCAGCATTCAAAATGTCCCCCCATGACTTTTCCGACACCCACTTTCGGTATAAACCAGAGTTGTTAGATGTTCAAAATCAAGCAAGGAAATAGTAGTTACAATTATTCAGTTGACAGCTTCTTGGCTCTCTTTTAAGCCTCCAAAATTCATTGACAAATCTTGTTTTTTTTATCTCACCCCACTGGAAGATTTTTTTTCAGGAGGAAGAAAATTAGATTTAAGTATCTGCAAGATTGCATCAGTTGGTAAGGAGGAAATATTTTGCAGTGCAGTTTTTCATATGTAACACTTGCTTTAATAGTTATAAATGATTGCCCTTGGTGTGCAGCTTCTTATATATTATTATTATTATTATTATTATTATTATTATTATTATTGCTGCTGTTGTTATTGTTGTTGTTGTTAACAACACTGGGTCTAGTTTAAGCTTTGGATACAATCTTCAGCATTAAGTTGAAGGTTGCACAATGTGAATTAGGGGATACAATTATAGAGGCCTTTGGCTTAGGGGAAGGGTAATACACATTCCTTCTCTGAGCACCTGGTCTATTAAAGTGATACCATGTTGATCCCGCATCGCCTCACAGCTAGCCATGGGTGTACCATCTTTCACCCTTTTCGAATTGTATGTGTCCTGTATTAGCAGTGGATTGAGTGGCATTAATTGGACGCATGTCAGTAGTAAAATGATATTAGGAGGGTCAAGTCAACTGAGTAGTGCCGTGTTTGCAGTATTCCAAGTAAAGCGTCCCGGCATCCGCAGGCAACAGGTGGCACCTTTATGAGAGCACTGTGAGTTGTATGACAGGGACAGCCATGGGTTTATCACCATGGTCAAGGAAAGGCAGGGGAGGGGAGAGGGGGGAGGGAACAGGGATCGAATGTCAGTGGAGGAGACGGTGAAGTTCAACTAAGCGAGAAGTGGGCAGCAAGGAGAGAGAAATGGCATCTGAGAAAAACAGACATTCCCCAGATGAGGAGCGAGAATTTACCTTCTCTTATTCCATTACGGTGCTGAAAAATGAAACAGATCGTTCTTTGGCTGGGAATAGAGGCATCTCGGTTATCTGCAACCCTCCCTCAGTAGCCGCACCACATGATGCAGAGAAAATACCAGGGAGGCCACCTCTCCTCCCCCCCGACTTACCCACAGCCAAAAGAACCTTGGATCATGACTCAAGCTGGGGGCAAGACTCCAAAGAATCTAAACCCATCACGATTCAAAAACCATGTGGCCTGCTATAAACTGATACGTATCTAAATTGGTAATGTAGCCTCTAACTCTAGCAGCCAGCACCATGCAGAAAAACAACCTTTAACGCTCCCGGCCTTGAGAGAAACAAGGACGTTAGTGAGCACATACATTCTGTCAGGAGCAGCTACATATAGGACTGAGCATTTTCATTTGTTAAATAGTATTCATTATAGAGGAATATTCAAGGATAAGGAGTTCTAATACACAATGAAACATTACTACAATATTGGTGAAAATTCATATACAGTATGTAACACTAATACGAAAAAGTTACATTTTTGAGTTAATCTTTGAGGTAGTGGTATGTCTTGTACTTATACTAAGGTTGAAAGGGTAACTACTACTCCTTTTAAATAAAACATCTAATTACGTCATAGTGTACTTTATACCTACTTATACCTAACTGTGAAATGTGCTGTGGTGAGAGGCTGACATCAACTCCCACTCCTGTGATGGCTAACTGCCAAGATGTGACCATTTCACATTTCTGCTAAATTGTCAGTTAACATGTTTGTATTTGGTATCATCTCTCATCTCATTCTACTAAACACTTCTGTTCAACCATCTGTTTAACTGCTACATGCCAGAACTACGTATATGTAAAAAAGAATCCAGTCGTTATTGCACACGGTTGCCTGCCTCCTCATTATAGTAAGTTGATACCCTGTAATCATGCAATATTTTAACACCTACTTTAGTGCCAATACTCTATATTGGCATAGATACACAGTATATATGAAGATGTACTGTAGTTTTATATATTACACATTCACAAATATATGAATAATATAGCAATAACACCCAAATAACACCCAAATAAAAGATTTCACAAGATGGTTTCAACTCAGTGGCTTCACTATCTATCTATCTATCTATCTATCTATCTATCTATCTATATATCTATCTATCTATATATATATATATCTGTCTATCCATCTATATATCTATCTAGTGCAGAAATCAAAACATGTTTGAGGAATTAACAGCATTCCACTCTGTGCACCACTGGCCATAGGAATAACACAATTTAATTTAAAGCAGCCTACTGTTATCAAAGAGTTAAAAAGAACAAGAGTCAAGATATAAGTCAAGATAGCAAATGAAATAGCAATTGTCTTCTGTTGACTTGATAAATCTGCCCAAGTAACTGGCTGAAATTGTGTGCCTTACTGGCACACCGCATGGATATTGCTTCCCCTTGATTTACAATGGGCCACAGATGGGATAAGCATTTGCCCTGAGGACAGCTGCAGTCAATGTCTCCGAGCACTTTTTCAGTAAAGCATTCCTTTAAAAGTATAGTTCAGTCAAAATTGAGTTTTCCAGACTGTTGAGTCCATGACGGCGACACGATGAACGTCACTTGAGTGTAGAGTCAGCAAAGTGTGAAAAGTGAGCATTCAATGACTGCGGAGTAATTGTAAGAAGTGTAGCTGCCTCTTCTACCTCGAGGAAGTAACTGGCTGAATTTGTGTGCTTTAAAGAGTGGAAATGGTGGCAAGGGTTTGGTTATTTGTATACTTCTCCTCCTGGTTCAGAGGTTAGATGGGGGGCCAAATTTAAACACCACATTGACAACTGAGACCAGAGATAAAAGTCAAATTTTCATCTTTTTCACTATTTTTTCTGCATTTGGTTATACTGTTGTTACCACAGGACTTAGGAAAATAACAGATGACTAGATATCACTTTTGTTACATTTGTGTGTGCCAGAAGTAGACAAGGTAATGTTTAGTAAACTCAGAAAAGAAACACCCTCCATATCAGTCCTGTGTAAAGCCAGAGGCGTAATATTGTGCGAAGAAATAAACTTTGGCATTTATACTGTATACTGTATATGTTCTGTACGTTTTTTGGTTTTTTTATGTGTCTGTGTATGCAAACTCTGTACTGTTTTTGTAATATTTTATATAATTTGTATACACTGCTTACTGTTTGTTTGTTAACTAAAATACCAATAAACAGACATTAAAAAAAATAAATAAATAAACTTTGGCAAGGCACGAATGCAAGGCGAACAAAGAGACAAACTCAGACAACCTTTTCGATAACCTTTTGTTAACTGGTTCTTTAACAACCATGGATTCCAAAATATCTTCTGATTTATGTGCTGCCGTGGGTTCTGACCAGGGTGTTTCAGCATAGCGGAGCAGTAAATCAGACACATGGTGTGACCTCATCAACCGCTCGCCTCAAGGGACTGGGGGCATTCGCTTTCCTGATCACATGATGCACTTCCTAGAGCTCCAAAATGTTATCCATGGTTGATAAAAAATGTCTTCCTGATTCTGACACTATTTAAAGTATGAAGATGAAAATAGCGCCGCCACAATCTACCTGAGGCCTGAAAACTGCTGGCCGAAACTTTGCTTTAGTGACAGACTTTGGGGGTTTCTACAGTGTAGCTCCTCTCAATGCAAAGTCCACTTTTATCACAGTACAGTTTCAACTATCATTTTCACTGCAATTGCATACAGCAATTTTTGAGCACTTTCCTGTCAAAACAATGTAAACTTAAAACAACAAAAGCTTCACAAAGCTGTCAGACAAACCTTTAAATGGAACTGCATATGGCGGGCCATTATAGTGTTTTTCTAAAATACAACATTGACTGAGATGGATCGAAATGAGAGAACGTGATAAGACATTCCTTGAGAAAGCAGCATCTAAGGTAGATACAAAAATCAAAGGAAGGGGTGGCATATCAAAGAATGGATAGATACCGATGGCAAAAGAAGTGAAAGGGAGTCGACAGGGAGCCAGAGGAGGTGGGGTGTGAATTATGAGGCAGACCATTAGAAACAGATGCAGACAGTTATAAGGAGCCAGTTGGCATTTAGGTCAAGGAATTTGGAGAATACTATGGCATCATTGTACATGTGCTATACCTGAAAGCTTTAGAGGGCTATTAAACAGTCTGAGAGAGAATGTCCCATGCCAGAGTCTTCAGGGTGTGAAACGTGGAGCATTTTGCAAGGAAAGACAACCAGTGGTTCAGAAAACAGATAATCACAGGAAGAAACCAACATGAGGGGCGACTTGGAGCAGCACATTATCTTACATTATGCAACTGAACACAGAATCAAACCTGGAAGCTGACCTCTGATTCTGTGGCCAGAGTGTGATGAGAGCATCCATCAAAGGTGTTGAAACGGACCTGGCACAAAATTTGCTGACACCAATTATCTGAAGGAGTGGGCCAGGAAAACTTAGAAATCACAAGGTAAGACCAGTAAAGAGAGTTACATCATTTTATGTTAGAATTCAAATTCAAATTCTGCTCATTAACTAAATCAGCCCTTGATCATATGAACAGTCACATGTGGTATTCTATGTTTCCGATGTTTTTATAACCCCAACATAGGAAAAATTATGTTTCCTTTCAGTTCCCCAAAATGATTAAAAACTTTAGACTTAAAGAACATTATGCCATTGTTTTTGTATTGATATGAAATGATATGATATCAAATGCATATTAGTTTATTAAAATAGCATTATCCAGTCAGTAAGGGAAGATGAGCAGTTAATATTTAGTATTTGTAATATACAAAGCAGCTAATCCAGTTGTTTGAAATCAACCAAGGGAACAAAGAGAAGAACATTAAATTTATTCAGAAAAAATCAATGTGATCAAATATTTATGTTTCATGTTGATATACAAAGCTATTTAATCTCTACATTGACATATACACGGTGTTTCAAATGTAGGCAAACATTTGTATATAGATTATTAATACTCACTGTATTATTCAATATTTGTTCTTTTTCCAGGAACACCTATTATTTATGGACTATTGAATGTTTATTGAAATATTTTGTTAAAATGGCTAAACAAGTTAAAATGACTAACATTATACAGATTTGTTTTTCATTACTATTAAAAATTGTATACCCACTTTTGAAACATACTGTATACAAAATCTTACAGAGAAATGGACTTTAAACACATACTTAAAGTATGACAGTGCAAATAAGGCAATATCTTGTTTTTAAAACAACACAAACACAAGCGGCATTAACTAAATACATTTTGCCCAGTTTCCCGGTATCTTATAACATTTGTTTATGGTATATTAACTTAACACTCTTTCTGCAAGCCCTCATGTCAGCTGTATTTTCATATGATAGACACAAAGCTATATATAAAACTTCATAATTAGTGGTTAACTATATCATAGTAGTCCGGATATAGCCAGTTTTTATGTTCCTCATCGCCCCTTTCCCAGACCTTTACCATGACCAGATGCCCTGACTGCACCTCCAGCCAATAAAACACAGTCATGAGCGCAACATGCCTATGGTGTCAGCTTTCCATATAAGTCAACCAAGCCAGTAACTCACCAGTTAAGCAGTTAGCGAAAATATAAAGTATAGGCTATGTTCAAGCATAAAGCTCTTCAGTAACTAAACATCACATTGTACTAGTCATGTATCAAATATGACAGACGAATGTTCCTATTTCACAAATGATTACTCATAACTACAAATCAAATCTTGCCTCAAAACATGGGAAATGCAGATCAATTCACTTGATGTTTGCAAACAGTCGCGGAGCGCTCAAAGGCGAGACCGACCGGAGACCATCTGCTAGAAAACGATACCTAAAAGACTATTTCTCTAAGCGTGACAGCTTTATGATTGTTGTTGCTGCTGAATGCAAAGTTCATCGGTTTTTACTGTTAGGGCAGGGAAGGTTGGGGCAGGCAGGAAGACCGGCACGGGTTAAAAAACACAGACGAGGGAGGCCTAGCATGCCTGTCTCTCTGAGGTACATTTTTACTCTCTAGTGCTGTGGTGTGGTCAGTCTTACTAGTGTGTGTGTGTTGGGTTATTTTACCCACAGTCATAAACACACAAGCACATAATATTTACATGTGTTCTCTGGTAGAAGTTATTTCCTAATATAAACTCATACAGTCATCCAAGTACATAACATTGGAATGCAGGAACATTTTGAAGGGCAAGACACTGAATTTCACTTCAAAAAAATATATGTATGCTTTACAAGTACAGTACATTTTGCTTTACAGTAAACACATGTAAGTCTGCCATTATGTCTTACCTATGAGCCTTCCTGTGAATCATTAGCAAGCTTACAATATGCCTAATAATAGCAGTAAATGCGGCTCTATTAGTTAGTAAATTGATAGGCGATCAAGAATGAGAGCAGCATTGAAGCGGATGGCTGCTCAGTATGTTGATGTAGGTGGTGAGTTATTAACACTTGTTCATCCTCTTGGTCATGGTTCAGATGTTCATTGGGACAAGAACAAACACTTACCAGCTGCCCCGTGTTCGGCATGGCAACCGATGGGAGAAGACAATGTGACACACCTTCACATGACGTGCCTGTTTCAGCTGCTATGGAGAATGGCCAGCGACACAACACAACAACTCTACTGAGATGAAGCCTGCCATGTGACTGGATGGAAGAGTATGTAAAGGCCAAGGCTACAGTTAAATCACACACACACACACACACACACACACACACACACACACACACACACGATGACATTATCAAAGCCGGCCTATTAGACATAATGTGATAAATTACTGTATTTCAATTCTAGTTAATCTGTTATCTATATTTTTATAGGTCTGCCTGATAGAATATTCTCTGCCCTGGACAACAAATGATGAACTTCACCCCATAAATGTCATTATTATATATTTCCACTCCATTTTGGCAGTGAAATACTGACCCTTAAGGAATCCATTGTGTTGTTAATTACAGTTAACAAGATGGTAATTAAATTGTCCCTGCCACTTAGTCAGGATGTCATTACCTCCACTAAACAAAGCCTTTGTCAAAGCCTGAAGTCATGATTTGGTTTGACTGTTGATGTCATGTCCTCTTTTATCTTTTTTGTTTCACTTTTTTTATTCTGTTTTCTGATCCTTCTTTGTGTTTTTATTCTGTTTTACTGCTGTATTTAGTATTTGTTTTGTGAAGCACATTGTTAGAAATATACTTCACCCAAATAAAAATTTTATTATTGTCGTTATCATTAAACAAAATGGCAGAAAATCAGGCTTAAGATTTACGAATGCAGTGGATAGCAGTAGCATAGCAAAGTACAGAGATGTTGATTTTTGTGAAAATAGCCACCAGACTGTTTTGATCTGCTTGATATTAATGCACTTTCCCTCTTTCAGGTTTTCTCCAATGTGTAGTTTGTAATAAAAAATGAGTTGAATGGACAGTGAGTGGCCCTAGATAATCAAATACATTGTTGATTATTGTCTATTGGCTGTGTGTTTCAATTAATATTGAATTGAATTTCATCTTTTCAAAATGTGTCTTGGAAGAAAAAAATACATCAGCTTGATTTTACTCATGGTGTTGCCTCCTTTATTTTCATTAGTAATCATACAAACGATAATTCATAAATACAACTCATCAGGACATTAAGCTTATATTTTACAGTTAGGACTAAAGCCCGATAATAAGATTTGCAGCATACTTACACACAGCATACCCGTAAACAGCATACATGTAAACTCATATCTAGACTTCATGCTGGTAGCGCCACATCAAAAACATACTTTGTCTTCATTTGTGTCACCACATCGGGTTTATGGGAACAAATGATAAGCCATTCCAAGAGTCTCATTCTTTAGGAGGTATTCAACCTACTCTCTGACCCACCCTTCATGGTGCCCCCCTACTTCACCGCCCACTCAACCTCCAATGTCTTTGGAGTAACCACAAATACAAAAAAGCCTAAACTGCTTTTGGTAGTCACTGGGTCTGGGCAGCAGAGCAGCATCAAGCAGAAACTCACACGCTGCTGGAAGGATCTATTACCTTGCAAAAATTAGGAGCAGGCACAGTGCGGCCAGACTGCTGCCTCAAAGGAACAGAGCTAGGAGTGCTGAGGACTGTGAGCAGGTAGGTTGTCCTCAAAAATGAAGGCTGGATGAGGAATGTACTGAGCAGAGAGGATAAATGGATCACAACCAACTTAGTATTGTTTGCATGTCAACGCCTGCGAACATAAACAGGATAAATACAGTGTGTACTGTACGTATTGTCACTGTTTCTATTTGCAAAGGCAGCAGTTTGGCAGCAGGTGCACAAATAGTATTAAGACGTACCGTGAAATACTTGAATTGTACATGTGCATGCATCAGAGAATACATGTTTGTCTCTCCCTCCTCTACAAAAGGGAGGAATTTGTTGTGAGCACCATAAATGCACTTAAATAGGGTTTTACGGTCTTCAAAGTGCTATCCGGTTTCAGTTACTCAAGTTACAGAATACGTTACCATATTAAGACTTTAGACTTGAATATATGTTGAACATTGTGTACAGGATTCTGTTACACACTGATTTGGTGGTGGTACATGAAATCATTTTAGTTAGGCATGCTGGGTTCTCAGTTTGCAGGCTGTGGAGCTGGATCACAGCAGTGAGGTCATAGCTGTGAGGTTGTGGGGTGATGGCTAACTTTAGATGGAGGTGTCACATCAATATGTGGCGTGAGATTTAGAGAACTCCAGAGAGGGCGTGGGTTGTATTTTGACAGAAAATAGGACTATTTTACATAAGAGGAATGCACGGGGGTATGCTTGAAATTATTCATCTTGTGCCCTTGCTTTCTCTCTTTCACTCTCTCTCTTGTGTGTAAGTGTGTGTGTGTGTGTGTGTGTGTATGCACGGATGCGTGTGTGTGTGTTTGTGCCTAACCATTGTCAAAAATGTAAAAAGAAAATCCAATTAGCTGTGTTATGGATCTGAAAGAAAACAATCAATTTGAATGATGAGACTGAAAACAAAAACAGTTAATTACCGTAAAATGAACAATATATAGTGCCACACACACACACACACACACGATATTAGAAATCTGGCATGTTGCCCTACATGTTATAGGTGAAGCATTTCTCACACATGCTTGGTATGACATATATGCATCAACTTGTCAGCTCTCTTAATTGAAAAGAATGGACAAATCAACTGGGAAGTTCAAATAGCACTATTAGCACTCATTTGTCACTAAAGGCCTTGTCATCAGGCTCAGTTTTGTGTGAGTTTTACAGCTGAAGCCGCATTCGGTCTTATACACTTATACACTCTCAGCTGCAGTCAGTGACGTGTGAAGAATTGCAGTGAGGGACATTTGAGAACCTACCAGATGCCATTTGAAGAGTATAAGGTCGGCGGTGCAATCATCTGTGGTGGAGGTCTGAATTACTCAGACATGTCATGCACTGCTGAGGCATTAGGCAAAATCTGCTAGTCTGCTGTGCAGCTCCTCAAGCATCATTTCCACAAACTACAAAGAACCCCAAAGGCATCTGATGAACAGTGTTGTTATTTCATCACCTCAATACTATGAAAAGTCATCTTGATGTGATATCCATGGATGCAGTGTTATACACAAGGAGACCAGTAATTACAGTCAAATTTCAGAGTTGCCCCATGCATGGCCGACTAAGGAATCGCATCTAACAAGGAAGTCTACCCTGCAATTACACACACAATCACTGGGTCCAATGTTCATACTATTAATCACTGGAGTTTTAGTTTTTAGATGATAGTAATAAGAAAGACACTCAAAATATTATCAGTGCAAACTATTACCACAAGGATATTTATCTTTACAGCAATTAAAACACTTTTCAATTATATTTTCATCATATAAATAATAACAAAAACTATCAATTTTGTATCTGTTATTTTTCTCCTTTATGATTGTATGTATGACATAATGCAGTGGGATGGATATCAACAGTGGAGCATGAAAGAAAGACATGAAAAGGCAAATGCAATCAATCAGCCTCAACTTCTAAAAGAATGAGTGTGACAGAATGGATATATATAAACAAAAAAAAACATTTCAAGTTGGCCTGTCCCCATAGTGTTATGGTGGTGACATGTTTAAATTGCCTATGGTGGCAGCCAGCCCACATACTGGGCGCATGTAATGATGTTATGAAGCATGGCTCTTATGTCTCACAGCAACAGATATGTTTCCTTCCATACAGCCTGCAGCACTTATCTGTGAAATCTCTGGGACTAAAGTGACTGGCACAGACGCTTAGGATCTATTGACAGTTAATTTGTCTAAATGCCCCCCCAAGTCGGTTTCCATTAGAACAGATGAGAGCCTCAGACAAACATTAAACTGTAAATGTACTGAGCTAATCGCCTGTCCTCTACAGCGAGCTCTTGAGTGGGAGGGAAGAGGAGTGGGTTTCCTTTAATGTGAAGGGCCTCCTGCCTAGACGTCTCCTGTTGCAGGCTGTTTTGCTTTTACCATATGTGTTGTGTAGTTCATTTTCAAGACTCACCGAGAGCCAGGATCACTGCTGGAGCCCAGTTCTTTTCGGGACATATGCTTGAGCATGTGTACAACTAAAAATAAAACGCTTCATTTCCAAGATGGTAGTGCGTGTTATTTGCACTGGGACATGAGGGCAGACTCCCAAACACATTTCAATTTTGGGGTGAGATATTCAAAATTCTTGACAAATGCAACGCAGCTCCACATAAACAGTAAAGAATTCTGGATAAGAAAATGTAACTTTGAGATTTCAATATGCAGAAACAACGATGAAGAGTCAAAATCTAGAGATGATATCAGTCTTGTCTGTTATCCCCGTGTTTATGTAGAGTGTGATACACAACAGACAAACAGAGGGGAAGGATAAAACCCTCATTTAAACAGTCAGACTCATAAAAACTAACTTAGTTACTGATATCCATCAGCTTTCAGACAATGTTCTACTTATGACTTATTTAAAAGATTAACAGGTTAAAGTAAGGGTTGACACATCGGGTCGGGACAGGCTGCACATGCTCTTGGAACACTTTAAAAAACTTGAAAACTTGGAAAAAATGATAAAGCAGGTAGCATACTATGTGTCTACTTATATCGTTAGACAGACAGTTATGATAAGCTTATAAAAGGGCCATGCAATCAATATTAGTGATATTTTTCATGCAAAATCCTAACTCTGCATACCAATACAAGCATTGGATCGGGGAGAAAGGCTCTCCTTTGCTATAATAAGTTTGTACAGATACAGCAGTGCTAATGATCATAATCATTCAGAAACATAATAATCATCATCATAATCATAGCCATAATCATAACCACAATCCTAATCATGCATTTTTCAAACACACCCGAAGACAGTTTACTGGTCATAAGCAAACATAGTATCATGAAAATGAATAGCAAAAGATTATGGTATGGTTATGGTACAATGTCATCCATGCCATTCCAGAAAAAAACATACTATAATGCAGTCATTCACACAGAGCACTGAAAGCAGAACTCGAACTGTACTCACCTCTTCATGTCAACTATTTTCTGAAAATCAAGGTTAAGCTCTAAAAAATACTAATTAATTGACGACAATAACCACACCCACTTTAAGTCTCCATCCAATGAGAAGGTAAAGGCCCCTGAACTTGAGCGTCATTAGGTCAAATTTTACAAGAACAAAAAATAGTAATGTGACCTTTCATTACACAGAGGGGCTATGACTCATATACTAGTCAAAAAAGCACCACGTCAGTATCTTGTGATCTTCTGGACTAGTTTCAGATTACACCTGATGTGACTTATATACAACTCCTTATGCATCTTACAGGAGAAAACAACCCAAATCATGGTTCTGGCAAACAAATGCTCCACTGTCAAACTGAATGTTATAATGTAGTTTCTCCTGACAAGATTATTTATTTATTTATTTTTGATTGATTTGTTAAATCAGGGTGACTGTCCATATGACCTTCTCCCATTGGGACCAAGACAGTGCAGGTAACTGTAGGGAGTTCTAGGTGTGGTGGAAATGCAAAGGTGTCTACTGCATCTACTGCAGTTTTTATTTTTGTTTTTTTTAGTGTAAAACCCACAATCTACTGAAAATCTGTGTCCACAAACCAGTTGTTTTGTCAGTGTAAAATTATTTTATCCTATACATCAACTGATATTATCTGGACAGAAAAGCTGTAGCAGTGTCAATTTGTACAGTTTGTTGAACCTCAGCCGAACCCTTCCCCTGGTTTAGAGAGAGGCATCAACGAGTCCCTTGCGCAATCAAACCAGCATAACATTCCTGAGATAGGCATTCATCCAGTGTTAGGGTCCAAGGCCAACAGATAAATGACACGGGCTGCTGCCTCTTACTGACTGGTTAGAGTAACTGCACTGGAGGAGAAGAGCAGTATGTTAGAAGCGGTGTCATCCGAGCTACCGCAGTGCATTAGTTGCTGAAATCTCTCCGAAAGTTGTAACAGAAGCCGCGCTGACCTTTGTGCGGTCGCTCTTTTCCAAAGGAGAATGAGCCATCAAAAGCATGAACAATCCAAAAAATTTAAAAGAATGATTGGCACCTCAAACTCTGAACAGAATACCAATCACTGACATCCTTTTGAGTCATGCTTTCTTCCTTCACCTTTTTTTGTTGCAGAGCCTTCTGAGTCAGCAGAGCTCAAGAGGATACCAAGATGTGGAAGAGGTCAAAGGTGACTGATCAAACTGCCGCTGGGCAGGGGGGTAAGTGCAGAATGATGGACGTCCTCTCCTCTCTGGTTATGTCAATCAAGGGTCGCCACTGCAGCTGTCTTACACCTGTATGTCCTCATATCCAAGCAATGACAATCACCAAGATCCACATAACTTACAAGACAAACTTTGACACAACATGTCCGAGAGCATTTTGAGCATCAAGAATCTTGTGACATTGCACTCAAGACAGTAACATGCAACACACAAGAAAACACCTGGACAGCAGAAAACGTGAGGTCAGTCTACTGAATTCAAATTTATCTTTTTTGAAGACTTGGAATACCCAAGACGTCTGCATAATATTATACTGAGTGCTGACCATTTCTGTCGAGGGAAAACTGAAGAGGAGCACCACTGCTATTTCTTCTGTCAAGTGAAAGCAGTCCAAATAATATTTCTTATTTTTCCAAAGCCCCGTACAATGTATCATCTTTGATGTCAAGAAAACAAGGCGGAAAAGAGAGCATTTTTCTTTGGTCGAAGAAACACAAGCTGTGCGTTTTTTAATGGATAAGATTTTTTCTACATGAAAAAGAAATCGTTGCAACAAGTCTATTTCAGTCTGAATGTGGCGCTGCCAATATCATCCATCACCTTCTCTGTCTCTAGGATGTGATTATGAAGATGTCAATCAAATACACGATCATGGGCATCACAGAATCTAAGATGAGATGCAAATCAGCTCTAATCATTGAATGAGAGAATGTTGTGAATAATGTGATTGTGAAGACAAAAAAAAAAAATACTAACAAGACAAAGAATGGAAAATCTTCACTCTAAGTCATCCTGAGCATAACTGAAGAACAATAATGGCATGTAGTTGGCCAATAAACAAAAACAAGATCATCTTTGAAGATCAACAAAACAGACACAAGCAGAGGCCACCAATGGAGAGAAAACTGAAAATGAAAAGGGGTCCTTGTTTGATGGAAGACAGAATCAAGAATTATCTGAAATTTATTTCCTACAAATTGCTTTTCCCCAAAGTACTTGCACATAATTCTGTCAAGCACTGTGTCAGTTCTCGTTACAAGTATAACTGTTGACAGATCACCCGGGAGAAAATGCCTGAAGGGTCTTGAAGTTCAGTGATCAACATCTGATCAGCACAGCAAAACTATTTACATGTTGCCTTAACACCATACTTCTAACATTTACATCTTGTCTATGACTAATCCTGTTTTACTGTGTGATGTGTCTGATGTCTCTTCGAAGGTTTCCTTCCACTCAAGCTGAGTCTGTTTTGTTTCCCGTCATTGTGTTAAATATTGTTGTGTGTATGTGTGTATGTGTTCGTAATCCTGCCGAAGTTCCAAGGCTACCATGGTGCTTCTGTCAGGATTAATATTTTCCTGTCCTATTTCCTCTCCTGCTGTCACGTTGCGTGTTAAGTCGACAATTCTGAGGGAGCACACCCCGACGAAAAAGGTATGCGAGCAAAAAGAAATCAATTTCCACCAACGTTTTACATTATTTACAAATGCATGATTCCATGGTGGGTGAGTTGCATGTGTGATGTGGTCTTCATCACGCCTTGAAAGGTGTCATCCAGAATGGATGATTCAACTTTCAGTTTCGCAACAGATGCATTTTGTTGTGACATTTTAAACAAACTCCAAATATATAGTCGCTAGAAATGCTGTTGCCAGAGGGCACTGCGGTTGATTGCCATGCGGTATTTGATCTTGTACTTTAAAAGGAAAATGCCACAGAATTTTAGAATTCATACTCACATGCCTATTATTCCTGTGCGTTAGCACAGTTCAGTCTCTATAAGTGAACTTGCTCTGCAGGGACATGTCCTGGGGGTGCATGACCACTCCTGAAATCTGACTGGCCAGCCCAGTGCCCCCTTAAGAACGCAGAAATGTTCAAGCTATATTGAATATAATTCAGAATTAATTTGTAAATTTGGATTAATAACCTTTGTTAACCTGCAAACAGCATGCATTTGGTATCAGTGAAAAGATCGTATCATTTATTTGAGGCTGCTCATTTCTTTATACAATGAACACAGAGGCCAATGGAGTAACTTTTCAAGTTATCCTTTCTATATTCCTCTGACAATTTTGGCCTTTTCATGCCTAATCTACATGTTCTCTTGGGTTCACTGTGACGACTAAGAATGTCACAGATACAAAATTCCAATTTCTACGATCCTAGCAGTTCAAAGCAGGTCTAAGAGAACCATGTACTCTCAAGATAACAAGGTGTTTTGAGGCCTTGAAGTAATCGATTGGAATGACATCTATGACTTCTGAAATCCATTAAGCTTCACCAAACTCTTGATATCTTATTTTCTGGTGCTTTCCCTTATCTTTGTAGTTCATGTATTCCTGTGAGAATTCAGACTGTGTCTGGCTCTAAATTACTTTGAGGAAAATTGGGAGATAATCTTTGGGTAAATGACCACAAGTAAACAAGGCTTGGAGTTATCAAACTTCCTTATAATTATTATAATATATAAATAAATATTTTAGCCTTGTGATGGACTGGCGACCTGTCCAGGGCTTTTCCCCTGCCTTCCACCCAATGCATGCTGGGATAGGCTCCAGCCACCTGTGACCCTGAAGAAGAATAAGCGGGTATGGAAAATGAATGAGCGAATGAATAAATAAATAAATAAATAAATAATTAATTGTAATATAAAAAATAAAGAGGAAGTAGTGGGGAAAAAAATACATAATTAAAACAAAAAAACCTTCCTCCCCCCTGTGTTCTTATGACTTACACATCAATTATGCAATCATTACTGCTACAACCTCAATATATCAAATTCGCAAACACTGCAGTGAATCCACTGATATCAGTAGTCAGCAGCAAGTTAATAAAAATCAAAATTATCAGTTATAAACGAAAAGTGAGTGATGTCTGCTGCACTTTGTTTATTGTTGATTTTAAATTGATGAATAAAAATGATTTTGGATGTGGGCATTCCAATTAAACACGTGAACGCAGCAACAACCAAAACAGGCAGAGGACTGCCTCAATTTGAATGAACAGCATGAAGCTGCTTGAAATGGCAGATTGTGAAAAACGAAGTATTATGCTTATTGGAGTGATGATGTGTTACTCGATGAGTGTAACTGGACTAGGAAGATGAACAGTTTTGCCTGTTAAATAAGAATATACTGAGCGTGGACTGAAAGACGTTTTGTGTGTGGTTAACAGTAACTGTAAAACGTTACCACTAAGGGACTCAAGGGGTTGCCAAATTTCAAATTCTACTGGTAGCAGCTTTAACAACTAATATTGCTGCTAACATACACAACATATTGCAGTAATGTTTCAATCTAAACAAAGGATTAAGCCCACTTACAATGAAGAAATACAACAAACAATAGGCAAAAACCTAACTCAAATAATCTAATGTTTGAAAATGACTTACCTTATCAGGAGACTGGGAAACTATAAATTAATCACTTTCGCAAGCCATTTGAAGTGTAGAAAAATGAGAAATGGAAAAAGCAACCTTCCAGTGCAACTGCATTGAAAAATAGCAGCAGACACTTACAGTCCATCAGTTGGCCTATCAAGGTTACTACCACATGCATTTCAGACAAGGACTATCTGAAAATCCTACAGTAGATGCTCGCCCTTCTGGTAAGTATAAAAGGCTGTCAAGACCTCCAGAAAAACAAGATATCAAGAATCTGGTGATGATTATGAATGTAGAACTCATAGAACTCATATGCATTAACACATTTTAACTACATACCAAACATCTCACTATCAAGCACAGAAGCCATCTTAAACCTGCTCAAGAATGACAGGAATCCTTATGAATCTTTTTGTACCAAATTATGCATATTATGCTCCATAGAATACTTGATTCTGATTGCCCGCAAAATGGGCATTTAATGCCTGGCTTAAACCCCCAGCTTTGATCTTGATTCTACATCAATACGCTGATCCACATTTTCAGGCAAAGACATTGCTTTTAGTGATGGCTGCCTCATCTTCGCAATTCCACAGTGTGGAGACAAAGCTTGTTAAAAGCAGCAATACCAATATAGTTGTCAGCGCTCTGTTGGTGTTAAAGCTCTCTGTTCTTGCTAAAATGTTACTTTGCCCATCACATTACAGATCAGAGATCATGCATTGTGTCGCCCCCCTCCAGGACACTCATGGTAATATTTTTTCTAGATCAAATAGCTTGTTGCCTATGAACTGAGTGACACAATATTCCTGGAATTGTTTTGGGCACAATGAAATTGGTTACAACCTGTAGCTAGCTATCCTGTAGACAGTGTTCATAACAGTAGCTAGCATAATGTTGTGGGTGGATAGGTTTTACTAAAGTTGTTACTAAAGTTTGGTCTTTTTGCTAGCGTATTGAAGTAATTTTTCTTTTAAATAAGAATTGTTTCATCATGGCAAATTTTGCATTCATCACGGCAGATTTTTCCAGTAAAAGTTTTATTTTTGCAAGTTAACAGGCACATTGTATGTAGATTGTAGCTAAAATTATGTTTTTTTTGTTGGTAAACTGTTATATAACACCTGTAATTTAGATTGACAGTGCCACCCTATACAATGCCCTGGAAATGTCACTGAAGCCAGACTTTCCTGCACATTACCAAACACAACACAGTCTTTTTTCTGTCACCTGTGTCAGGCAACACAGATAGACATCTCAATTTTGAAACAATTGGCAAAGGCTGTAACAGGAGGCTCATTCTCCTCGTCCCCTAATAGAAAATCTCTGGCCAGTCAAATTTGAGATTTATCTTTCTAATTTTCTCTGTGGGAATTGACAGGGTTCACACATTTAGGCTGAACTGTCCTGAGCCATAAGAATAATATATTTCAAATATGAAAATACGGAGGTTAAGTAAACAATAAATCTCGCCCTTCATGAACATGGTGATAGACTTCTTACAATACACTGTATCTTCTCACGGGCAAATTTCTTTGTTATCACTTTGGATAATGGATGTATATGCACTATATGTTCAATTTAAAATTCAAAAAATGCTCAAATATTTTGGACCAAGTTGTCAAAATGTTGGAAGAGACTAAAAGATTGATTCCCTTTTCATTTAAGTCTCATTAAAATGAGAAAATTAGAAATCTTTGAAGCACAGTTATGTGACTATGGATTATATGCCATCTTGTAATATCAGTATCTTGTTCTAAAACAAATTTCAAGTTATCTGAAAATGTGTTAAAAATGCAATGATAATCTATCTGAAAAAATAGCTCATATATGAGAAGATGCATGCAGTTTAGACAGTTTACACAAAAGGTGTCTCCAAGCCGGTCACTATGAATTTAAAGTTGAATAGGATTTAAAACAAAAAAAAAAAAAAAAAAGTCAAAGAATTAAAACAAAGTTTTGTCCAAACCATTTGCTTGGGGGTGCATGCTGATAGTGGCACTGAACACACACTACTAATATCAACTGGCCCATGAGATGGGATAGTCCAAAGCACCACATTATTACAGAAAACATATACTTGGACTCTTTTACAAAATTGTTTTTCAAAAAACACTATAACAAAGTTATATTAAGTTAAATTGGAACATTTCCTTGACGTGTAAATGAATGCTTTAGATTTAATTTCTACAATTTGCTGTGATATATTGACAACATTAACATCAGTATTTACAAGTAGTTTCATGCTCATAGTCATAGTTGTTTTCAGTAACATTCACTGTAGGTATGTAGCACTGATAAAATAGTTTCTTTGCAGTTTACCTCTCCTTAAAGGGTTCGTCCGGACTTTTTGACCCTGCTGTAGGTCTTATGTATTGCTCACCACGAGTGCTGTTGATCCATTGGGAGCGCTCCACATTAACCCTGGTCTGAGTGTAGAACGGCAGGCCCAGACAGCAGTTCGCTTGTTAGCCAACACATTAGGGGTAAAGCTGCGGGGTATATGTAAACTTTGTTCTATTCTTGCACCAAGGGCAATCAAGTACTTTCAACACAAAGAGAGCACTAGCAGAGAGTTAAGTACAAAAGACCTTCAGTAGGGTCGAACAATCCAAACGGACCGATTTAATTGAATATTTGAGCTAGAAGAGAAAGTAATTCTCTAGTGGTTCAGAATGCTTGCTTTATCCCTATCATGGAATATTTTGGAAAAAATAAATAAAAAGGATAAAGCTGATAGAATGATTACTGCAACTACTAGCTTGAAGTTCACCTTTGGAGTGGTTATTATTATTAGTATTATTATTTGTATTAGTATTATTATTGTTTTAGCTGAGGTAGTCTTCTGCATTTCAGCCCAAAACAAGTCCTTTCCTGCATTTAGAAAAAGTTGAATATACACATAACATGTATGAGTAAATGTGACTATCAGATACTGTGGGAAGTTTACACAGACAAATGTTCACTGGGTAACTTCTCTGGGTATCATGTTACATTAGTTATCAGGTTTTGAACGGATTAGAATAGAACCTTGGGAAGTTTATTTTAAAAAAAATAACATATATATACTGAATGAAGGTACAGTTCAGTATGAGTTCCTCAAAATGAAACTCATTAACATTTTCATGCTACGCTGAATATACTATATAAATGGATGCAAGTGTATATCTGATATGCGCCCTAACTCTCGCTCATGGATCATCATACATCATGTTCATTAATCTTTGAGTGGCTACTATTGGAAATATATGTCCGCTATATGCCTTGTCTAACTGTTGATATTTTTTTTTATTTGATCAGGCATCAGGAAGAAGTCAAAAGTACCCGGTGTTATGATCACGCAGTTTTTGGAGGAACTTCCAGAGGGAAAGTCAACTCCAGATTTCACCCGCAAACCCATTGCTTTGACCATCCAAGAGGGTAAGTCTCCAACTAACCACACTAACAAAAAAACAAGACTAACAGCCCCGCGACACTGAATGTTCGTTCCTGATGAGAATCGAACTCCGGTTTCCCGAATGAGAGTCTGCAGTCTAACTCTCTGCAGCGCACTTTCACCCACGTGACCCATAAAGTGGCGTACAGAGCGATCGACTGACCGACCGACCGATCCATAGAGCCCCTGCTGTCGCGGGGCTAAAAAACAAGTTTTTTATTGTATCCCTAATCACACTTTTGTCCAATGCATTTTCATCTTGATTACAGTATATTTTCTCATCCCAATATTTGCACATACTTATACCCCATAGCAGGGAACTTGACCTCAATCCCAAATGGGCATGAGCAGAATGGGGACTTCACAGAGAAGGAGGGATGGGCAGACATGCATATAACATATGTTGAGAATTAATCATTTACATTTTTTAGAGGGAAATTCCTAAAGTCTTGGGCTATGACATATGACAGTGGCAAGGAGGCATGTGATGTGTGGGGGACGTGGGGGACGTGAAATGCAACCCTCAGAGGGCTAGTGTTACCCTCCATACGTGTTACATATATGAAAGGTATTGCAGACTCACATAATTTATGATGAGGGCGGAATTCCTCTTCACTCCTACACACATACCAAATCCTTATTTGGCCTTGGGAGAAAATAACTTTCTTAATTGGGAAGAAACGTGTAAACTTATATTGATGAGATGACACTCCTTAAACTGGAGCTGGGCTGTCCTGCAGTTACAAGTTAAAAATGTGATATTGAAAGTAGAGCATATGGGGCGTCCTGGTGGCTAGGTGGTCTAGGGTGTATACCATGTAGCCTAAACATGTCGTACTGGGTTCGAATCTGGCCCAGGACCCTTGTCGCATGTCACCCCCCTCTCTCTCTCCCAGTCTGTCCTGTTTCTCTCTACTTTAAACTATCTAATAAAAGCAATAAAAAACTATATACTATGAAACATTTTACTCACTGCCTTAGCCCTTCATGCCAAATATTATTGGAAATATTTAATTCTATTATTTAGATAGTAGTAAGGTATAGAAATGTTCCACAATGTGCATGGAGCATCACCATCATCACCAGAGGCAATGGATGATCTGTCACTAATAGAGAAATTCCTTTTTTATCCCATTTCAGGTAAACATGCTATCTTTAAAGCCATTGTGGTGGGCACTCCGACACCGACTGTAACATGGAGCAGAGCAAATGGAGAAATAATTTATCACCCTGAGATGTGCCTGCAAAAGTATGACGAGACATCTCATGAGCATACACTTGAGGTAAGCCTTACTATGGTAGTTAATCGGCGTGAATGATGATGATGCACCTTTGTGACAAATAGTAAGATTTAAACAGCTTCAGTGTCATTAAAAATGCCATCAACTCTGTCTTTCCATTTGCTTAGTTTCCTAAGGTAGCTCCAGAAGATGCAGACACCTACAAGTGTTTTGCATCAAATGAATATGGAAGGGCTATTTGCACTGTCGTCTTGAATATTATTGAGGGTAGGATCCCAATCACTCTTTGAATCACTCATTCTCTCAACTAAGATAATAACTGCATTATATACCCTCCTGAGAATTTGGCCTATTTTACGCATTCCTATGAATTAATTAGTAATGGATATTAAGATTAATGTTTGTTTACAGTTGGATTCCATATGACGAAGGAACTTCAGAGGTCACATGGGGAAGGTGAGGTTATAAACATATTTTGAAGCACCAGTTTTCACCTTAAGACAAAGTTGTGTTCATTTTTTTTAGGTATTGAGCAATTTGGGTTTGGTGGCTATTTGCGTTAGGTCGCTCCATTTAAAGGCCCGCATTATGCCTAAAATACAGCAAATACATTACTTTTCCTTGCGAGATGCAAATAGCACTTGATAGGGGACACACTTAACAAGCAATGAAACCCAATAAAATTACATTCATCATTTTTTACAAAAGGGGATTTTAGGCAATTGGGCAACCATCTGTGTACAAAAATGAATACAGGTTGATGGTATGCATCTAAACTACCAATACCAGGAACGAAGCTCAACTGCTCTGTAAGCCATAGGCCTAAGACTAGTAAGACTTGCTGATATATATTTTTTTAATAGTAACCATGCCATTGTATTCATTAAAATACATTCTTAACGGATGTGATCAGCATTTTAGAAATCTATTGGGCAAAACTACCTGTTATGGTGCATCTGTCACATCAGTAGGTCTACGCTCAGCAATAACTTAGAGCTGCACTGGGCATCTTAGTATGCTGACGGCTCGAAATGGCAGTAAGGGGTAAATCTTTGAAAAATGTGGATTTCAATACCCAGAATATGACGTCAGTAACATAACACAGCACGCATATGTCAGTCAAACCTGCCGATCTGTGAAGGAAGGGACGCACGCGCGTGCCAAAAGCACCGATATTGATGAGTCCAGCTTTCTCTGGATGCAGCGCTCTGTTTAGGAGACAGTTCACTCTAAAATTTCGATTTGTCACTTCCTGCGGGTGGAGAAGTGTTCACAACCGATGGCAGAAAGGCCAAATCTACAGGGTTTCAATTAGTGGGGACAGGACATTCTTCTTTGTTGAGGATAAGAGTGAATGTAATTTTGCCTTGTGCAGCTTTAAGCAATATACTGTAGGGTCAATCATTAATACTATCATGTAGCAGCTACAGAAGCAGCAAAAGAAAATCACATCCAGATACAATATTTCATTTATCCTGTTTGGTGATGACTCTTCTAATATTTCCACATTTTTCACGTGCTTCCACAGAGCCCATAGAGTTCAGAAAAATCCTGAAAAAACGGTAAGAAAAAACATTGTGAAATGAACCTGTTCAGCCCATTTAAAAGTGTTATGGTTTGTCTATGAAAGTTACTAGTATCGAGAAGAATCTGTTCAGCGGAAGCATGCAATGTTGGTGTGAGGAGCTTGATGCGAATCATTTCCACTCTGCAGTAACACTGATGGAACACGCGAGGAAAAGCCAATGGAGCCGGAGGAGAGGGTCTGGGAAATCCTGCTGAGTGCCGACAAGAAAGACTACGAGCGCATCTGTATCGAGTATGGTATCACAAACTTCCGTGGCATGCTGAAGAGGCTTACCGAAATGAAAAAAGAGAGAGAGGTGGAGGTTGCGCAGGTACGTGGCCTCCTGATTCTCCGGTGCCACTGTTTTACGAGCATTTAAACCAAAGCAGTTTTAACAAACTTTTTTGACGACCATAACACAAAAGGTGCTGTTTCTACTGCCTAGAAACAAAGCTAGCAACTCACTGCTTCACATTAATGTATTATGTATACATCTAAACTCTGGCTTCATGTCAGTTATATAAGTAGCCCTTGAGTTTTGTTTTGTTGTTTAGTTATTTTCATGGTTAGCAGGTCTGAAGAGTATTTTGTCTTTGAGTCTTGTTAAGATATAAACAAAACAAAAGTAAATGTATTATTTTATTGTCGAACGGTCAGATTTTTTTTAACATCAAAACGTCAAAATACTGCAGCAAAATTAAGATGTTTTATGTTTTATCAGATTTTATATGATAGTTTTTTATGTTTACCTCTTTTTGTTTAGTGTTTCTCTAAATTATGTAAATGGAATTTGAATATCATGTGATTACATATAACATGTATATTATTCTTATCATTATTGTTGGTGTGTTAGTTTTAGTTCTTGTGTCTATCTTATACAACTGCAAACTTATTGGACATTGTTGAGATAATTTTGTGTCTTTTATGTGTTCATTTCTACTGTAGTTTATTTCACATATCAGGACACTGAAACCCATTGAGGTCAGTGATGACGACTGTGCAACAATTGAGCTGGACATGGATCTCAAGGATCCCAGTAGCAAAATCTTCCTCTACAAGGTGAGGTTTTAACTGCTAATGTCTTGCTGTCTTTTAATAATCTATAACAAGTTTCTTTATGTCTTTATTGTTATTTTTATATTATCAAAATGTCAACATGGCACTGTCATCATAAATTCTGCAGGATGGAGTCATGGTTCCATTCACCGATGAATTGGGGGAGGAGATGAAGCATAGTTTGAAACAAGTTGGCAAGAAATATGTATTCAGCATCAAAAAACTCAATTCAGAAGATGCAGGACTCTACTCAGTGGATGTGGAGGGTGTAAATGTATTCTCCACAGATTTTAAAGGCAAGTCTTCAGTCAAGGGACAGCACATCTGATTTAAATTACTGTTTGAAACAGATTCAGTTACTTTCCTAGGATCAACTGATCTGCTGTTGTTAGTTGAAACAAACTTAACTAAATAGTTAAAAGAAACACCAAAACTCTTTCTTAATAGATACGGCAAATAGCTATTATTTCTCCGACCTGCCCCTTCTTAATTAGTAAATATTTTTTTCTCTTTCTTTCTCCTTTTCTGTATCTTTTTCTTCCTTGCAGTACCTGAGGTGGAGTTTGCTCTCAAAATACAGGAGGTTAAGGCAGAGGAAAGAGAAGACGCTCTCTTTCAGTGTGTCCTGACAGCACCTCTGAATGAGATCAAGTGGATGGGCAAGAACGTTGCACTGTCAAATGACGAAAAACATGAAATCATTGTATCTGAGGATAAGCTTATCCACAAGTTGATTGTGAGGGATTGTTTGCCTTTGGATGCCGGTATCTATGCAGCTGTGGCAGGAATCAAATCTTGTAATGCCTGGCTTGTAGTTGAAGGTAAGATAATTCATTTTTCCCCTCTTTCTTTATCTTGGGGGATTCTAATTATAAATGAAAAAACATCTAACTATCTGATACTTTAATCTGACACCAAATATTTGTTAAATTCTGAATATTACATCCAGCCAAAAAATATTAAAATGTCATACTTCTCTGATATCTGTTATCTTTCATAGTTGACAAAGATCCTGCCAACCAGGGGAAGAAGGCAGTTCGCAAAACTACTATGGCCGGAGGCGGTAACGATGCAGATTTGCTGGGAATAGCTAAGGAACAGCAGGAGAGATACGAAAAAGAAATGGAGGTAAAAAGGGAAGCTGCCAAAAAGGCCCAAGAAGAGAGAGATGCTATAGAAGCGGATGCGCGAGCGGAGGCAGAAGCAGCAGCAAAGGCAGCCGCTGAAGCCAAAGCAGCAGCTAAGGCTAAGGCTAAGGCTAAGGCTAAGGCTAAGGCCGCGGAGAAGGCTAAGGCTAAGGCAGAAATTAACAAGGAGTTAGCTGCAAAGAAAGCTAAAAAGCCAGGAGACGGTGCAGCTGATGGCGCGGACTCTGCTGCAGTTGGGGCTGGAGGTGCTGGAGGTGCTGGAGGTGCTGGAGGTGCTGGAGGTGTTGGAGGTGCTGGAGGTGCTGGAGGTGCTGATGCTGCGGGAGGTGCTGGAGCTGATGGTGGTAAAGGTGCAGGCGCTGGTAAAGGTGCAGGCGCTGGTAAAGGTGCAGGCGCTGGTAAAGGCACCGGTGCTGGAGCTGATGCTGGTGCTGGTGCTGGAAGCGGAGCTGGAGCAGGGGGTGAAGCTGAAGATGAAGGTGCTGAAGAGGGAGAGGATCTTGAGGGAGAGGAGGACGAAGAATCGTTTGAAGAGTCTGATGAAGAAATTGAGGGAGAGGGAGAAGGAGAGGAAGGGCAGCGCAAGAAACGTGTGAGAGATGGTCAACTTGTGCCAGATACAGTGATAGGTAAGAAATTAATTCATCTATACTGTAAACTGATAAACTTAATGATAACATTCCTGCCAAAATTCAGGACTTAAGACTCCTTAATGCTTATTATAATGTAATATACATGTCTCTCTATTTCTAAAGAGAAAGTTGTCTTGAATTTATGAATTATTATTATTCATATTATTATTATTTTAAAAAAATACATTACTTTTTTAAGTAACATAATATATATATCTCTAGATATATATATATATATATAGAGAAACAGTTGTTTCTGCTATGAGTTTTTCTTTTTTTTGCTGCTTTGGTCTGTTTTACAATGCTCTTGGTGCTGTTGTCTTTGCGATTAACTTTCAGAATGATTGTAAATGTGTATTTTTTGTTGCTTATAAAACATCAATTGACAAACATACAACAGTATTTAAATAAGCATCTTACAAATTTTAAATTAATTTTAAAAATTAGTTTAAAACAAATGATATCCTAGTAAATAGAACAGGGACAATAGCATTATGTCATGTAAGACAATTTTGCTCACAGAATGCAGATTAGAGAATGCCAGTATGTCACATTTATGATGGTCATAAGTCTATGATACATAAGATCATCATTAAATAACAAATGAATATATATCAATATGCATAAATATCATTCTATATACATTTGCTATTGGTGATCACTAATAGGTGATAATAATGATGAGGAAGCTCCAAATGAACAAGGTGAAAAATCTGACAAAAAAGGAAAGCGTCGCAGAAAGGGAAATCTGGTGGTGGAAGAGGCTGTTGTCGGTAAGAGATGCCGAAGGCTGCATGCTGTAGACGGTTTACTGACGATTAAAGTCATTTGGGAATGAAAATGACTTTGGCATCACAACTGGTAGATACTATTCTAAACTCTAACTTTCATGCAGATGTATTAACACTATACATATTTATATATATAACAGGATTGACCAAATTAAACTTTTAACACACACCACACAGAATGTGCTGTGCATTGCTGCTCCGTGTCGCTCATAAAATCAGCTGAAAGCTCCATACGGCTCAGGTGAATTTCAAATCATATTAGCAAGATAAAAGATAAAAGTTTAGTCAAGCTTCAGTGAGAGAACACGCTTCATGCTGAATGCCTGAGATAGTAACATGGGTTTACAATTATGTTGATTTGCATTTCTTCAAACCGTAGCAGTTTTAGAGCCTAGTTTGTTTAATTATAGTTTGCGGGTCAGAATGGCTTGTGCAGCTGCTTCTGCTTAGTCACTACAAGATGAGAGAAACTAGCAACATACAGTACAGTACGAAAACCCTGGGCTTAGAATATTAACCTTGTCCCATAAATTAAACTTACCAATTTAGCCCATGCTGATTAGTAAAACATAATTTTATATATCAATTTTCGTACTCTTTTTACTGAGGAAATAGAAAGTAGCATAGTATGCAGATTCCTAATCCTTTGCTCAATAAAATAAATACAAATATGGTCTATATTTGTTGTGTTGTATGTAATGTGTGGTTTCATGTTTGTAGACATGTTTGTCTTCATGGTGTTATAAATACCTTGTTATTCATGTGTGAGTTTATGTTATTTGGAGGGTGAAAAATGGAAAGGTGATTAACCAATAAATGCATTCAAGTTGAACATATGAATATTAAAAAGTGCTGGTGAATAACAATATTCACATTTAGAACATGTGTAAGAATTGGACATTCATTCATTTATTATGTTTTTTTGTATTACACGGCTTTGTTGAATACTCAATTATGATTGGCCAATGAACGCATTCTGAGGTTTGTTATTTCTGAAAAAAACAACAACTGCTGTTTCACATTTAATATCATTCTGCAGTCAAGAAGTTTTGTTGATTCCTAATCAAATTAACTGGTGACACCCTGTGCCAAAAATACTTAAATCCTTGGTTACTGCAGACAGTAACTGACAGTCCTACTGGACTACTTTTTGGCAGAAGCTTGCAAGTTTCTTTAGCTTGTAATAAAATACTTTAAATCAATATTTTGTGTCAAATGATTTATGTCTCTGGTAAGTAGTCGTGTAATAAGTGGGATAATGTACAGAGTCATTATTGCAAAATAAGCTCCTTCAGGGCAATCAAGACAATCACCCTGTCAGGAGTTGACAGGGAAATGACCAGCTTGCTGAACATTATCCCTTACAGTACGTAACCAAGCAACCCTTTTTAACAATGACAACCTTGCATTTTCATTCTTGAATTGATCTTGAATAACAAGTTGGATATCACCTTTGCCAACACACTCTTTGTTTGCCTTTAAGTTATTGTTTATTTCTGTCGTTACTGTCGATCTTGTTGCTTTTAGTGCTAATGGTGGCATTATAATTGTTGTTGTTACTGTTTTCATTAATGTTACATGTAAGGCATATCCAACAGCAAATGAGAAACATTGGATTGATGGTAATTATGCTGATAGGAAACCCTAAAAAGCGAAAAGCGAAAAACAGAAAAGCTGGCACCGGGACAGCAGGCAGTGATGAATCTGCTGAAAACGGTGAGGCTGCAGACGGCGACGAGCCAGCAGCAGCTGGCAAGCGCTCAGGCCGTGCGAGGCAAGGCCCAGTGGTCGAGGAGACAGTTGTTGGTAAGACGATGGGCACTGCATTAAATGCTGCATGGGAGGCACTGTCACGGAGCAAAGTCATTTGATGAACAGATGACTTTTCCAGTGGTATGAAGGTTTACAGAGCAAGTGTGTGACCAGTCAGAAGAATGCTACATTTGATCTCTGATAGGTTAAATTGCCTTTTAGAATGAGTGGCTTTAACCTTGACACTGCCTTTAGGAAGTGCTAAAATGATCATGCACAAATGATTTTTGTTTGCAGCATATAGTATAGTTCTTGGAGTTGCCAAAATGGTGGATTAAATGGAAACACAGCAAACAATTCTTTAGTCATAAGATTGTAGATAACAGAACACTGGTTATAGAATTGTATTTTCTATGGATGGTTTGATGTCAGCAGGCCAATCTATTGTTGAATAGAATATTTATGTTTCCGTCTCAGTGTTTGAGGACTGTGTGTGTGTTTGTGTGTGTGTGTGTGTGATGTTTTACATGCATCTGTGCTCTGTGTTAACAATCTTGCTTGCTTTTTTCCATCTTAAAAATCCAGGAAAAAGTGGTGCATTCAGATTAATTAATTAGTTAATTGAGCAACTGGAGAACTGATCATGTTCTTGATAAACTATGGCAACACTAAGACTTGGGAAGGAGACGAGGGGAAAAAGCATGAATTGTGAGCATAGAGCTACAAGAAAATCGTATAACATCTCATGCACTCATACATAATTTGAAGATGGAAGACAACCCAAGCTGACTTTGGAAGATTACCTTTGACATGCAGTAAATCAATTCCTGCATATTAAAGCCTGCATTTTGCTCTGAATACTCGAATCCCTACTTTCTTACCCTGACCAAGGAACTGTCAGTCCTAAGTGGGAAAGGATTCAACAAATCAAATGTAATTACCAGTTTTAAAAGCAAGTGTATCTTTCAAGAGTATCTTTCAAGAGTAACTAAAAGAACAAAGGCAAAGTCATTAAATGAATTCTTTGGTGATAGCATTATGAAGAGCTATGCCAAAATTTCAACTCTGCAAACTATGAAGTTGAAGAAGGACACTCCAAGCGAAAACAATCAAGCTACTCATTACTCGTGAAGACAACTTTCACAAGTGTCAAATGGAGGCAAACAAAATCTGATTTCTTACATCCCTCACCAACTTGGATTATGTAGTCTCTTAAACGCTGTACATTCAAACATCAATATTTGCATTTGAACATGTATTTTATATGCAAATGCCACAGTAAAATACATGAGATCAATAGCAAAATGTAAATAGTGATGTTTGACAGGTTAAAAGGTGAGGTAAGTTTGTATGCCTGGATTACATGCAAGCATGTATCATGCATCCATACATACATGGATGCATGAACTTAATGTAATTGTAGAATTGCATTTACTATAAAAATAATCTTTGCCCCTGAAAATGGAACAGAAAAATGTATAGGTGTAAGCTGTAACACTTGTGCATTCACTAACTTAGTGGTTGATAAATCCCCAGATCCAGGAGTTCACTTTCATGCTGGACTTTCTGACTGTAAAGCTATTATGGGACAACCAGCAGAGATTGAGTGTAAACTGAGCAGTGAAGACTGTGAGGGAATCTGGTACAAGGATGGAGATGAGGTAAGACTTTGTGTGGTTATTTTAAAATGTTGATGTAAAATAGGCCCGGGTGCTATACTGTGGTAATATAGTCCAGCTGTTATCAGTGATGATGATTACAAGCTGGAGCGTCTGATATGACTTTATACAATTACACTTACTGTATATCTATTGTGCTATATTAACCTATCTACACATTTATCTTTCCAGATTAAATCATCTGAGGGTTTAACCATTTCTAAAGACGGAAGTTTCCACAGGCTCAAAATTCACAAAGTCACAGAGGAATTTGCTGGGAAATATCGATTTGAGGCAGATGGTCGGAAGACTGAGGCCATGATTGTTGTTGAGGGTAAAAACATTTTCCTTCTAAAATATTGGTACAAAAATTATTTCTTTGAATAATTGCTTGTATCATTCATTCAAATTATACTTGCAATGAAACTGATATAATATTGCATGTTACTCTAAAATATGTCACTTTTTAAACACTTGTTTCCGTATTTTAACAATCTTTACAGATCCGCCTAGATTTGAGGCTGAGGACCTGGAGGCATTTAAAGCCACTGTAACCGTGAAAAAAGGTCAAAAGGCTACCTTCAAATTACCTTATATTGGACGGGAACCTATAAAGATTCAGTGGTACCTTGAAGGTGAAGAGCTTTCGGATGAAACAAACATCAAGATAGAGCACTCCGATGGGTGCAGCCGTCTGCTTCTAAACAAGCTACATCGCAAGGACAGTGGCGAAGTCAAGATGAAACTCAAAAATGAGTTTGGTACTGTTGAGGCCTTTAGCCAGCTAGTTGTAATGGGTATGTATAATCAAGATTTGGTTAAAATTAAACCTCTTTTTCAAAACTTTCTTAAATATGCTATTTACTGGTTCACTTACTTTGAAACCTACTGGTCATATGGCGTGAAGATGCCATACTATTGGTAATAAGTTCATTGCAGAGTAATATCATTCTATATCCCACTTTCTTTTTGACAGATAAACCCACTCCTCCAATGGGACCTCTGGAGATTGTTGAGGCCACCTCCTCTGCGATTGAAATCAAGTGGAGGCCACCTAAAGACAGCGGTGGCTGCAAGATAGACAACTACATCCTTGAGCGACAACAAGTGGGACGCAACACCTGGAAGAAGGTGGGTCCAATCGGTGCAGAGGCCAAGTACAGGGACGTTGATGTAGACCACGGCAGGAGGTACTGCTATCGCATCAGGGTGGAGACTCAGATGGGCACCAGTGAGCTGATGGAAACCGAGGATGTTCAAGCAGGCACAAAAGGTGAACTTTGATCATTATTGGTTAATTTTCTCATGTTAAAATACCAGTGTTAGAAAATGTTTAAGTAAATTCTTAAAGTGTCTCTGTCCCCTTGAATTACGGAAGCCGGTAACTGACACAAACAGTAAAGTTTCCAACAGAAACGTCTAGTGAGTGACGTAATATATCATGATGCAAAATACTGACAGAATAATACTGCTTTGTCATTTGTTTTTTTGGCTTGAGAACAAGGCTTTTTAACCTTCGAAGCTGAAATTTCTTATGATACTGGTCGCGCACTCGTAGCACCATCCTCCATCTTTGGGCAGTTGAAAACGTGAGTAAGTAGGGAGGATGAGATTGGGAGTTTCTTGAAATGCCAAAGGTCACGGAGTACAGGTCGGAAAGTGAGTTTTGAAAGCCAGAAATCTCCTGAAAAAGTAATCCTTGACGCATTAGTATTCATCACCAACCCTATCAACCCCCCGCAGATACAGTATATTATGGTCATTTTGTGTGATGCGGCAGTAAAAATCTTGCGTATTGGCCCTTTAGGAGTGAGAAACTATCACAAATCCCAATCTTGTGTTTGTGTATACAGCTTACCCTGGACCTCCATCGGTACCAAAGATTGTCAGTGCCTTCAAGGACTGCGTCAATCTCACCTGGTCTCCTCCTTCCAACACTGGTGGAACCAATATTCTAGGATACAACCTGGAGAAACGCAAGAAGGGCAGCAATCTGTGGGGCCCTGTCAACCCACTTGATCAGATGATCCAAGGTTTCTCCTTTAACCATTACTACAAGACAATTTCTCATCAATCATTTTACGCCAGCCTTTCACAACACAATAATCAATATAATGTGAGATGGTTTGTTGCTGTCATTCCTATATTTTATATGGTGCGTGATTTATTTACTTTTTTATTACAGCAAAAGGATATGCTGTTAAAGATGTGGTTGAGGGCATGGAGTATGAATTCCGTGTGTCGGCAATCAATAACTCTGGAGCGGGTGAATTCAGTACCCCATCTGAGTTCGTATTCGCCAGGGACCCTAAAAGTAGGCCTTTTTTTTTTTTTAAATATATCATTATGCCAGTCATTATCATTTTATACTAATATTTTATATGGCCTGCAAACCTTAGCACTGAATATGAATAATGTATTTCAGAGCCTCCTGGTAAAGTTATTGACCTCAAGGTGACCGACTCCACCTACACAACCCTTTCCCTGTCTTGGACCAAAACCAAGGAAATTGAAGGGGTTGAAGATGAAGCCAAGGGATATTTTGTGGAGATCAGACCAGCGGAAAACCCAGAGTGGGATCGTTGCAATGCAAATGCCATCATCATGAATACCTTCACAGTGAAAGGCATGAAGTCAATGGCTATGTACTGGGTGAGAGTAATTGCTACTAATGATGGAGGAGAGGGAGAGCCACAGGAGTTGGACAACTACATCTTAGCCATGCCTCCTCCTGGTAAGAAAATGAACTTCAAACTGCTTACGTCAAACTAACTTATTTAATATCTTACAGGTACAGTCACTACATGGTAACAGTCAACATTTAATTAATACTTAAATCCATTTTGGCACTAATGAAAAACATATTGCAGCACGACTACATTTTATTAATTACTGTAATGTGGCATGTGTTGTTACTAAAAACAATAAACCATAATCCTAATAATTATTTTTGTAGTTTACAGTACAGTAATCTGATTTTTATTATATATTTTTACCTTCACACTCCTTCATCCTTCATCTAGTGCGACCACGGTTCACTGATGCCAAAATCAAGAGTTTCATGGTGGTGAGAGCAGGGAATTCTGCACGTTTCAACATTAACTTTGAGGTAATTTAAGGAGCGATTAAGTCTATAACATAACAATACACGTATAACGAACCTGCCATCAATTTGTGCCCTGTAAACATCTATCTGGAGATGATCATATTTCTATATTCTTTGCAGGCCTCCCCTTGGCCTGAGGTCACTTGGCTGAAAGATGGAGCACCTGTGTCCAAAAGAGTGACTATCAGCAATGCTGAGGGCGCATCCCAACTTCTGATTCCTTCTTCTGAACGTTCAGATACTGGAATCTACACCATTGTTGTCAAGAACATCGTTGGCCAAGAGACATACAGCATTGAAATTAGAGTCACAGGTGAGATTGGTAAAATGGTCAATTATCAATAATGGTCAAATATTATTACATATAAATAAAAGAAAACCAAACTATTTTGTTTTTAAACTCTAGATGAGCCAAAGGCACCAGGACCTGTGGAGATTGATGAAAATGTGCCCGGCACAGTGACCATTTCATGGACAGCATCTCCAGATGAGAAACGCGATGACAGGCTGCACTACATGGTGATGAAGCGTGATTCAAACAAAAGAACCTGGAACACAGTAGCAGATCGCATCTTCAACAACAAATTCACAGCCTGCAACATAATGCCAGGGCGAGAATACCAGTTTCGCGTCTATGCCAAGAACGACATGGGCTCCTCCAATCCCTCTGAGTCACCAAAGTGGTCAATCTCTAGCAAAAAAGGTATGTGAACGCTCTTCTATCCACTCATCAGAATAAGCACGTTCTCCATTCAATGCAATTTTAATGCTCATAAAACTAATTTCATTCAATCCATACCTTTTTCCAGAGAAGTTCATAGTGAATGTGCCAGAGTCTAAGGCATGCAACCTGGATCGTCCTCCCAAGTTCATTGTCCCACTGAAAATGCACAGCGCTCCTCAAGGCTATGAATGCTACATGAGCTGTGCTGTGAGAGGGGACCCAACACCTCATGTGACATGGCTCCGCAATAATATTAGTCTGAATACCAACACTAACTACTACATCTCCAACACCTGTGGAGTCTGTTCTATGCTTATACTAAGGGTTGGACCTAAAGACACCGGAGAGTACAAGATCGTGGCAGAAAACTCTCTGGGCAGAGCTGAATGCACCACTAAACTGACTGTCAGAGGTAATGCTTAGATCAAAATGTGTCTGTGTTTTTAAGGTGCCGTAACTAGATGTTTTATGTTGATGTACATCAGAGTGATGAACAACAATCTGAAACTAACCACTGCCTTTGTCCTTTTCCCCCCAGAATAAATCAACATGATGAAGATGGCTGAAATCGTTTTAAAAAACATAACAGAAACCCAGTTGAGCGTTTTTTGTTATATGCACAGATAATACATATTTTTGAAGCTGAGAAATCCCTGTCACATATAATGTTATATAATTTAATACTCTCTGGGATGCCTATTGTTTTAATGCTCAAGTTGTTTACCATTTTGATGCATCAGTTATTTTGTTATTAAGAGAGGCAATTATTCAAAGTAACAACAAAGTCTTAGGCATACAAATGCTGCCAGATGGAAAGCCATGAACAGCTTCTGTTTGTTGTCTTGATTTCCATAGTGCATATCAATAAAGTGAAGTGTGATGCTAATTTTAAATATGAATGGGCAATGTTGCACATATTCCACGACTCTGAATCAGATCCAGAGAATTAACAGCAGAAACAAACAAAGCAGTCTTAATGTAATAATTTGCATGTTTAACAGCATAAACATTCAAAGGACAGAACTGAAAACTGTGTAGCTGTGATTCATTGACTTCAGCGGTAATTATTAATTTGAGGAAATGTGTTCTGCCTGCAGCTTATACTTTTTAAGAGAGTAATAGTGATCTGTGAGTTTTCTCTTACAATTAGGATTTAGATATCAAGTTTATCAGTCCACATGTATAGTGATTGGTTGTACTGGTTATCATTTTCTTCCCCCAATTTTGAATTTGCAATCTTCCAATATAGGCTATTAATTTTACTCATTAGAAATGCAAAAGACAAACAAAACAAAAGCTAATATAGATAAGTTAAATGTATTTTTCTTATGTTATGAATTGTATGGGGGCTTGGTGTAAATAAATAAAGCTCATATTACCGGTATGTGGATTGTTTATTTTTATTTTAATTGTTGAGTGTTACCAGATTACCAGATTGTGCATTCACTTTGCTAAACCAGAGTTAATACTACTTCAGAGAGAAAATGCATATATGTGTATGAAGATAGACTCTGACATATATTGTGGACCTGGGTTAAGCCTTGACATAGCAAACAAGTATCAAAATTCAAGCCACTTGTTCACTCGCATGAAGGTTTATGTGAATAATTTATGTCCAGACTTCTTGTATTACCACTCTGGGCATATTTTTTTGTGGGGTCAGACTTAAGTCCAAGTTTAGAGTCACTGAAGAAGAGAGGGTCAACTGTTGCACCCCAAGCTAAAACTCAAAGCAAGACTGACCAGTGCAGGGTGACAGCTCTCAGTTTCAATGAGAAATGACAAATTACAATGACAAATTAAATGCTACTATGAAGTACTTATTTTTGTTTTCTTTCAGTCTGACAGACAAGACAGAAAAAAGAATGATGGCTCATAAATATCATTCACATGTTACCACTTAGGTTGCTTTGCTTGATTTTTATCTAATATGTCCAAAACAGTCTCAGAGCGAGTGTGGGCATCCATGCAAATCCACTCACTTTTGATTTTCACTCATTTAAGAGTATTGTTCAATACACTGAAGATTCTTAAACATGCATACCAAATGAATGTAATGAGCTCAAAAAGCCAGAATTTAATTAGCTTACCTCTTGACTATAGAATGCAGCGATGACGATCAGGCAGTCTACATTGATGAATAAGTTGATGGCAAGGCAGTGCAGCCCATGGCACTTCCATGGAGCTTTCCGTGGCACTTTCCCTTTTAAAAAGTGGAGTCAAAAGAGTTGCCCCACTGCAATGTTGAAGCTGAAACTCCAGTTTTGAGGGAGGGGTTAGAAAGCTTCACTGCTGGACTGCCTGCGGTGCATCCTTTTCATGAACCTATAGCACTATAGGGCCATAGTGCATGCCAGTAAACCTATCCCCAGCAGCCTTGCTCTGACTATCTCGGAAAGGCTTTATTGCCTTTCAAAACGAAGAGCCCACACTCAAGAATCAGCTGGAACTTGGCTGGCAAAGGAGAGGAGAGAAAAGCAGTTTCTTGAAAAACAAAAGTAAGTAAATGTACTAGGTATTGGGCAAGACTGCTAATTATGAACATGTGGTTGGATATTTCAGTTTACTCTATATTCATTAAAATACTGACAAATTCTGCATCATGATGTATGAACGATTCAGGGCAATCTGTGTGTATATTCAGTGCAGTTTCTATAACTCCTGTTTCTCTACAGTTTTATTTGATGATGAATCTTGATGATGTAATAATGATAATCAAATTATAATGTGTTTATAATGCAGGAAAGAAAAATTATTGCACAGTCTACGGAGATGTCATACATCTAGGAAAATGTTGATGGATGCTCAAACTAATCATTGTGCAGTTAGAGACATTACTGTTATTCAGCCCATTTTTACATTTGACCCAAAATGATAATGCAAAAATAATACTATGCAAAGGAATGGATTGAACCAATACTTGTTCATGTATTCATATTGAAATCAATCCTATACTCCCCACCCTGCAAAGATCTAAGGGTTACAGCCCATACTAAGCTTTAACTGCTGTGTAGTGATACAACCTTCATAATGCTATAAAACAAAAAAAGCTGAAGAAGAAATAGTACATGCACTGCCAGACGGAGACGGAGCTCAGAGACATGGACCTGACATCTTATTCATAAATCAGTCCCACTGATCAGTTGCTTGGCAAAGCTATTTTTTGTCCCAGTCAAATATAGTAGCACTGCACTAAGTGTACAAAAATGTTAAATATGGAGCTAGCTCACCAACTGTTGAAACGCTAAACCTCAACTAAAATTATGTCTTTAAGTGAGGTGTAATGCTAATGGCTTGACTACCTATCATAACTAATCCATACATCAAAATTATCATGATTGTGACAAGAAGAAAGTAATGTATTAACAAAAACTAATGAAGATTCCAGTAAGCCTGGTGACGCTACAGATGCTAAGCAGTTCCATTATTTTGTAACGTAAATCTTGCTTTCAAGATACAATAAGATATTCAGAGCACATCTATTTTCTTACCACCTACAGTATCAAATTAAAACAAATTCTGCTCAAAATACACATGAATACAAACTTTTCTGCACTTTAAGTTTTCATAGATATGCAAATGATGCAATACCTTATGCAGTATTTTATTAAACTAATTTGAAACTATATCCGAAAAGGAGGTTTGAGTTTTTCTTTATGTAACTGAATTAGTAATCAATAGCTAGTATTTATAGAGCCATGTGTTAAAATATTGTATAAGTTTTGCATATTTGCTGAAAAATGTTTGGTGGGTATTGCTACAGAGAAAGTTGAACAAAAGTGTATTTTGAGCTTGAACTTTTACATATATTGAGTGGTGATTAAAGATTGCTTCTTGCTCCACAAATATATGTTATGGTGATACTTGATTAATTACATGAACTTTTTATAGAAGAAAAAAATTCTGCCTGCCGCACCTTTCCTCCCAATTTTTATGATTATTTAGGGCTAAATCTGCAAAGCTGCTTATAAGCAATCTAGCCTGTTCCATTTGCAGTCAGACACTTCCGGGTTTGTGATAGATAGTTTATGAGGTATGTGACCTATTGCATGCAAAATTAGGCAGGTCACTTGCGGGAACCTACTTAGGGCATGCTAAGTATTTTGTGATCACAGGAATTCTTTCATTTACAGTCCAGATTGAATTACTAACTCAGGGAGCATTACACCATTTGCCTGTAATGTAGCTCTTTAAAAAGATTTGCACTGTTGGCTAGAACATTTATATTTCCTTATTTTAATTTGAACATTATCATCCCAAACTCCTATAAATCCAATGAATAAAGACACTCTGATCCTCAGAAAGTTCTCCATTTTTTAAATGGTTGATAACTAGTTTTTGAAGAAAACATTTTATTTGCTAGGAGTAGCCTAATTGTAATTTTAAACAAAATGGTAGATACTTATTTTTAAAGGGAGAATGTGCTAAATTACTCACATTCTTTTACACCAAAACCCACTTACTGTATAACCATGTCCAATTATATCATTACACTCTCACCAAGACCAGGGTTTACTCAAAATGTGTCAACATCACATTCCAAAGGCAGACATACTGCCTAAATCCATGAGTAAGTGATACCCGTTGCTGATTCAGTCCGCCTGCATGTCAGACAGATGGGGATTCTCATAGTTACTAACAGCGGTCAAGTCTTGCCTACAGCTCCACACTGCATGCAAAGTCCAAAGTATTTTGCCATCAACATAATAGTCATGTCAACTGTTTTCTCTGTGTTGTTATGACATAAGATTCTAAATATAAACTTTTTGGAGGTCAGCGAACTTCAAAGTGACAACTACATTGACATAGTTCAAACTGTGGACTTTATTCAAAATTATTTCTAAATGAATGTAAGATTTCTGGCTTATGTTAAGTGTTTCACTTAAAAAAAGTTTCTTGTTGTGATATTCTTTAACAGAGAAGCTGTTGTCTAAACCAAGATGTTTAAGATACGGAAAGCTAAGGATGAGGAGCCAACTGCTCCAGGGCAGGGTAAGTAAAGAAGATAGCTAGGTTTTGAAATCCCAACTTTCATTATAAATGACTGTCAAAAATATATGTTAACTAAACTTGTCCCAAGAAATTGTTTATGTTTCAAAACTAACAACACACTGTATATATCCTATTTAGAGACACAGCATGAAGTCAAATTTATCGTATATTGAATTTAATAAAGTTATTCACACATTCAAGTTACAAATGTTATTTATCTCACTTCATGACAGTGAAAATTAAAAAGAAGTCAAGGGTGCCTGGGGTTATGATTACCCAATTTGTGGAACAATTACCTGAAGGAACGACCACCCCAGATTTCACTCGCAAACCCATCGCTCTGACTATTCAAGAAGGTATGGTAATCACATGCACATGCTCATTTCTTTAATACAATGATTCTGTTAAAATGTTTCTAAAGCTAACACAAATGTACATACTTTCTTACCTGTAGGAAAACTTGCTATTTTCAAAGCAATAGTTGTTGGAAATCCAACACCTACTGTGACTTGGGAGAGAAATAATGGGGAAATTTCTGATCCAGAAAGATTCAAAATCATGTACGATGCAAATTCTGGTGAACATCAGCTACAGGTGAGATCACTGTGACAAAGAATGTTCATTCAGATAAATAAAGATTGATGGATCAATAAATCAAACAGAATGATCAACAGTTTATCCCCCCACTCTTGGTCTTCCAAAATATAATGATATTAGTCTATTTTCATAGATGCCAGATGTATCCGCGGATCAAGCTGACACCTACAAATGCTTTGCCAGAAATGAATATGGAAAAGCTGTTGTCACTGCTGCCCTCAATGTTATTGAAGGTGATGAAATCCATTAACTTTTAATCCATTATGTATTGATTCAGAACTGATTTTACCATGCAGTGCCTCTCACTTGCTTTTTCTCCTATCTCTTCTTTTTTCCCATTTTAGTTGGTTATAAAAAGAGCAGAGCCATGCAACAATCAAGGACAGGTACACAACCTGCATTTGGCTTATAACAATGCCATGTGATTCATTTATTTAATGGAAATTATAACCGTACTTTTGGTTTGATTGTAGCTATACGAGAGACACCTGAGGATTTTAAAAAGGCCTTAAAAAATAGGTAAGTAGGACCTAAGTCAAGGGCTAGGGTTAGTACAAAATGACACAATACCTTTTGCCATGTATCACTTGAGTCACTGAATTTGCATTACATTATTTATCAACATACCAAAGTGGAACAAAGATGGATGAAATAACTTTTGAACTAATTAATTGGTTCTCTTTCTTTAAAGAATTGACACTGAGTCCAAAGAAGAGAAAAAAGACGGAGAAACTGATGAAAGGTTTTGGGATATCTTGATGAGTGCAGACAAGAAAGACTATGAGAGCATCTGTTCCCAGTATGGAGTCACTGATTTCCGATGGATGCTTAAGAAACTGAACGAGAAGAAGAAAGAAAGGGAGGAAGAGCAAGAAAAGGTTTGTTTCAGCTTCAACCAAGTATTAATATGAAGACACTGCATAAAATCTAAGATAATACAACAGATAGAATACCACGTTCTAAGAAATATAAATAGCAAAATGATTTTCTCTGAGTCAATTTAATATACTTTGATTATTTTAAAATGTCTGATTCCAATTACTGTAGGTTGTCGAAAGACTATGCAACCTAAAGCCCATTGAACTCAAACCCAGCGGTGCTGCAGAGTTTGAACTTGAAATGTCACTCAAAGACCCTACCAGCAAAATCTTCCTGTACAAGGTGAGGTTTCAATTTATATGTTTATTTTTTTCAAATCAATTGACTGAAAGTATTGAAAGTTATATTACAAATTCTGTGATAGATATCACATATACACACAGGCAGACACATATTGCACACACCATATATGATTTCATATTTTTGAACAGGATGGAGTTATGATTCCTTTTAGTCCCGAGACAGAGGTAAAGCACGGATTGAAGCAATCAGGAAAGAAGTTTGTGTTCAGCATCAATGGTATCAGCCCAGAGGATGCTGGATTATACCAAGTGGAAGTTGATGGAGTTAAGATCTTCTCAACTGACTTCAAACGTAAGATGATGCGCCAATTTAATTATTTACTTCATTGTACTTTGGTTTCTACACAACGTCACAGTAGAGAATACAATGATTAAATTAAATGCTCTTTTTCATGTAGTTCCCAATGTAGACTTTTTGGTCAAGATTCAAGAGGTGAAGGCCCTGGAAAGAGAGGATGCTGTCTTTGAGTGCGTCCTCTCACATCCCCTGACAAAGATTACGTGGACGGGAAAGAGTACCACTCTGGAGCAAGGGGACAAATATGACATCAGTGTGTCAGAGGACATGTTGATTCATAGATTGGTGGTCAAGGACTGCCTGCAATTGGACAAAGGAATTTACGCAGCTGTGGCTGGAATGAAATCCTGCAATGCCTGGCTTATAGTGGAAGGTATAGTTTGCATATATTAAATTCTCCCTTTTTCAGACTTTCACATCACATTTATCAATCTATATCACATGTATCTATATTTTAATTATTTTAATCAAATATTAAAAATGTGTCCTTATAACATTAAACAAACTTTGGAATGGTATAATTTTCATTAGCTGATGATGACCCAAACACGCGTGGAAAGAAGAAAGCCCGCAGAACAACTCAAGCAGGTGGTGGCGGAGCAGATCTATTGAAGATCGCTCAGGAGCAACAGGCTAAGCTACAAAAGGAGAGAGATGAATTGATTGCAAAGGCAAAGGCAGAGGCAGAAGCTGCGGCCGCGGCCGCTGCAGCAGCAGCCGCGGCCGCGGCAGTGGAAGCCGCAGCCGCGGCAGCGGAAGCCGCAGCAGCAGCGGAAGCCGCAGCAGCAGCTGCAGCAGCAGCAGGAGGTGCAGAAGTAGCAGCAGAAGGAGCAACAGCCAAACAGAGTACGACAGCAGATGCAGAAAAGAAAAAGCCAAAGCAAAAGTCTAAGAAAGAAGACGGGTCTGAACCAGGTGAACCTACGTCATCAGAGTCAGCATCTGAGCCTAACGAAGCAGAAGAGATAAAAGGTGAAGAACATGCAGAGGAGGAAGAGGATGGGGCTCCTGTTCAAGAGAAGAGAAAAAGAGTGAGAACAGGCCCTCTAGTCCCTGATACAGTCATTGGTGAGAGACATCATAGCATAGTAATTAAATTCTAAGTACTGTTATGCTGCTCAGATATTCCTGTTCCCAGCTAACCTTTTTTTTTATTACCTTTAGACCCAGGAGTATATTTCACCTGCGGACTGTCAGATGTAACTGCTGTCATTGGTACTGAGGCAGAACTTGTCTGCAAGCTGAGCAGTGAGGATTGTGATGGAGTCTGGTACAAAGATGGGAACGAGGTGAGGAAGATAACATAAGTGTTGATGGAATAAAGTAATTGATTTTACCTTTTACCTTCGCAGATTTAAATGTGTGTTTGTGCATTTCAGATAACAGCAACAGATGATATCTGTATTGTTAAAGATGGGGCTCATCACAAACTAATTGTCAAAAACTGCAAAGAGGAAGATACTGGAAAATACAGATTTGAAGCTGACGGACGTAAAACAGAAGCTATGCTAAATGTTGAAGGTAATAAAATCCAAGTGGAGTTGGGACACCTAACTGAACATGTAGAAAACAACACTATCCTTTTGAGCTACATATTAAATAACAAGTGTTTTTCTTCCAGATCCACCCCGAATCAACCCTGATGACCTGAGTGAGTTCTCAAAGCCTGTCATAATCAAAGTTGGCCAAAATGCAGCCTTCAAGCTGTCCTTTGTGGGCCGGGAACCAATGAAGATCCAGTGGTACAATGAGGGTGACGAGCTGCTGGAGGACACTCATATCAAGATTGAGAAGTCTTCCTCACACAGCCGCCTCCTGCTAACCAAGTGCCAGCGCAAAGCCACAGGAGAAATAAAGATTAAGATTAAAAATGAATGTGGAACAACTGAAGCCCTCTCCCAGCTAACTGTATTGGGTAAGTGCAATGATTTGCACACAATATGTTCTCCATTCTATATAAAACTGACAAATGAAAAATGTAAGGTTTTTATATTTAGCATTCCCTTACTGTATCCAGAATACCAGTTGCAATCTATCACTGTGTTTGACCACAGGTAAACCAACACCGCCCCAAGGCCCTGTGGATATCATTGAAAGTTCAGCAACTTGCATTGATTTCAAATGGAGGCCGCCCAAAGACACTGGTGGCTCTCCCATTACCAACTACATTCTGGAGCGCCAGCAAATTGGCCGAAACAGCTGGAAGAAACTGGGCAAGACTGGTCCAGAACCTAAATACAGGGACGCTGATGTGGATCATGGCAGAAAGTACTGCTACCACATCAGGGCTGAAACTGAACAAGGCACCAGTGAAATGATGGAGACAGATGATATTCAGGCAGGGACAAAGGGTGAGCCTTCTTACAAGAACATGACAATTTTTTTGTGAAAGTGTGCCAAAGTGTCTCGAATATAAACTAACAAGTGCTATAGAGAAAGGCTTTGTGTCAGGCAGTTAAAAAGAGATAAAGTGTCTTCTGTTTTATCATCCTTTAGCATACCCTGGACCTCCAGCTGCACCCAAAATTGTTAGTGCCTTCAAAGACTGCATCAATCTTGCTTGGTCTCCTCCTTCTAACACTGGAGGAACCAACATTTTGGGATACAACTTGGAGAAACGCAAGAATGGCAGCAATCTATGGGGCCCTGTCAACCCACCCGATGAGCCCATTAAGGGTAGGATCATTTCAGAATTGTCGACTCATGCTATGTTCAATATGTTCATTTATTTGTTACAAGTTGGATTTGAGATGTGGGCTTGTCAAGTGAGATGTGCTTTCTTTCATTCTTATATTATGGAAGTGGTAAAAAAAACCAAAAAAAAAAACCAACCTAACCCATACCCTTTGACATGCCAACAGGCAAAGCGCATGCAGTGAAGGATGTGGTTGAAGGGATCGAGTATGAGTTTCGTGTTGCAGCTGTCAACATCTCCGGTGCTGGAGAGGCAAGCCCGCCTTCAGAATTTGTATTTGCAAGAGATCCAAAGAGTGAGTTCTAGGCCAAAAACAAATACTGTATATTGTAGCTATCTCAATATGGATTAAGATCACTGCATAGAGCTATAACCTGCATAGATTAGGCTATATGCTTTGCGTACGCTTTCAGAGCCGCCTGGTAAAGTTATTGACCTGAAGGTGACAGACTCCACCTACAGCACCTTATCGCTGGCATGGACCAAACCCACAGAGGAAGAAGGGGTCCAAGATGAGGCCAAGGGATACTTTGTGGAGCTCAGACCAGCAGAAAACCCAGAATGGGGTCGCTGTAACTCTAATGCTATCATTATGACCTCCTATACTATTATGGGTCTAAAGTCTATGGCCATGTACTGGGTGAGAGTAATTGCTACCAATGAAGGTGGAGATGGTGAGCCTCAAGAACTGGACAACTACATCATTGCAATGCCTCCTCCAGGTGAGTCCACAGAAATTGTCAATTCTCTACAGTCAATTGTCAAGATACATTTTGCAATCAATTAATCACTTTTTGTCATTAATATTGACATTTTCGACATTGTTACAGTGAGACCGAAATTCACTGACCGCAAAATGAAGAGCTTCATGGTAGTGAGAGCTGGGAACTCTGTACGAGTCAACATCAACTTTGAGGTTCAGTGTAATAATCATACAAAACTTATGAATGTAAAAATGCCTAATCATGTTATTCAATGGAATTTCCCATCTCAAAGGCAAATATCACACCTCTCTACTTTCCTATTTAAGTGTGCCGCTCTACAACTAATGGCAATGCAAATACTTTATACGGGCTACTTATTCATTAATTCATGAGTTCATTAGTACACATGCATGTAGTTGCATGGCTATACAACTACAGAAAGAGACACGCGCTGTAGAGAAGTATAAACCCAGATCTTCCCCCTGTATGTGCTTTTGCTGGCAGGCCTCTCCAATACCGAATATTACGTGGCTCAAGGATGGCGTGCCTGCATCCAAGCGTATGACAGTAAGCAATGGAGACACATCATCGCAGCTCATCATCCCCTCATCGGAGCGCTCTGACACAGGGATCTACACAATCATTGTCAAGAACCTTGTTGGACAGGAGACCTTCAGTGTTGAGATACGAGTCACAGGTACAGTGAAAAAAATCTCAGCTTATCCACACCAACTAAAAGTGAAATGATTGCCAAGGCCATATGAATTTGAAATTTACATATGCATTCTGTTTTTGAGATTGTTCAAAAGTTTTTTGGAGAGAGGAACAAGGGTGGACATTCTTCCAGCCTGCAAAATATACATTTTTAAACACAGAAAATATTTTATGTTCCTCCATGACGACCTTATCGCGGGTGCAAGGTAAAATAGAAGTCAATGCTAAATAAAGGAAAGAATTCCCATACACAGAATCTTGTTCTCAGTAACTTTTACTGGTGCAATGTTTAAAACAAAGTGGGTCTTCACCAGCTGACGCATACTTTAGATTGAAGCACGGCACAAGTAAAGATTACAGGGAGCCAGATTCAGCGTGCAGGTATTCCTTCTTTTTTCGGCATAAATTTAAAGCGTGAAACTTCAAACTGTACACTAAAATTGTCTTAAGGAATGTGTCCTACCTGTTTCTAGATGATCCAAAGCCTCCAGGCCCTGTGGAGCTGGACGAGAACGTGCCGGGAACAGTGACGGTCTCCTGGACTCCCTCTCCAGATGAGAAGAGAGACGACAGGCTGCACTACATGATCACCAAGCACGACTCCATTAAACGCACTTGGCAAACTGTGGCTGACCATCTCTTCAATAACAAGTTTACTGCCATCAACATCATGCCGGGAAGGCAGTATTGCTTCCGGGTCTATGCCAAAAATGACATGGGGCTTTCCAAACCCTCTGAGTCAGCAACCTGGGAAGTGCACAAAAAGAAAGGCAGGTTTAAACAGAGTGAATCAAGATTAGTAGTTTATTGTCATTTCAACCAATGTGTCTATATAGGTCTACATAGGTGTATATACTGGATAATACATACACAAACCAGTCAGGAAAGGACAGTTAGTAGACTTACAGTATGTGCATAGCACTATAGAAGTGCAAAAAGTTTCAAAGCACAATCAAAAAGGTGCTGTGATGAAACCAAGACGCTCTCGTCCTGGTAGCTCTTAGCCTTCTTCCAGAAGGATAGATAAAGAATATGAATTGGCTGGGTGAGAACACCTTCACGACTTTATGTTGCATACGGGTGGAGCATATGGCAGAGACAGCGAGCAGGTTGGAGCCGATAATTGTTGCTGCTGTGCATACTGGAGTGTTTTGTGTGCCTTGTGTATATAATACCTCAAAAGACATGGGAAAAAAGCAATGCAAAATATAGTCATCATTATGTTTCCTTTTGGTTGTAACTTTTCTTTCCTTTTTTTCCCCCTCTAATCCATCCAGAAAAATTCAGTCTGATTTTACCCAACTCCAAGGGCTGCAGCTTTGAGGCACCGCCATCGTTCTCCGTTCCACTAAGAATGCACACCAGTCCAGAGAGCTACGAGTGCTACATGAGTTGTGCTGTGACAGGAAACCCCAGACCCCATGTTACCTGGTACCGAAATAACATCAGCGTCAACACCAACACCAACTACTATATTTCTAATACCTGTGGGGTCTGCTCCATGGTAATACTCAGAGTTGGGGCCAAGGATAACGGGGAATACACAGTCAGTGCAGAAAACCCTCTGGGCAGAGTGGAGTGTGTAACCAAACTCACTGTTAAAGGTAAAAACACCCATACAGTCATTTGTACAGTGTGGGACCGATGTTACTACTGTTGGCTATGTCTTTAAATGTTTTCCTCTCCTTCCTCTTTCAGATTAAGGTGATGCCATGGTCCTTCTCCACGACACTCGGAATGAATGGAAAGTAAATGATTTGCCGATTTGAAACCTGCTGTTATTTGTGTTTGTGTTAAAATTGTATTAAATGTGAAGATCAATGGATAGATGATAGATAGATAGATACAGGAAAAAAAGAGGAAGAAAGAGAAGAAGAAAGAAAGATTGATTGGAAAAAAGGAAGAACAAGAGACTGAGAAAGAAAGAAAGAAAGAAAGAAAGAAAGAGAGATAAACAGAAAGAAAGAAAGAAAGAAAGAAAGAAAGAAAGAAAGAAAGAAAGAAAGAAAGAAGCCTAATAATCTGTTGCATTTATGAACAAATTCTATTCAATTTCCTTATTGGACGCCTACAGCACTTTGACAAGAGACATTTCAGATTCAAGTTGATATGCCAGTTTGGCATCCAGAGGTCTTCATTGATTTTTTTTGCCCGAGATGTGATTACTTTTGCTCATTTCCTCTGATGTTTTCTGGATGGGACTGGAAACAAGCTGATTTTACTGTACTTACTACTTGATGGAAAATTAAAGACAATATGGCCTTGGTTCAGAGTGCATTTAACTGTGTGTCTTATTATTATTCATGCCAGACTAAATGTAAATAAATCATGTTATCTGTTCCACAATGACTTCTCCTACTTGTCTCTCACATAAGCTGAATCCAGTCATGGAAAATTATCCATTGCTGTACAAAAACAAGCATCATGACATGCTATTCTGAAAATGTCTGTGCTCAGAGATGACATCAATAAACAGTGGGAGGCAGAGACCTTCTCTCTTGCCCGTATCTGTTAGTGCATTTAGACACAACTCCCCATTCATCTTCAGTACATCAAGAATTAACCCACTTTGGCTCAAATTAGTACCACAAGTTTCAAGTTCCAGATTTTGGAATACACCAGGTGTTTCAAAAGTGGGTATACATTTTATATAAATTATTAATACATGTTTTGTTAAGATGAAAAAAAAGTTAAGAATGACTAAAATACAGCTTTGTTTTTCATTATTCTAAAAAAAAAATGTATACCTAGTTTTGAGTAGTATAGCTTATGTCCAATTCTAAGACATCATAAGATTCAAGTATTTTACATCAAAGTCAGTAAATCAAGCAATAACACATGTCATATTTTTAGCTATACTTGAGCTGTATTTGACTATGAAGTGGCCCTGCATGCTGCTACCACATTCCACTGTGCCTGTGTCCGGGCCATACTGTAGTTTGACACGTGTTGCTTTTGTTTTGCCAACTGTCACAAGGCTTCAAATTTCTCTTTTACTGTGAGCATGTGGTTGTGCGCTTTCAGGGGATATTGTGAGTCAATTATGGAAAGTCATAAATGATAAAAATTCACATGCATGACTGAGTGTAACCTTGCAAACATTTGTCCATCTTCCCATGTAAAGCTGCAGGACATAACTAATATTATCAGTAGCCACATGTGTTTTCCCTGCGATTATTGACACATGTCTTTACTGGGACATTAATGTACCAAGCTTTGACATTTAAAAGCCTGTAAACCATTCACATACTTTCTGTACCACATGTCTATTTTGAAACTCCTGGTAGGGTTCTACTAAGGAAAAGCATTACAAATACGGGGTGTCGTTGTGTTTTTCTTCCATATGGCAAATTAAAAAGACAAAGCTTCTTCCTTTGAGAACAAAAAATGACATGGAGGCTGAAAGTTATTTTCCCCAATCAGCCAGAAAATAAATAAACATCCCATCCATGCCATTTTTAGTCTAATTTTACATAAATAGAGAGTCGTTACGGCACTTCTGATTATTACTATGACTAGAATCTGCTAACAAATAGATGGGGCTATCTTTGCCCATGTCAAATATATAGTTTTGGGTTGTGTAATGCCATGTTGTTCAGCATTGTTTGGCATGGTAGCATTCATAGCTCTTGACTTTGGTGACCCTTGCAATAAATGCCTTCAAGAACATTAAGCCTCTCATATCAGCTTCCCATGCCTGAGAACAGTCGTAGTTCCTGTGCCAAGCATCAGCTTTTATTGCATGGCCTGAAATATCCGCAACACACAATCAATCGTGCTCAAACTGAGCATAGCAATGTCATTGCTAAGACGACAATAACTGTGTGTCATGGTTTAAAGTTTCAGAGTACCACAGACTTCAGGAGGAGATATGAATGACCAGTAATGTAAATAAGGATATTACTTTTTGAAGATGACCAATGTGTAGCTACACAGCAAATTTACCAGTGTTAATAAGATTGACAATAAGGACTCTATAAGGACAAACAACTCGGAGAGTTGTTTGTCCTTATAGAGCTGATATGGCTCTGGGGTAGATGTTCAAAACCATCTAAAAGTGTTAAATTAACTCCGATGGTGTGAATTAAGGCATAGTTTTGATTTTTACACTCAGAGTTAAATTAACACTGATGATTTTGCTGTGTACAAATTTGCAAAGAAAACATCCTATTATCCATGTATCCTTAATTGATACAGGCTGCGTCAAATTGAGAAAACACATGTTGCTATTACCATGTAGTGTGATATTCATGCGACAATACAAAGTAAATTTAGCCAGTGGAAGATGAAATGTAAAATTTTCACTTGACTTTTACTCATCAAAGGAACTCCATTGGATATAACTGTTTTTAAGGGTGAATCATAGCAAAATTGTCAAGGGGAAGCACATAAAAGCTGCCCTTTCAGTCTGCATGTTTTTTTCACACCTAGCTACCATAGCCAATATTAATGATCTGATGCCGCCCACCTCATCTTTGGACTAGAATAGAATCAAGACTGATGAGACATCAACTTATTTCTGGCCCATACACTATTATTTCAGGCTTGCAAGAATCATCTGACCACATATTTGGTCACAGGGGCTGATAAAATCCACATTACATTGCTATGCGGTTGTTAAACCCCAAATTAAATTCCAATGGACTTGCAACCTTTAGCTTTACAATGTTAACCTCCCTGCCGCCTGCAGATACACATGAGACAACTAGCACCACAACTGTCAACAGGAACTTGTACTCAGGAAGTTGTGCAGCCAGACAGTCAGGTCTCTTTGGGGACGATGTCCTAAGGGCATACTGCACAAGCAAATGGACAATTTCAAGCCCAGGTATCTGAGTAAAGTCATTGTCTTACCATGTGTAAGTGCAATTGTGACTGCAATATCATGTCAACAATGGGTCTTCTATCATAGAGGTAAATACTTTCAGTCAAAAAAACCCTGAAAAAAAACGAAAAAATAGTATATTAAGAAGCCTTCTGTTCAGGCAAATTAAGACAAATTAGAATTAGAAAGCCTACTCCTCTTGCCTAATTACACTTAATGAGCACCATAAAATACCTCTGATGTTTAGCTTTGAATAAGTTATGCCCATGTCGTACAACAGTATGGCCTTTACTAAACACATTATTGTTCCCAAGAGAGAAATGTTTCTCCTGACACCTAAATTGACTGATCACAGACCTGTCAATGAAAAGCAAACAGTTACTGATTACTTGTGGTGAAATGCCTTGTGATACCAGTTGCTGAGCAGTTTAAAAAGCAGCTAGGTGGGAGGGGGGGGGATTGGGAAGGTCTTGAAATTCCAATGGGTTTGGAGTTATTGTTTCAAAACAGAGTGCGGACCAGAAAGTGAATTTTGAAAGCCAGAAATGTCAGCAGCTGATGAAGTAACCATTGAGCCATTGGTATTGATCAACAGCCCTATCAACCCTCTGTGGATATATTAATGGTCATTTTGTGCTATGGGGCAGTAAAAATCTGACTTATTGGCCTTCTAACAACAACATGTCTCTTGCACACAACTTAACAATGGTGAAGTGATGCCTTTTAGAGAGAAATCCTCATAAATCCAAAAATGAGTGTTGTACCATTCTTTTTGAGTTGAGATGAAAAAACAGTAATAAGATCGAGGAAGTCAACAGAGACAAATTTAAGCCATTGTGACTCTAGTGCACTTCACTACAATCTCTCAAAAGGTGTGCAATTCATGTCCAAAGCACCAATTTGTGCTCTAGGAAAGGAATCACATGTGGGACAACATGGTTCAGTTGTTCAGACTCATATTGTGTTATCCTTTGTTGTAATTATGATGTGGAAATCCCTATCAATAAAGCATGTTAAAATGAGATGTAACTGTAAACCCTGAAGTTTAATCAAATTACACTTTTTGGAAAAGTATCCCGGGCTGATTACATGTTGCTTAATTTTCGCAGCTGGGTTATCCAAGAATTATGTTTGCAGTTGCTATCCCAGACTGCTCACAGACACCCAATAAACACATTGTATTTTTAGTTGGTGTCAACTGGAGTCATTAGTGCATCTAAACTAAACATTAATATAGTGTTTTTTGTTGTTCTGGTAGTATCACAAGAGTGTCAACACAAGCATAGTCGGCCGTCATCACTGAATAGTGACTACAAAATGACTAATTCTTCTTAATGAGCAGTCGGCATTCAGCGCTATCAGCCAAGTATGAATGTATTGACATTCCAAACCTACTAAGAAGCCAACAGAAACACAGAATCAGCGCTCTGTTAAAATGCATGACCAATCTAAATACACCATAACTTGACATTGTCACTGAGTGTCTATGAGCGGAGTACAAAAGTATACCTGACTTCCACGTTTTTCCAGCCAAGTTCTGCCTTGCCAAATGTATGAAGCGAAAATGAATTGCAAAAGATAGAAAATGTTAATGTGACAGGATCTAGAGTGACTTTCTGGAGCGATCAGGATATGGCACCAATTCTGAGGTACTACAACTATAATACAGAGTCTACATGAAAGTAAAATTTAAGACAGGCATTTTATATCTACAAACAGTCTGCCACTGACATCCCACAGAACAGTTTCAGGCTGTATATTGGTATCGCATCCAGGATTTGGATATTTTGCATTATCTCTGCTTTTTGGTGACTCTTAGCTTTGGGAATGAGTTATTCATGCTGACAGAGACCGATTGCACTGTCCATAAGAATAATATGTTAATTCTCGAATTGAGTGGCATTCCTCGTACAGGTTTCAAATGTATTTAAGATTAGGCTACATCTCCTGAAGGACCTCATGCATTTGTAAACATGAAGCTACAGCGAATGTTTGTTAGCTATCACAATGATAAAAGTCATGGTCATCCCTCAGGGAAGCTTGTACCCATCTTGGCTTTCCCTCCTCCCCTTGCCGGGGGTTGTCGTTTAAGCCAGAAACAAAAAGGCAATTCCCTTGCTTGGCAGGCACCATGTCTGAGACCGTGGGAGCTTGCTGCAGAATCACTGGCATACCTGGAAGGATTTATTAGCTTGTAGACCAGGGAGGCAACACTCAAATATCAGACTGGGAAGCAGCACCACTCGAGAGGATCAGGGGAGTATTGAGGTAAGTCCATCGCTCATCTCCCCTATAGCACCAGGCTTAGTTGGAGGTGTTAAGTATGGTCTTTATCATATCATATCATCAAGTCTTTATCAAGATACTTACCCTAAGACTGATTTACTCATAACATCCAGTCCATAGATAACACTGCTTTACTGCAGCAAATTGTGGAATGTTGTATTTGCCAATAAAAACAATTGAGCTGTCTTGATACATAGTTCGCTCTATTCTTCATTGTTCAGAGTACAGTAGAATGCTTTCACAGTTTTGTAGGCCCACTGCTCACCTAAGTGTCTAATGTTGTGAAAGTGTCAGGTGTGTAAGTTTAACTCATAAGTCATGAAGCTATCAATTTAACCAGTTTCACCTGTAAATGCATATACTGACTTATATTTCTTACAGCAAAAGACAGTAACTACGCGAAACTGTTCAAAGTAACTGCTCAAAAACCCCCTGATGTGACTGGATATTGTGTGGTTACTTAAAAATTTATTGCTATTCATAATTCAGTACATATGTATATATCTTGATATGTGTGCAGTGGTCCATATGAGAAAACAAACACATTATGTAAGTTATTTCAAAGCCATTAACCACTATGATGCTACTGGTGACTGTTGTGACTTTGTTGCTACTGACCTAAACGGCTTGGAAAGGCTCTATCAGTTGCTGAAAAAAAGTATTTAAGCCTTTCCCATGAGATCTTAGTTTCAGTCTAGCTTCAGTTCTATATGCTTTTCTGTGCTATCCCTAGTGAGGATACAAGCGTTAATGAAATATTTACCAAAACACTTCCCAACCCATCTTCATCTGTGCAATTATTTCTCCACTTGTAACTGCCACTGAAATAGAAACACTGGAAACCGTGGAGTCTTTCTAAAGCTAACACAAAAAAAGAGCTCTGTGATAATCCAAATTTAGCAAACCTACCACCCTCAGCTACTGAACACGCATAGCACTAGACTCAGGTCCCCAGATAGCCACAAGCTTTCGGAACATGCCCTTAGTAGTGTCTCGCTTTTAATCATTTTTATGATGGGCTCAGTCACCGCGCATACTGTCCCGTGCTGTATTTCAGCACCGGTCACATAAGCAGCTGGTCGCATTAACAGCAGCATGCAGCACAAGCCACATGGACCCATAAAAACCAACCCTCGCTGTGAGAAGACTGTTCACTTAGTGCCGTGTCAAAAGCCAAGCACGAGCAGCAAGATTTAAAATGTTTCAAATCCAAAACATTTAATTCTCACTACCTGCATTGAGTGTTGAAGAGAACATTCGTCACCAACGATTCTGAGTTCAGTAGCATATGAGATTTGTAGTCATGGGAAGTACTGATCATATTTAATGTTTCATTACATATTTTAACTTTTTTTGTGGTGAATACTTTATCCGTTATCACACAGTATAGCCCTAAACCATGATAAAGATACTTATTTAGTTGCATGATAAACCAAGTTAAATTAAAGTTTACTATTCTTTATCTAGAGTTGGGGCATAATGTTGCACCTTTTTTTGCCTCAAAGTAATGAACACTAGAATACAGTTTTTCTAAAGTTATTAAATTGGCTATTTTGAGCAGGTTTTAGTAAGACTCACTCGTCATGCCAGCAGTGATTTACAGGCATATCATGACATTGGTGACGGGATGATCACAGTTTTATGTGGCATGTGACCTGTGATCATATGACAATCTGGTTTGCTCATCCTCCACCAGCCCCGGTCCTTGGACACCCTAGAATATCATACGGCTATACTGGGTGGTGCTGGGTTTGTTTTCAGATGTTGTTCATATTAATTCAAAATTTGTTGAAAAAATTATACATGACAGAGGTCAACCACTTGTCAAACATACCAGAAACAATAGTTGTCTCCATTCAATTTTCCATTACAGAGAACAGGCTACACAGTGTGGTAATGGAATATATTGGAAGTAATGTAATAGACTGGAAGCACAATTTACATCCGATTCAGGACACAAATGCTTTGTAGAACATTTATCAATGTCGATGAATTTCATGTCAGCTTTCATTCATTCAACTTGTCATGTATAGTATAGATGTCCAACTCTGTTCCAATTTCCCAGTCAAGAATCTGATGCAGTCCTTATGAAACTAAATTCGCTTTATTGGGTTCAACTTAGCTACTGTACAATGCGTACATGAGATGGCATTGAGAGTGCGGTTAAATAATATAGCTGGTGTGCTTATGAAACTATGCAGGAGAGATAGAAAGCTAGCTTGGCTTCATCCAGGATTTAGTTCTGCAGTGCCACTTTCTGTTAGCTAATGGCAGGGAAGCTGGCATTTTTTTGTTAAAACTCCTGGGACTGTGAAATAGGTCAAAAGCAACCCAGCATCAATATTTGTGGGAAAATTACTTTTGCCATTTAGAGTTAGCATGCATCAGCAGGATTTCATTTTAGGAGATGTCAATAGCATACAAAGGAATTTTTTCAATGAATGATTCTTATTTAGTTTCTAATGTTCACCTAAACAGTGTCTATATGTCTACAATGTAAATGAGTGGCTATCTGACTTGTGCAAAGCTTTCTTTCATGATTGTCTTGCTTCTGGATTGAATCAAATATAATGCATTGCTTACAAAATACACACATTTTTCATTTTTGCAGCTTGACAAAGTTGTGACAAGCTCCTTGGTGGGGGGTTAAAAAAATTAGCAGAGGGGTTTGCATATTACAATCAATATTTGTGAACATGAACAACTCTCTTCCGAAGCCAGAAACCAAAGCACTAGGAATACAAACTGTGATGTCAGTAACAGGCAAAATCTGGAGCTGCGCCAGGAAATATAATCTAGCCGCAGGCAATCCCCTGCCCTGGGTGTTCTCATAGTCACCTTTACCAGAGAGCTAATGCCTGAACCTGAATTGTGATTAAGATGTAGAAGCTGGAGCCGTGCCATAGAGAATGGCTTTGGAAAGATGCCAACTCATGCTATTTACTGCAGTTAAATTCATCCACAGGTTAAAGTTTTTTCTCCATTTTCTGGCTTTGGGAAGGAATTAATCAGGGTCACAGCATTGATTGACCGTCTTGGTCAATCAAGACGAAACACAGCATGAACACAAAGTGAATTCTTAAATATTGTGGTATTCCATGTTAAGGCAAACTGTTAGGCTCATTTTTACCAGACTATTATGACAATTGTATATTCTGTCCTAGGGCTAATCGTGTTTTGAATAGACTACCAGTGTGGTAACGTTCATATTTCAGAATTTTATAGACTTGGCCTTGAATTAATTTTCACTGTCTAAATGGATACTTATCTAAGGTGAAGGTGAGGCAAGTAAAACAACTATTTTGTCAGGGTCAGCATAAGGTTAGGCAAGCAAACTGATTAGTGGGGCAGTCTAGGTAAGAACATGACTTGGTAAGGTTGCTCTAAATGTAAGGACTAACGTTAGCATTAACTAAACTTACTCAAAAGGTAGAGATCAAATTCCAGTTCTGTGGGTTAACAGGCAAACATTTAGTTGACCACAATGTCCACAATGGCATCATCAATAAATAGTTATATAACTGCCCAATATCAATGAAGGTTATTAATACACAGATAAAGTGCTATATATTTTTTATTAGATTGTTACGAAACAATCCAAATGTCATCAGCTTCATAACTAGACTTTGTCTTTTTCTGTACTTTATATAATTCTAACATGTACTGATAATGGCAATGTTCCATTTTGTCTTTTGCTCCCTCAATGCCAATTTCAAACTAAGATTTAGTGGAGACCTCAACAAGTTGACAAACCATGTCAACTACACATTGCTGAAGTAGACATATTACCCACAATCCAAAGGTTGAAGCCAAATGAAGAAAGAGACAGGCAGGCCACACTTGAGGACAAACAGGTGTAGCTGCAGGTGTAGAGTTTCTTATGGAAAGCAACCCGGCACCTCCTACAGTGATGACAAATGTCACCATCTTTTTAACGTATTAATTTCTTAACTCGTGTCTTAAATAACTTCTAAAAACCTGTATAGTCTATCCGTCTTTTGAGCAGGAAAACAGGTATGAATGAAGCTCCTATTAGCATATAATAAGCATATACTATTGGCTTACTAAACAAATAGTAACATTTCTGTAAATCCCCTTAAGCCCATGCAACACTGAATCCGTTACACTTACGCGTTCCATCAGTCTATTTTTGTAAAGTGACATTCATCATTCTAAGTTTAGCAATCCATTTGGGTAATGAAAGATTGCTATGTGCCATTTGAGATTCCTGCTGTGAATGGAATGACAGATCATAAAAAAAAGCCAATATGAAAACAGCATCTAATCATTTGAAAATCAAAGCAGCATGCCCACAACTAAAAGTGATCAACAAAACCTTAACTAAGTAAAGTTTCAACCTGGTAAAAATGACATATGGTTAACATCACCTGCTACACTCCAGATTAAGAGGATTTTAATCTTGGAGAATGCGATAACCGTCAGCATATGCTAGGCAGCAGCATGACATACAGTCTCAGATGGTCATGTTTCATGTCCTTACATGTGGACCTTAAATAAAGGTTGCAGTTAAATCATGGCCAATGTGAGGTCATGACAAATAAAGAGCTCAGACTCAAAACGCGATATATATTTTGGCCTGAAGTTAGCACCAATGAGTATCGAGTCTGTAAAATTGTTTTTATATTTTTACCCTTTTTCATTTTGTCAACCAAGACACTTGTCACTTTAAAAATTGCCACAATTTGTTTCCATTTTGTGTGATTAATCATTCACTAATTTTGTATGTGTCATTTTTTTTTTTAATAGATCTTTTTTGAATGAATGAATCTCTTCAAATAATGTGAAAGCAAACACTGAATGATCAATTTTGTTCCGATTATTGAAAGAGGATAAAAGATTATTTTCACATTAGCCCTGCCATTTGAATAGATCAGTGGAGTAGAAAACACAGTAATTTCTACCTCCATTTATTACAGCTGAGGAAACACTGCTGAGTCCATCCAGGAATCAAAGAACCCAAGATGATTAAAAGGTCAAAAGAGGCGGATGGGACGGCCGCTGGCCAAGGTAAGCAGTGAAGTGTGATCCCATCTTCTTCCACTCCTACGGGTAAAGAACAAACTCAAACCGGAGGTAGCATCAACCACCATTATGCAAGTTTAGTGTGTCTGTGCAACATCAGTTTATTTTTAAATTAAGTTACTTTTAAGTCTTTTATTGCAAAGTTTTCTGTGTGCAGTATGAAGCTCCTTTTGCAACAATTAGGAGACAGAATTTTAGCAAACCAAATAATCTGAACCTAGAGGAAAAATTGAAAGGATCATAAGTAATTGATAAGACTGGTACTGCAGTCTAGACTTAAGTGCTAAAGGAAACTGGGCCTTCACTATCTTCTTTTCTTGTGTAACCTTGTTTCTTTGTCTTGACTGTGAAGCACTTTGCAAGCTTTGTTTCAGTAAAGTGCTGTGCAAATAAGTTATTATTATTTGTAGTGCCTTACCTAATCGTCAAATTAACATATGATAGAAGTGTATTACATGCAATACTTCCCAGCTGCATCCTCAGTCTGTCCACAGAATAAAGGTTTATCATAATGAAAATTTGAGACCAACTGGGGGGAAAGAGCACACTAAGGTGTTAGCTCTCCAGCCTATTCTAAACAAAGCAAAGCACAAACTAACTTCAGTCAATATTTGACAAACTCTGACAAAGGAGAAAAGATGACACTGCCAAGTCAGACCCTGCGGGTAAACAGGATTGATGGAATGAGGTTGACAAGGGGGAGATTTATTTGTGAACAAATGTGCAGAAAATGATGAATGCATCCAAAACTTTATGCTCTATTTGTTTATTTCTATGTCTGTTTGGTGCTTTGAACGGTTTATTACAAGCTATTATCAAGGCTACAGCTTATTCAAAAAGACTTCATAGGCTATGCTTTCAGTCTTTGGCTGTTTTATGATTTTTGTGAATTTCTGGTTCTTTGTTTTTTTTCACAATTTCAAAGGCAGAATCACTTTATTCTGCAACTTCAAGACAGCAATTTGTCAACATATTTACATCTCAGTATGCATTGACATACTACACTCAAACATAACAGGAGCTCATATACAATGCTCTAGACAGGCCGCAGGCTGTATATCACTATAAACAGAACAGAATAGTACACAATAGCCACTAGAAGAATTGAACAGGGAAGCCAGGACTCTCAAATTGGAAGTCTGATGCTTCATTGACTGAGCTGCCCAGGCTCTAAATAGACTGACTTTAATTTCCTAGTGCTCTAATGTGCACCTGAAAATTAGCAGGTCCTGCTGCAAAGGTTTTCAATAGAAATAAGTGTGGGCGAGCTGGGGAAATCACAACAACGGTCATGATTGGTTTGCTTCCTCCTTAAGTTATGAAGTACTGAATGTGCAATGGATTATTGCATACATTAATGTACGTATTTTTATGCATGGATATGTTCCACAAATCTGCTGAAATTAGAATGATGTGGTTTAGCCAAGTATGCCAAATCTCATAATGCTCCCATTCAGTGTGTCGATTGACCCTGTGCTCTATTTTTTTTTTTTTTTTTTGTCCCTCGTAAGTACATAATTTAAATCCAATCCATAATGTGATCCTAATACCATGCTGACATGTGCTGTGTATGCTCCTCAACATGTGCCTTATCAGGTCCTGCTGCAGAGCATTTCGATGGTAAAGAAGGTAGGCTTAGGGAAGAACAAGAACTGATATGCAATGGATTTTTGCATACAAGAACGTACGGTTTTGCGTGCGTGGATATGTAGGTGTATTACTACATATCTGTTCACAGTATGAAGCTTAGGCATGCATTCACAAAGAAAAAGATAAAAAAAATGTTATGAAATAAATGCAAATGTGTTTGACACAATAATTGGAAGAGCCATCTACTATAGAGGCACTTACTGTTCTGAATAAAATTATACAATGAATAACATCAAACATTCTAATATGTCATGTATTAGAATGTGTTTCAGCATGGTTTACGTGGGTGATGGTTTCTTTACAAAATAATACTCAATAGATTTTTAAAAGCTGTGTATGATCATGGTCATGTTGATGTTTTTTGTTGTTGTTTTTTTCCTAGAGTTAAAATGTATGGTTGCTAACATTTCATTTTCCAATGTTGGCAGGAGGGATCAAGAAGAAATCTAAGGTCCCCGGGGTTATGATTACACAGTTTGTTGAGACGCTGCCAGAGGGAAAGAGCCATCCAGACTTCACCCGCAAGCCTATCGCTTTGACCATCCAAGAGGGTAGGCCTGATGGCAGAGAATAAGTTCAAATATCACATGAATATCACAAAATATTCTATGATGACAGTCTCACAATTTTGCATAATGGATTAGATCCAGAGCCATTGTGAGCAGCAATTCAGTTAGGGCAAGGCCAATGGGAGGAGAGCTCTGTCATCCAAGATCTAGGCTTCAGAACCTGAGTCAGACGGGCCCACTGACTTCAATTTGAAACCATGAACAGCGATTAGATGACCAAAAACCCATTCTGTTAATGTTTTCAAAAAGATTCCTTCTCCACCGCTGCATGTACGAGTGGTGTGATGAAAATGTATGATAATGTATGTATTATATATATTATTATAGAATGCACATCACATGTAATAATTAGGCTATACATTATATATTGTACAATACAGTAATATTTTGCGTCATATGTTTACTGTGTTTCCCAAGGATCTATTGCAAGTGAAGTGACCGTGTGTGTATGTGTGTGTTTGTTTTTCACAGGCAAATTTGCATTTTTCAAAGCCATTGTCATTGGAGACCCAAAGCCAACTGTAACATGGAGCAGAAATAACGGAGATGTGTCCGATACGTCAAGATACCAGACCAAATATGATCCCAATTCCAATGAGCATACATTTGAGGCAAGTGATATGGGCTATCAAAGGCCAGTGTGACGCCATATGGCATGCTGATGTAAAGAAGGGATAAATATAGCAGAGAGAGACAGAGACAGAGACAGAGACAGACAGACACACTCAAATTCAATTAATTTTTCAGTCAAAGCCATTTGATTACTCCGATGTCATTCAGTCCTCTGACCATGCACAATCAGTATTTGCTTTGCCAATTGCTCTTTCTTTGACATACATGACAAAAGATCTCAACACTCAACCCAATTTCCTCTTTGTAAAAAGGGTCTGGACATGCCTACTCCCATCATCTCCTCACTTCACTGTGTTTAAGTTTGGAAATGTGGAATAAAATGCAAGCAGTCATACATAAGTGAGCCATCTACCAATCAAGCAATGAGCAGAGTGTGTAATTGGTCTATTTTGATCCAATTGCTCTGTCACTTGCAGGACGTCTCAAAGAGTTCTGCATCTATTTTTCTATTCACCCTAGACTTCACACTATGAAGTGGCACACTGGCTTGAAAAAGTAATGACAAGGCCAACATGATTGCACACCTGGTCCATGATATTCATATCTCAATCATTTTCCAACCATTTTCTCTTTGATGTTTTCTTTTTTGCAGATGTTGAATGTTTCACCAGACCAAGCAGACACTTATAAATGCTTTGCCACAAATGAATATGGAAAAGCTATGGTCACAGTTGTCCTGAATGTTATTGAAGGTAAGATTTGTTTGCTTGCTATTCCTATAAAACATTATAACTGTTGTGATTAATTGAGCTTTCCTAGCACAATGGAACTGTAGTGAAACAGTGCAGACCCATTACATCTGACACAGCATGCAGACTCAAGCATACGCTCAAAACTCGCTATCTATTTCAAATTGAGTACACTTATATTTGAATTTGAAAGGCTACTACTCCATCCCCTTGAAAGTATTACACTCATTCCAACAGTTATCACTCAGCAGTCCCTATTGTATGTTTTTTCATTACATGATTATATGATCTATTCATGGAAGTATCCTCTTTTTTCCTTTCAGTTGGTTTCAAAAAGAACAAAGCCCAGCAAAAAGCAGAAGCTATCGATGGCAATTTTAAGACTGTACTTGCAAGGAAAAGGTGGTTTTATGTTCCATGTGTCCATGGTCTTGTGTGTTCTTTACATGTATACATTCATTTAATTAACCTATAAATAATTTACAAGGCTGTTCAACTGATGAAACCGTATTCTAATTTCTAGTAAAATCCGCCCTAAATCTGAGCAAACCGAGAGAAAAGACGGGGAGATAGATCCTAAGTTTTGGGAGCTCTTGCTTAGTGCCGACAAAAAAGACTATGAGAGCATCTGTGCCGAGTTTGGAGTGACCGACTTTCGCTGGATGCTTAAAAAACTAAATGAGATGAAGACAGAAAGGGCGGAAGAGCAAGCACAGGTTTGTCGTGTGTGACATTTGCATGGAGTTAACTGGTTTGTTTTCTTTCTTTTTTTACTGATAGTGACATAGAGACCTGATGTTGACAATTGATATTAATCACAGTAGCAGTAGGCCGCCTGTATCTTTATTCACCAATTTGAAACAATGTCCCAATGCCGTTTATTTTTGATACTTAATTCTTCCTTTTTAACTCAGTTCGTCAGAAACCTGTCTAGCCTGAAACCTATTCAAGTCAATGCAGATGGCACTGCATCCTTTGAGCTTGACATGGATCTCATTGACCCGAGCAGCAGGATATTTCTGTACAAGGTTAGTCTGAGAAAAATTCATACCTCTGAGACACCCAATCATTTAGCTATGGCATTTATAGCGCATCCCTTGTATAGTGGTTATTATTTGAATTTGAAAAATGTTCCGATGAAATCCTAACATGATCCTCTTCATATTTATCTCAAATGAATAGTATTTCTCCCAGCCTTCGACATTATCTTGTAGCTATGTTTCGCAAGAACAATTTCAAGCACCCCAAAAGGAAATTGCGTTGTATATTTCCCCGCAGGATGGTGAAATGGTTCCATACACAAAGGAGTTGGGCGAAAAGATGAAGCACAACCTCAGCCAAGTGGGTAGAAAGTATATTTTCAGCATGAGGGACCTTCTACCAGATGATGCTGGACTGTATCAGCTGGATGTTGAAGATGTGAATATGTTTTCCACTGATTTCAAAAGTAAGTTCTGCACTGGGACACACAACAAATATCCTTATTGCTATTTTGGAGTGCGGGTATGTGATATAACTTTCATACAGTGTTTGTTTTGCAAGTTGCCTAATACAGCACAGCCCCAATTAAACAGCCCACGTTTTTCTATCAGTTAACTTTTATATGGATTTAACAAGCCTCAATTTGACTTTAAATAGCATCGCTCATTATTTTTCAGTTCCCATGGTGGATTTCTTGGTGAAAATTCAGGAAGTGAAAGCAACAGAGAGAGAAGATGCTGTGTTTGAGTGTGTCCTGTCAAACCCCTTCTCCAAGATCTTGTGGTTTGGCAAGAATTTACCACTGGAACAAGGGGATAAATATGATATTGAGGTTTCAGAAGACAAGCTCATTCACAGGCTGGTGGTCAAAGACTGCATGATAGTAGACAAAGGAATTTATTCTGTCTGTGCAGGAATAAAATCGTGCAATGCGTGGCTTGTTGTTGAAGGTAAGATATTACACAGCACTCCAGCAGAAGATTGGTACTGATAATGTTGGATAATGGACATTGCTAATGGTTTATAATGGAATGATAATGGTCAATAATGTGATGATGATGATTTATCATACCAATTTTTGCTTTTTATGTCATAATATGGCCCTTTTAGTGTGCATCAACTGTGAATATCCTCTTTCCTTCTGTTCAGCTGACAAAGACGCGCAAAAGGGCAAAAAGTCAGCAAGGAAAACAACAAGGGCAGGAGGATCTGGAGAGGACCTGCAGAAAGTTGCCCAAGAGCAACAGGCAAAACTAGAGATGGTGAGAGAGGAAAGGAAAGAACAGGTTAAAGCTGCTAAAGAAGCTGCAGCAGCTGCACCTCCACCTCCAACCCCTGCAGCCCCTGCTCCTGCTGCTGCTCCTGCACCAAGCCCAGCTCCAGTTGTGGCCGAACCCAAGGCACCGGAAGATCCTGAACCAAGTAAGGCTTATGAAATGGGGTGCTGAATTCCCAGACAAGGAAGCCATATTGCCACAGGACTAATATTACCCGGGTCCAGAGATTTCTAATAATATCTGTAATTTGTTAAGTAAAAATTCCAGCATTAATTTACAGTTACCTACCATATTTTGGAGAAGACAGAGGTCCCCTGATGAAACTAATTTGTGCAAATCAAACTTTCAGTAATTTCAGGCATAATTTAAATGTGATTTGATTTTGTTCTTCTTCCAAACATATGATTTCTATTATTTGCCTTTCATGAAAAATAGAGGCAGCAGTGGCATCTCTAGAGGAAACTTCAAGCTTTGCTTTGCTAAATCAGGAAGTGAAAAATTGTCAAATCTTGACCCTTAATTGTACTCCAGGCACTGGCAATTTCAGCGAATTTCATTTCAGCGAATGTCATTATCCTGTGCCAAGGTGTTTAACAAAATGAAGAACTTGGGGGGGTAATTCATTAATTTGAGGTCCCCACATTCAGTAATGCTAGTCCTGTGTAAATAGGGGTTAAGCCTTACCTAGACATTTTTAATAAGTCTTTTTATTGAAATCATATATAGCCATTCAAATACTGTTTATCCATTCCAAAATTTTCACTTTTAAATTCAATGCTATCAAAGGATATGCCATCAGCATATCAGAATGAAACTACATACACATTTCCATCATGAATGCTGTTTGTTTACTTATTGTCTCGCAAGTGTCATCTGCATTCTCATTTCAAGTCTCATTGATTACAATGATACTGTATTTGTTTCATACATATTTTTTTTGGTGTCCAGCGATTTGCATACTATGCAATGTATTTGGTATGATAACCTGTTGTTCATATGGCAGTTACTGACTGGTGTTGATGGTTAATAGGAATAAAAGATGGACCAGCAGTGAATATAGAGGTTTCGGATCCACAGGTTGTGGATGTGGTTAGTGGTGGTAAGAAACGTCAGCGGTTGCGTTAATTTATGCATGGATACAAAATTGAATGACAGCCATTTGAAATATAATGGCTTCAAAATCAGTGTGTTTACCCATAACTGAGATAACATAGATTTGTAGACCGTATGCAAAAATATTAAAATATGTTTGTTCGTAGACTACTGACCCTGTAGAACTAAAAATCAACTACACCTCACAGTAGTCTGATGTAGCCTTTACTTTAATGAAACTTTATATTAGTATAGTTTAACCATTTTTGAGGTCCAGTCATCGTAACCTTTTGTCATTATTTCATGTTTTGTTGTTTAGTCCGTTGTGTAATTGCTTGCCTATGTTACATGTCATGTTTTTTTTATTTAAATGTCATGTTTTGCTTATTAGTATTAAGCCCATCTAGCTTTACTGGTACAACTAATCCTCTTAGCATGGCAAGAGATTGGTTGATACAATGATAGAATGGAAGTGCATTTTTATCAGTATATTACACAAATTGTGTTCTATATAATGTTTATAGTATATACGTTTGTCTTGTGTTTTGTTTCTTGCTATCTTGTACTGCAATATGTATACATTTAGAGATCCATAAATGCTGCCAAATTACAAATTACTTACTATAATATAATAGCATATAATTTAATTACATTTTCCAAAGCAGGAACTTTATAATGCTACTTGTCAACTAGTAATCCCAAAGCGTTAAATTGATTTATTCTTCAAGAAATCAGTTTAATATGTCACTTAATTCCAGCCGCAACCAACAAAAACTAAGTGTAAGACTGGCTTTGGATTACAGGTATACAAAAATCTAAAATTATATTAATAATTTTGTGATCGCTGATAGGTAATTCAGATAAAGCATCAACAGCAGCATATAGAGATTCAGGAAGTGGCACAGGATATATACATATAAAATTGAGGGAGAAAATTGTTTAAATAACTTATTGTTATTACTGTTAGGCCACTCAGCTGATGAGGCCAGTGATGGTGCAAGACTTGATCTACAAGTTGCAGTTGCAGGAGGTGATACACCAGATATTTAGTACTGAATAAGTACAATAATAACACAAAAGTGTTTTGAATAATATCTCATCCATAGAGTTTTTAAATGACAAAATAACTCACTGTTTTTTTTGTATTATTAAATTTCAATGCCTAATCAAATGATTGTTTATAACATGACTTAATCCTGTTATTTACCATAGTAACTCTTATAAATCCAATGCCAATCCATAAATGTGAAGGTGTGAAATAACACAGTAGAAGATCCTTGATAACCAGCACGTGAAAGCCAGTTCTTATCAATGCCACTCAACACTCCACAAGGACGCTCATGCTTGGAAAGTCTTGTGTGCACATAACTTGTTTACAAAGTTTGTAAAGCTATGTGTTTGCTGCTTGTCATTGTGCTTGCTTTTGATGTAACAAACTTGCACTGTAACTTGTACTGATCATAAATTTCATAACCAGATCACACTGACCTGATATTTGAACCATGCACTATATTGTTGGAATATGCACTGCATTTAAAAACCTGAAGACAGTGCTGTTGGAGTAGTTTCAGCTAAAACTGTATTCTTAATTCCTTATTTTCCTCACTTTTCACACAGTGCTAGTATCATAAGGTTGAGCAAAGCATAACATTAACCTTTTTCCTCTATGTAAAGTACAACTAAGGCAACATTTAGAAATCATTAATATTGTTCAACTAACTTAACAAGCATAATAGCAGAGAGACGTATACATGTTGGTAATTTATTTCATCTTGTGTTCTATTATTCAATATAAATGTATTCCTCAACTGCTCAACTGAAGTGGAGAGTAACTTTTTGTTTCATGTTACCTAGAGCCTGGAATTACCAGTGGACTCTCTGATATTTATGCTCTTCGTGGCAAGCCAGCTGAACTAATTGTGCAGATGAACACTGATTGCGATGGGACCTGGTTCAAAGATGGAGAGCAGGTAAGGCTCTCGAGTTGCCATACTTATATTTTACATTCAGGCACTCTTAACATAACTCATGAGTGTTGAGTGAACAGTAGAATAAGCTTGACTTCCTAGATTGCCAGTAGTAGAGTAGAGGAGACTTTTCTTTAACTTCATTCATTCTCTTTGTAATGTAAAACAAAGCAAACCAAAAATCCTCCTTTTTAATGGATTAATGTGTCTCACTAGTTAACCTCCAAAGCTGGGATCAGCATAACCAAAGATGGAACTTCTCACAAGCTGACAGTTCAAAGCTGTAGCACCGGTGACTCTGGAGTGTATCGTTTTGTGTCAGGAGACCTCAGTACGCAAGGAAAGGTCACTGTTGGAGGTATAATTTAATTCCTATCGTTCTAAAATGCATATTAAATAACACAATGGATTCAATGCATTCACTGGACTATGTGCTTTATGTTTCACAGATGTACCGGAATTTGACCCCGATGATCTTCACAAGTTCTCCAAACCCGTGGTAGTAAGAGTGGGCCAGAACGCTGCTTTCAAGATGCCCTTTCCTCCTCAGGAGTCTTTGGTGGTCAGTTGGTTTAAGGACGGCGCCGAGGTGAAGGACGGAGGAGGAGTCAAGATCGTAAGGGAGCCCAACCACAGCCGGTTGCTGCTCAGAGACTGCCTGCGGACAGACGCAGGAGAAATCAAGATCCAACTCAAAAACCCATTTGGGGCAGTGGAGGCCACAACTCAACTAATTGTGCTTGGTACGAAAACATTGGCAGAAATGTGGTGAGGAAAGTGAAAAATATTGTGAGATCAAATGTAGACGTTTATGTCTCATATTGGACAAGCGGCCGTTCATCCCTCCATCTGCAACCACTTTGAAAAAAAATCAAGCAGCTGATATGTGGCACTCACATTTACATTTGTGTCCCTACATAAAAACTTTAGTACATGTTTTTCTTACAGACCGGCCAGGTCCACCAGAGGGTCCAGTGGAGATTGCTGAAACCACCTCATCCGTAATTGAGATAAAATGGAAGCCTCCCAAAGACGACGGTGGCTCCGCTGTCACCAACTATATTATTGAGCGGCAGCAGGCAGGCCAAAGTCTGTGGATGAAGCTCGGGGACGTCTCAGCTGACAAGACCTCCTACAGAGACAGGAATGTGACTCATGGCAAGAAGTACAACTACCGAATCTATGCAGAAAACCCTGAGGGTCTCAGCGACGCCCTGGAGACAGCAGACAGCATTATGGCTGGCATAATGAGTGAGCCAAGAAAAAAGGAGTCTCATTCTGTATTCCTCAGAGGATGTCATGTTAATTTCTTTCTGTTTGTAATAAATGAAAATGCCTCTGGATAGGTTTTATCATCGCTTCAAATCGTACATCACCTAAACTATATAGCCACTGTAGAAGCCCCACCTTTTATCATTGCCGTAAAAGAGGAACTGTCTGGAAAATCCTGCAGTACTAATGTAAGATAGAGGTGGGGAGCTTTTATGAGGCCATTGTGTAAGATGAGTCAGAGAGAAAGAACTCATTTGCAGTCACTGAATTGCAGACAACTCCATATTATGTTCATTAAACTTCTTGTCATCCCTTAGTACTCTCCGGTCCACCTGGAGCCCCCAAAGTGGTGAGCGCCTCCAAGACCTGTATCGACTTGACCTGGACCCCTCCAGTGGATGACAGAGGAGTACCAATCATCGGTTACCAAGTGGAGAAACGCAAGAAGGACACCAATCAGTGGATTGCCCTGAACCCACTGAATGAGCCTATTGAAGGTCTGTCAGAACAGAAGCATACTATTATGTTTTGATTGTAGGAAAATGGGGTTTTCCTTTGTGAATATTTTCTTTTCTTACCTTGTCATACATCTCACCTTCAGGTGAAAACTATAGCGTTAAAGATGTCACTGAGGGAGCAGAGTATGAATTCAGGGTTTCAGCCATCAATGAGTCTGGAGCTGGAGATCCAAGCCCTCCCTCTGAGATGGTGTGTGCAAAGAATCCCAATAGTAAGTTTTTAACAATTTAACTTCAGTTACCCAGAGGATTATTTGTGTTTCCTGTCTACATTTTATTTTGTGTGTTTCTCCATTCAGTGAGACCTTGTTTTAAAGACCCAGAGGACTTCATTGTTGTCAGAGCAGGAAATTCTGTGCGTGTCAAAGTAAACTATGAGGTATGGATCAGATACTGACAAACAAGTCTTTCTACCTTTGCCTACTTCAATCCAATAAAATATTGAAGGCCTAATCCTCACTCCCAACAGACAGTAACCCTTTCACAAAAAGTCAAAACACTTTAATAAAGACTTTTTCTGTAATTAAATGACTGCGCTCAAATGTTGAATTTGTTTTAAGATGTTAGTTTACATTGGTATTATAAAAAGGAGGCCAGCATGTTTATCAAGTTAGATGGAAACATTGTTAAAAGTATTTTTTCCATCTACAATGACATTCTCTACAAGAATCTTTTTTACTTTTTTGTTCTTTTATCCATACCAAATTATTGCTTTCATATATGAAAATTTTAGACTGAAATCTTGTAGTCCATATTTAATATCCTGTTTCACACATATCTTTCAAGTAAATTTAGCATTTCATATTTTATTCTTCCATTCCAGCTTTGTTATTATATTCCTGAGTGATGACTTGATTGCAGTATGGCATTAATGCGACATAAGCCTCATAAGTTATCTCACTGTATCTGATATTGATATCTTCAGGCTGAACCTCCACCAGAAATCACTTGGTTGAAGGATGATGAGCCAATATCCCCGTGGATAAATGTCATCAACATAGAGGGAATGTCTCAGCTTGTTATCCCCTCATCAAAACGCTCAGATTCAGCCATCTACACTATAAAGGCCAAAAACTCTGTGGGGGAGGCTGCCTTCGACATCGAGGTTCGAGTCACAGGTAAGCACAAGAAACAGGCATTAACACAAGGGTTCGCCTGATATGGGTTTTTTGAAGGCTGATATGGATATTGATTTTTGTACTAAAGCTGTTGATAGTCAATATTGTGTGCCGATATTCAATCTTTAAATTTGACAATTGTCATGCCAAAAAATACAATTTTATTCTTAGAAGGGTGAATAAGCCTCTGAAGCAGCATTTAGACCATTATACAAAACTAAAACAAATTGAAACCTATATGAATTAAATTCCTTTAGGGTTACTAGCTCTTTGAGGGTGACTGGCCACTGCTATTCAGTGGCAGAGGAAAATCTGGATACATTCCTACCTTTAAATGAATTGAACATTATTTAACAATTAAATTAATGAATATAATGTGCAAAGAAAATATAATTTAATTGCAAGTTTTACAGACTGTTTTTATCTTGCTGTGGCCAGGGAGGAACCTCAATCGTGTCGACAATGGACAACACTGACTGAACAATATTTAATAAAAGGCCAATATTGGCAAACCAATATATTGGTCTAACCCTAATTAACACTGTGCCCTTCATAGTGGAAAGATAAACACCATTCTTATTGTGTGTTGCCTGCACTGATATGAAAGGATTAACTTATCTTACGACAGTTGTCAGTTGCAAATGCACATTGACAGCAACCCAAATCCTGACAAAGACTGACACTGAGTTCAAAGTAAAATTAAGGTAGGATAAGATGAACCTCATTGATCCGTGATGGAAAAGTGTATTTGCTCTTTATCACAGTTATGGTCTCAAAAGGCTTCACAGTGCCTGGATTATGAAACAAGAAATGAAAATGAAGTCACTGCAGCAGCACAGAATAGGATAAAGGTATAGGAGCAAGAATAAGTGGGTGGTCACGCTTTTCCTTGCTTGGTAATAATTATAATCTCTGCATCTTGGGTGCTGCTAGATGAACCTAAAACCCCAGGACCAGTGGAGCTAGAGCAAACGGTCCAAGGCAAAGTTGTGGTATCGTGGGCCCCCTCTCCAGACCAGGAGCTTGACGACCGCCTGTACTACGTGGTGGCAGAGCACAACTCCAACACCAGAGTGTGGAAAACTGTCGCAGATCGCCTCTTCAGTAACACGTACACGGCCGACAACATTCTTCCTGGGAGAGAGTACCATTTCCGGATCTACGCCAAGAACGATATGGGCCTCTCAGATCCATCTGAGTCTCCCACATGGGGTGTCAACAGCAACAGAGGTGGGCTATTATCGAGTTCCAGGTCAATTACCTTTGATCAGGGAATTAAATTAAGCCGAATCGTAGGCTGTAAATTATGGTTTGACACGATTTCAAGTTCAATCAAGTTCATCTTACAAATATCCTGTACTCTGCACCAAAGAGGGGAATCGCTTACAGTGACCCTACACTAAACTTCCAATGCTTTCCCTCCTTGATTTTTCCCCTGTGTAGTTCAAATGATATCAAACGGAGGTATCCCAATGGAGGTAAACTTTGAGAGACCCCCATCCATCCTGGTCCCACTGAAAGTTCACGCACCGCCTAAAGGTTACCAACTCTATATGACTTGCGCTGTCCGAGGATGCCCCACGCCCACCGTAACCTGGTACCTGAACGACGTTTGCATCAACGCCGACAACAACTACTACATCACCAACGCATACGGTGTCTGCTCCATGTATATTCTCAGAGTCCGACCCAAGGACAGCGGTGAATATAAAGTTGTTGCAGTCAACTCCTTTGGCAAAGCAGAGTGTTCCACTAAACTTATGGTTAGAGGTAAGGTTTTAATTAAAAGCTGGTATTTACTCAGTAGTGTATGTTTTGATTTCTTCTTGAACCAATTCATTAATATTCTTTCCCCTGTGATTTCTCCATAGATTGAATCGGCATGAAGACTTGCTTTAGGCACAATTTATCCTTCTCTCACTGGGTTTATTTAGAAAACAAGAAAGTTGAATATGTTGGTTTACTGCATAGGCTATATTGACAATGTGCAATACTATGATGTAAAATGCTGCTCAAACCATCTAGACAGAGTGCTAACATACTTTTACTAACTTGTTTTTATGTGTTCTTTTAAATTGTATTGAATTAGTCAAAAAAGGATAGGGCAAAGTTCTTGTGGTGACCGCAATAAATCAACTAATTTACATTTTTGAGCAGTGTTCTTTTTTATTTGCCTTTTTTATCATTAAATTCAGTCTGCATTAATATTTTTGCAAACATTCTGACATCACTGACACAAATGAACTCAGCGGCCATCTCTGAGGCAACAAAACCTGACATTTGAGATATTGATATAATTACTGTGTGTGCAGAGAACCATTGTTTCAAGTTGCAGCATGAATAGCCCTTGACTCAGTGTGTTTCCAGCAGTACAGGGCTCTAATATCCGAGCCCACATCAGCATGCACATGTCAGTACTACATTCAACCCATAGGAGCCAAGTGTACATTTTCATTGCATTTCCAAATATATCCACTTAAGCTCCCCAGTAAATTGTCTATGAGAATATCTCTATAGGCTGTAGGCTGCAAAATTAGTCCTTATTACATCTACAGTTATACACCATACCATAAAGGGAAGATCTTCCAATGTGAGTTAAGATGTTTGTTAGCACCTAAATGTTTGATAACTGCTATGCATATGCATATGTTTAAATTTGAAGGAGGGAGACCTACTCAAATCATATACATATAACATATTACGTACCATATTTTACTGATGAAATCAAGTGGGCTCAACATTGCACATAATATGCTTTTATATGAGTGGAACAGCTGCAGAGTGTGACCATTTTACTAAACTTGCACAACCGATGAGCATGCCTAGAATATCTGATGATATTTTTGCTGACTGTGAACAGTCAAATATTAGAGCATTGTTTATACTAGGATATTTTATGTAGGCTTGTTGTTTGTGTATTGGATTCATGTAAGTGTGCTTGCTTACCCCATTTCCTCTGCCAGGTCAGGGGTGATGTTTGTGTTTGTCCTGATTTCGTGTCCTTAGGATTTCCCTGCAGTTGTGTCACAGCCTCACAGCCTTTTATGAGGCCAGGGTGGCGCATTGGCGCTATTCAAACTGTCTGGGTATGTTATGCCTGTTTAACCTATGTCAGCATGAACCCACTAAAACTCCTAAATGCAAGGGGCACAACACACCACCAAACCATGAGTAACCGTCTTTTTATAATGCCAAGGGTGTGGGACCAGTGTGACTCACCAAACACCAAACACCATCTGCTTTCATTGGAGAAGCATGCTGCCCAAATTTCCATTGATACTTTTAAAGATTAATTGGAACAGCCATATTTCATATAATGACTAAGTACTATCAACCAGATATTATTTTACCAAATAAAATGTCTCACGTTGATGTTTATAGACCAATAAAGTCAGTAGTGGGGTGATCGTGTTACTGGCGACCTTGTGAATCAGCCAGGCTAAAGCCTTTAGATGCTTTGGTCCTTGCATGTGGGACATTACATGGCTATTGTAGATCCATAAATCAGCAGGACTTAACCATGACATCATGCAATATCTATCACTGAAGGTAATGGGATATTATGGTGCAATTTGTCGGTTTTATGTAAAGGAATGTGAATATTGGTATGTGACAATATACTGTACATATATTCGCCAGTAATGGTGCGTTCACTGGATTCATCATAAAGCGAATTGGGTGTGCGGTCATAATGTATCTCCAATTCCAACTGCAAAGTGATCGGTTTCATGGGGATGGGGTAAGAAGAACCTCCACCCCTTAACATTGCTGTAATAAGGGTTTTTACCAAGCAGATTTCACCCGTGTATGGGTTCCTATGTGTTCTAAAGTTTTATCACCTTACAAAAAGGGGTGTTGCCTTTTAAATATTGGATAGTGGGAAGAGTACAAGCTGAAGAGGGAGAGCTGAACATTGAGGACGCAGAACTGAGAGGTAAGTAAAGTCTGATTTTTTTTATTTTATTTAGGAGATTTAGATGTGGCGTATTTCAAGAAAAGCTTTTGAAATAAGGATAGCCTGCTGCATTTTCACAGATGTTTACAGATGTAATAGAAGATACTGTTGCAGCCGTTATATTTTTTGGTATATTGTTTGATACAGTTTGCTGTCTTGGTACAAAGAAACCACATGATATACTGAAGAAAAAAACATTACCACATATGATATTAGCGAAGAGGCTGGTAGGCTGGTTTTCAACAATTAGATAAGCCAGAGGACCAAGTATACACAAGTATAATTGTTTGGGATGCACAAGTAGCCCAATTTGACAATACTTCAGATTTTATGCTTCTAGGGAGTTTATCCATTAACAAATGTGTGTTGTGGTGAACTTCTAACTATGATAAAGTTGTATTTTACTTAAAGATTCAAATGAAATGAAGTGAAATTAATGATTAATTATTAAATACGTACATGTGCCATCCTCCAATGTCTATGTATAAAGCACCCATCACATCTTAAGAATGGTCATACAATGAGGACGAATATCATAGTCTGAAATTAGTGATTTGTAAAATAGTGTCAAAAGATTTTGATTCCCTTCAAAAGGGGAACACATGGATCTGCATATGAACTTGTTTAGATCATGCTGTAATACTGACATTAAAGGTCATGACATTGTGCCTTTCTTTCTATGAGGAATGTGACCTATCCAACTGGTCTCCCGTGACTTTGCACAGGATTGAGCAGGAGCCCATGAAATAGTGTCCCATAAATCTGTTTATTATTGGTTTAGCATTACAGCATATGTGATATATCAAATCAAAGCCTTAATATAACTTTGATGCTGGCTTCTTGATGTTTAAGGTCAAATATACTTGCAAACTGAAAATGAAGAACCACACATTTTTCAGCTTTCCTCTCACGGTCCTTCAATCCAAGCGTAAAGGTGGAACTGACTCCTCTCTCAGGTCTTTACTGTTCATAAAACCCTTATGGCCATAAACATGGTCTTCAATAACAATGGGAGGCCCATTCTGCACTAGTTAAAAGCCTGCCAGCTCTAAAAATACTGAAATAGTTTCTCAGCTAACAGAAACAACAGTAAAAATATCCTACACTGACAATCTTTTGGCCGTCGTCGTCTACTGGTGCTTGACCTATTGGCCTTTAGGGCGACAGTCAAAGTCGCCTCTGGTTTACTGCCAAGGCTGTGGGGCTCGGATGAAACAAATTATCTATCTCATATCAACTCTTTGGAGAAGATGTGTTTTTTCCATAAATACGTCAAGTAAAGATACTGTGCTTTTTTCACATCAATATGAACACTTAGTACCAGCAATTCTGATAATTGTGCGATTGTGGTTTTTGTTTTGGTAATAAACATCTAGATACCTTGGAATCAATACTTTGCAAAACATCACTGAAACAGTTGGTAGCATACAAGAGATTTACAGAAACGTGGATCAGCTTAGCAAGTCACTGCGACGACATTCTGCCCCTGTCTATGTTTGGATCCAGAGCAGTTAAATTGCGGACACAGCCACTTGACTCCAGAAGCAGTTGAGCAGAGTCAGCCACTAGGTGGGATTTCACATTCCCCATTTACAGTGTCTCCAACTGTCTGCATGGGTCACGCAGAAAGTCAAGGCATTCCCGCTTTAAGAGAGTGATATCATACAGCAACCTACATGTCACATGATGAGAAACCCTAAGGCCTTCAAGAGGATTTAAAAGTTGCTGCAAATATTCACTGCAGTTGAATAAAGCTTGATTTTCCTTTTCTAAAATAAACCATGAGTTTTGAAAATCAATATCATTTGGCTGTGGTGCACAGATGAAGTTGATGGCGAAGACACAAAAACAGGTAGTGAAGCATAATTCCTAAACGCTTCATGCTAGAGCAACCAAACTTCAGAAACATACTTGGGATGGACCCGACAGACCACATTTGGTCGCGCTAGTAGTACCACCATCAGGCCAACCTTATAGCAGCAACAATTTTTAAAAATATCTCCTACAAAGTTGCCTTAATCACCACCAAATTTTACACTTTCATTTCAACTGCCTATACATCATATTTGTATCACAGAATTTTGATACTTGTAACCACAGAAGAGAGTGAAGATGCACAAACAGTAAGGGAGGCATATTTCCTAAATGATTAATGCTAGACCATACAAACTTCACATAGACCACATTTCGTCATGCTGAATAACATACAGCACTATCACTGAAATGTTCCATCTTTGAGAAGTAGAACATTTCCATAGTGAAGAATCAAGCTTATATTCTCCCGGCCATGAGCCTGGACCTCACTAATGGCCGCTTATGGCTATATATAAATGTATATATATACATATATATATATATATATATGCATACAGGTAATTAAATAGTTAATGACCTGTTTGGTATTTAAAGTTTACATCTGATCTGAGAAGTGTAAAATGTAGTCATTTTCACATCTAATATATGTGAAATTATATAATAATCCTTAAGTGACATATTTCCTTGTGTTTCAGTCCCAAAGTGATAGCAACTCTCTGATTTGGCGAACAACCAAAGACACTGCAATGAACCCAGAGCAAAACCAGGCCCCAAATGGGTTAGGTAAGTTTAACACCCGAGCATCACTCTTTTGTTGCAGACTTGGTGCGAAAGATGAAGAGAACACTGATCAAAAAGAGCTTTTAAAATTTCATTATCGCCTGAGTAGTTGTTTTCACAAAGAATGAATGAATATCATAAACTTGATGGCAAACTTTGTAATCTCAATGATAAAATGTACTTGACAAAGGAAATGTGGAAGAAAGACAATTGCTTTCAGTTTAAACTTCTTTCAAGACCCTATATCTATCCATCTCCACTGAAGATCTGTCATGAAGCCCCTGAAAACTTTCTTAAAAGTATGAGCTTGTCTTTGATTCTCAATTAAATGCCTTAAATGAATTTCCATGTTTTAATTCATATCTACGACCAAAAAGTACTTATGAAGGTTGGTGATATATGAGATTCAAGTAAACGAGAAGTTCACTATACTTCCTTATCTACACATCCTCTTCAAAATTAGCTTACTTTGACTTCTGAAATCCCACCTCTTTGTTTTGAGTACTTTAAAAAGGAAGAAGCACACCACAGATATTTCTGAAGGACAACAAATGCAACAATTTTATGTACTACCTCCAAGAAAGCAACATCCAGTAGACTCTGAGAAGCATTTAAACTCCTTGTAGAGGCCTAGTTTTGGGGACTCAGAAGGCTTCATGAAAGGGATATCAGCTTTCCACAGCCAACATATTTCAACTTTAGATGTCCCGTCGTCTGCTGGTGTCCAAATCCAACTGTTCTTCCAGGAGTGATTGGTATGCGGAAGCAAGCTACTGACTGATGTCCAACCAGACTTGGATTATGTATGAATCAATGCTTAGAAAACAAGGGTACCAGAACCCTGACTGCATTCAGATGATATAACAAAGTATTACAACCCCCTGAGAGATGACACATGCAGTTTAATGAATATTCAATAAAGGCTTGCTAACTGGAGCAGAGTTGCTGAGGAAAACCGATGCAGGAAAATGATTCTACAAGGCACTCACATTGGGAGCAGTGAAATAATGCCAACCCTTGAATTCACTTTTGTGCAAATGTGCTTTGAGGCAAGAAAAAAATTGTGCACCGATTCTGTTTTGTTTGGCAGATTATTGACTTACATTATTCAACGAATTATAATGAAAGTGAATAGCAGACACGATGTCCACCATCTTGTTTAAACCTGTTTTGTTTTGATCTGTCTTGGTTAACTTCACTACAGGATTCGGTTTCACTTTGATGTTCGCTTTCTAGTTGCAGTCTCACATTGTTTAAGTAATTTAACCCATTTTATTCTACTTGATAGAAAAATCTGTGTTTTTTTTTCCTATTTTCCCTTTGGATCTGTGTTTTTTGTGAGTACCGTCACCTGCCTTCTTACATGTGCTTCCTTGTGATTTTGTACAACCAGATGATGACGAGGTACTCATGGGTAAAGGTAGGATTGAGAGTGGAGGGATGCTGTTGGAATATATTTCAACTTCCGAAGTGCTTGTGCGTGTTTACTGTGACTTAAAACATTTTCATTATATATTATATATTATACTTTTACTAAATGTCTATTAAGAAATCACACCAGGATGGGGATGTATCCCTGTCAAAATGTCTGAGGCACCTGAAAATGACAGATGTACTCACAGAATTGGCCTTATGGTCTCCTATTTCTCCTATTTATCAGGTTTCTTATAAAGCTATGAAATTAATCATTTATATTTAAACCGACCTGGGCATCTATAAGGACTCACTCATTAAACCTGATAAAGTAATTACCACAAAGGCAGTATTCCTTACCAGGACCAGGGGTAATCTTTCAAACTGAACAAATCAGATCCCACAATACATTTATTACTGAAATGGTAACTTAATTTCTCTGTTGCTGTATAATAAATGTGTTTCTCATTAAGACAATGACAAAATCTTAGATTGTGCAGTCAGAAGACTGAACATACTGGACTCTTTTACCTTTTTTTTTTTTTTTCATTTTGCAAATGAATCAGATAGAGATTTCACCTTATGACATGCATATGATGAAGGGGGGCCCTTCGGAGAGGTGAGATGAAACTGAGAAAATGAAAAAGCTGCCCCTCATTACTTAAGTTGCAAAGACTCATGTCAACAGTGGGTTTTCTCTTGGCTAAATTTCCTATGGACTTGATTGGGGAAATTAGCTTGCAAAAAGTTACCACTTTACAATATGGGGCATGATGGGAGGAGAGCAATAGCTTTTGGCTGTTGGACAAATTTAGGGGCTGGTAATTTAGTTAATCATTGAGTCAGGTTCCACACACCACCTGAGTGGTGCTGTTGGGCTGAGTCATCCTACAGCTGAAATCTCATTTAGATACACAGAGGAAAGAGGCTGATTTTAGGGCTCAGAAGAACAACACAAGCCCTATGTTGCTGGTGTAAAATTTTGAATTTATCACTTTTCTCTTACCTATCATATAATAGGGAAAACATTATCAAAAGTGGACTATTTGTACTGTCGTCTCAATGCATAGGAAATCCATATTAGTAAAAGGCCAACTTTAACAGATTTTAATGGTATCTACCATGTCAATTTGTGCATTATTTTCATGATTTCCTGAGCTCTGTTGATTGACAAATAGAAAGGAAATACTGACCTCTTGTGACATATTGGCTAAAATACAACCTCAAAGGCACTGATGAAGACAGTAACCATGCCTGTTTGATTATGGTGTGTGTTTTACAAAGCCTGGGCAAAATGGAAGTTGAATATATTTTTTCACGTTTTTAATACTTAAAAAAACATGAGGGGGGCTTGACTGCTGGGGTCAATTTTGAGACTGGTGCCTGGCAAGATAGATTGAGCAACTCAAGTTATATATTTTTAACCATATTCAAGCCCATGATTTTGCTCAGGTCTAATAAAAAGTGTGAATATATTACTGACACACACAAAACATTTCTAATGTTTTGTATTTCCCCTCTTTCTTGTAGGCTTCCTGTTGTTTGCTTTCACAACCTCACAAAGCTAATTTCAGTGTTATTTAAGTGTTATTTTCTGATCTTAAAGGTTATTATTATTACTTAACAGTGGCTATCAAAAAAAGATCCAGAGTTCCTGGGGTTATGATCACTCAGTATGTTGAGCAAGTTCCTGCAGGAAAGTCAACCCCGGATTTCAGCCGGAAACCAATGCCTTTGACTGTCCAAGAAGGTAAAAAAGAAACAAACAAAAATGTGATCACAACCGGATTATTTGACATCATTTACAGTTGTATCACAGTCATGTAATTTTGTTGCATTTTGATTTTCAGGTAAAAAAGCCTTTTTCAAAGCTATGGTTACTGGAGAGCCAGCACCAACTGTCACATGGGGGCGTAATAAGGGCGAAGTCGCCGACAAAGAGAAGTATAAGACCAGATATGATGAACGAGCTCGGGAGCACATTCTTGAGGTGAGGTAACGGCATGCAAGTAAAATGAAATCCATGTGTATTTTTAGACCTAATGTAGATCTAATGAAATATAGACAAACTAATATACTGTACATATGGCTTAATCTTAATGGGAAATTGTATTAATGAGCTGAGGCAAGGGGCAGATACACATCGTTAGCAAACCAGAGATCCTCCTTCACTTCCACACTTGCTACTGTATAACAAATTGCTTAAAATGTTGATGAGGTAAACTTTGAATTACCGCCTTGCTTTCATTCTACAGCGCTACAATAATGTACTTCACCTCAGTTAATTAGAAAAGCTCGTTCTTCATGTCAATGGGAGACATAATCTAATATTCTGCGCTGCAGATGTAATCTAAATATGACAATATTGCTTTATCAGATACCTGATATAAAACCAGACCAAGCTGACACCTACAAATGTTTTGCCACCAATGAATATGGAAAGGCTGTTTGCACTGCTACGTTGAATGTTATGGAAGGTGAGAAACTGATTTACTGTGTAATGTATATTTTGCAATTATAATTCTATTATTATAATTATTCATTGAATGGCTGTTTCATAGACAGTAGTTTCAACTATACACTTATTATGAAAAATGTTCTTTTCAGCTGGATTCAAGAAGAAAGGCCAGACAGGTATGAATTTAGTACAGACCGAAAAAGGAGCACAAGTTTGCACTCTTCAGCTTTTCCTTCATTCATTTGTTTATCTATCTATCTATCTATCTATCTATCTATCTATCTATCCATCCATCCACAAGTTTCTTGTTTGAAGTCTTTTGAAAGAATGCCCAGATATGTTTTTTTCTTAAATACTTAAGGCAATAACAAGATTGAGGTTTCAATAACAACATGGCAATTAAAAATTAGACTTATACTGTGAATGAAAATAATGATCTCTGAATTAGCTGGGGAAAAAAAGCTAGGTCAAAATAAACATGGCAGTTCCAACAGTATCACCTGAAAAAAGGACAAAGATCTGAATTGGACCCATTACTGTTCACCTAGATGAAACAGATGTAGATATCCTATATATCATACAGAGTTGCATTTTTGTATTAAATATATTGTATGAAGAGCTAAGAAAAACTATTATGATGGCGGAATTGTTTTGTCAAATAAACCTGTATCTCATGAAATGTTTTCTAATTAAAATGTTCTCTAATTTTCTTGCAGGAAAGGGACAAGTACCACAGGATTTTAGATCAATGCTTAAGAAAACGTAAAGGAAGAAAAAAAAAAAACCATAAGTTCATTTAAAATGTGTACTGATGTAAAACCAAAAATAAGAATTACTAAATATTAACTGCTCTTACTATTTCTCTATTCAGCGTGGTTGTCACTAGAAAAAAGCAACTCCCACCAAAGAAGGAGGGAGAGATTGATCCTAAACTCTGGGAACTGCTTCTGTGTGCACCGAAGAAGGATTATGAAAAAATCTGTTTCGATTTTGGAGTTACTGACTTCCGTTGGATGTTGAAGAGACTGAGCCAGATGAAAAAGGAAAGGAAAGACGAACAGGCAAAGGTATGCTGCTGAAGGTCCAATCTGAAATTGCACTTTGGTGCCTCCTGTTGAAACACTTTCGTCCCACTACTGGCTTTGTTGATGTTTTGATTCTTCTGACACGCTCAAATTGATTGAGTGACCCTTTGATACAAGAGCTTACAGCTTAACATTAATTTTATATGTATTTTGAGCCTGTAAAATGTTGGTAATGTTTGTAAACAATGAGGAAAAACATAATTTTATTTTGAGCTATGATAGGTTATGAAATTTGCAAAAAGCTTTTTTAACGCTACACTGGGCAACTTTGGTGGCCCAAATGGTGGTGAGAGTTAAGTGTTTGAGCTTTGCACACTTCAAAATGCAGAAATCATGTAACGTGACATCAGTAAAGTACACACAGCACACTCATGTTCAGCAATCCAGCTTTCTCCGGACGGAGCATTCACTCTGCTGTTTAGGAGACATTTTGCATTTCGCTCTTAACTTTTTTGTCACTTCTTCTTGGCGGAGAAAATTTCCAGCCAGTGATACCCAACACCAGAATTTCATTTAGGCAAATAGGTCAAATCTAAAGGGTCTCAATAAGGCGGGGATAGGACACACATCTCTGTTGCAGCCCTACTGATTTAGGCTGACAAGACAGGTGAATTTTTACAGAAAAATCGGACCTAGTGCCGCATTAACATGTATACACCTTGTTCAAGGCCTTGTGTGAATATACCTAAGATTTGCAAATGACAAAATGAATACAGCGGCTTCAATGGTGAATCTGGGAGTCAAACATATTGTCACATACACAGGACTCAATCCTTTAATTTAGTCTAAACTATGTCATTCTTTCTCCATGTAGGTTGTGGAAACCCTGGAGAATGTGAAACAAATTGAAGTGAAACCAAATGGTAGAGCTGAATTTGAGCTAGACATGACGCTATGGGATCCCAACAGTGCAATTAACTTATACAAGGTGAGTTGAAAGCATATCCCAAAAGGCATAATTTACAAAGAATCATTCCTCAAATTTAAATTAAAAAGGGGCTTCATACATTACCCAACTCTTGTATATATTTGACATCAAACCTCATTTCACTACTTTTCTCTCAAAAGGATGGGACGATGGTTCCCTATGGTAATGACGAAAATTCAAAACATAGCCTTAAGAAAACTGGGACAAACTATCTTTTCAGCATCAATAATCCTCAGCCTGAGGATGCTGGATTTTACCAGGTTGACGTTGATGAGGCAAATGTTCTCACAACTGACTTTCAAGGTAAGGCATAACAATTTCCCTTGTAATGAAACAGGATGCCTGTATTGGCAACAGAAATCAAGGCACATTTATGAATGAAAAATCTAATATTTGATTTTTATGTTCCAAACACTTAACACTCTCTCTCCTCTCTTAGTCCCTGCAGTGGAGTTTATAGCCAAGATTAAGGATGTGAAGGCCATTGAAAATGAGGATGCCATCTTTCAATGTGCCTTATCAACCCCCCTCAACAGAATTACTTGGTCAACACAGGACACATCAGTTGAACACGGGGACAAATATGAAATCACTGTCTCAGAGGACAAACTCATTCATACATTAAGAGTGAAAGATTGTGCAATGGCAGATAATGGAGCCTATTATGCAATTGCTGGCATTGCCTCCAGCCGTGCCTCTCTCAAAGTGGAAGGTGGGATATCTTTACTACTTTGTTTCTGTACTGACATCAAATTAAAACCGTAAAGATGACGCTTGTTGTAACAATAATAGCAACTATAGGCCTATTTGTAATATTTTTCCAATAATTTATGTCAATTCATATTTCAACATACTGTATATTGTAGGACTCTTATAATCACAAATTTGATATGTAAAACCATGTTCAAAGTTGTATCTTTGCACCTACTTTTTGAAATTTGAATCTAATTTTGATTAAGTGTATCCACTTCTCTGTACCCAGAGAAGTGGGATCATTCTTTCTCAGAAGTGTTCCTTGAATATTTGCTTATTTAAAATCATAGTTTTAACAGTTTCAACAAAACTAAATTACTTATTCTCCCCCTTTCTATGTGTTCACTGTAATTCAGCTGATCCAAACGCTGGTAAAGGTCGTAAGGCCACTACAGCTGGGGATCAGGATGACCTGGCTACACTAGCATTGGAACAGCAGGCCAAACTACAAAAACAGAAAGACGACTTGGAGGCAGCCAGACGTGCACAAGCCGAAAAGGATGCTGCAGATGCAGCAGCTAGAGCTGCAACAGGGGATGGAGGAGATGGGAGAGATAGTTCTGGTGATGGTTCTGGTGGCAAGGCAGATGGAGATGGGGGGGGTGGAGAAGACAAGAATAAGAACCTCCTAGCAGATGGAGATGATGAGGATAAAAAGCAAGGGGATGATGAAAAAGATAAGAAAAAGAAGCGAGTACGAACAGGCCCCTTGGTTCCTGATACTGTTGTAGGTAAGAACATGTTTGCTCATTGCATTGGTTAAAAAGACTGCATCATGTGTTTAACTGTATTACAGAGATTAATGTAATCAAGACTGTGATCAAAGTTTGAGTTCCACTGCTCTTTCTGTGTCTCTGCTACTGCAAATATTGTCAGCTTTGCTAATCTGATGTTCATAGTCCAGTTTTGGGATGCTTGATTCTTTTGAGAAATTGTTCAGATTAATGTATTGTATATGATCATGAGCTGGGAAAAGGACAATTGAGGCCAGAGGTGTGGTGAGACCTTCCACTGCACTGCCTGTAAATCTGCGCATGATATGGTAAGATTTAGATAAGGGTTCACTATTGCGGGACGTGGCATGTGAGATGAAGATTGTACACAAAACCATTTCCGAGTAAATGGCTTTTGAATTTTATCATGATAATTACTCACTATAACAAGAGGCTTGACAAGACATAATGCCAATGAGAGAGAGAGAGACAATAACCATAATTCATGACCTAATTTAAACTATTAACTATAGAAAAACAACATGTTCACATTATAAATTGGTGGAAATTGGGATGCAATTTTTATAATCTTTGTAAAGTGATAATCAACATTACGGGGCATTTGAAATCACAATTTCTTGATAGTATGTGTGTGATAGGATTAGGAAAATGACCCAGATAATAACACATTCATGACATACTCAGACATCTCCTGCACTGCTGCATGTAGAGCCCTAGAGAGAGACATAATGTATACTACAAAGCAATCAGTAAGTAATGGTAAGGCAAGACCCTAAGTGAGCATTCCAAGAATGGCTATCCTTTATTTGCTTATGCCGCATTATGAGAAAATTGTGTGGCTGATGTGCTTTCTGCACTGTCTCTGCATTTGTTTGCTCTTGTTGCATTTTGTCTATTAATTCTTGTCATTACCTCACTACCACTACCTTTTGCGAGGTAAAAATCAAATTGAACTAGAGTTGTATATGGTTTCATAATATATTGAATAATTTTAATTGACAGTTTCTTACTGTGATTTACAGACAGAGGCGTTCAGTTTGTTAGTGGGCTGTCAGATACTGTCGCCAATATTGGTGAACGGGCAGAGCTATCCTGCAAACTAAGCAGTGAGACATCTACGGGACGCTGGTATAAAAATGGGAAGTTGGTAAGTCAATTGTTTAAGGAGAATTACCAGTGTATAAGACTACTGCCATGCACGTCTTTGTTTCCTAGGTTGTAAAATCGGATAGACTCCACTCAATACGTTGACAGAATTAAATAAAATATCTTGCAGTTCAACTGTATAAATACAAAACTTAATATATAAAATTAATATTCAATACTTTTATCTGACCAGCTAGCCAGTGAGGATGGGGTAACCATCATGAAAGATGGAGCCTGTCACAAGATGATTATTGACTGCTGTACAAATGATGATGCAGCTGTGTACCGCTTTGAGGCAGAAGGACGTAAATCAGACGCAACACTTAATATTCAAGGTACGAATGAATATTGGTGATATAATTTAGAAAAAAAATTGCATGTGCTGAAACCATTGATTTGATTGAAGGGGTTTAAGATTATTTTTAACTTTCTTTTGTTCTGACAGACCCACCAAAAATCGACCTTGACGCCCTGGGAAAATTCTCAGAGCCAGTCATTGTAAAGGCAGGTGAAAATGCCAAATGGAAGCTGCCATTCTCGGGTGGGGAACCAATGACTATACAGTGGTATAAGGATGATGACGAACTTCTGTCTGGCCTCAATGTGAAGATTGAAACATCACCCAGTGAGAGCCAACTACGCCTTTCTAAATGCCAAAGGAAGGATAGTGGAGAGGTGAAAATCAAAATCAAGAATGAATTTGGTACAAAAGAGGCAATTTCGAAGCTTATTGTACTGGGTGAGTTAATAAGAAAAAGAAACCTGCAGCCTATTGGTTATGATGACGTATTTCACAACGTACTGTAAAGACATAAATACTTTTTGCTGTTGCTACCGATAATTTTTTTACTGAAAAGACTGAAGCATTCTCATTTAATTTTCTCTCAACAGACAAACCCACTCCACCACAAGGACCTGTGGACATTATGGAAAGTGCTGTAACATCTGTTGAGTTCAAATGGAAACCACCAAAGCACAGCGGCGGATGTCCGATCACAAACTATATCATAGAACGGCAACAAGTGGGGCGTAATAAATGGACAAATCTAGGGGAGATCCCTGGTAACAACCCAAGTTACAAAGATTCAGACGTAGACCCTGGAAGAAGATACTGTTACCGGATCAAAGCCAAGAATGCAGAAGGCATCAGCGATTACCTGGAGACAGAAGACATATCAGCTGGTGTATTGCGTAAGTCTTCATACAGTAGCCTACTTTCCCAGTCGGAGCGCAATAATTTTGATAGTTTTGTAGGGTGAGGAATAATTGTCACTACTGTCACATGAAAACCTATGAATCTTACTGTACATTCCACTATACTGTACAATGGATTTTAAGTGGGTTTACCTATGATCCAAGTAAAGGAATGAAATGTTTGTGTTCGCTGCAACCTTCACACCAGTCCAAAATTTACATTAAAAAGGGGTTCCTGTACTCAAAAGGAAGCCCAAAGTCAGAATATGCAAAAAGATAGCATTTGAATTGCAAAAAAGGTTGAATTATACTCTACGACTTTGGGCCTCTTTTAGATTTGAGGAAACCCATGGAGTTGCCAGGTGTTCATGCAACAGCAGAGTTTTTTCATGCTAGATTAATCTGAATCGACGGGGTGGTGGTAGTCTAAAACTTAAAGCAATGGTGTTGTGACCAGAAGGTTGCCAGTCAGAATCCCCAGACCAGCTGCTGAAATCTGTGCAGGTACATGCCATAAACACAGGAGTAATAGGCTGTCACGATTCTCTCGCAGGTTATCCTGGACCCCCAGCAGCACCTAAAGTGGTCAGTGCCTTTAAGGACTGCATCAATCTGACATGGTCTGCTCCATGCGACACTGGAGGAACCAAAATAGTGGGATATAATTTGGAAAAACACAAGAAGGGCACCAATTACCGGAGCCTTGTGAACCAAGAAGGGCCAATTAAAGGTAAGGTGAAGGTCTTTCATATGATGAGTTCCAGGAATATACCACAATTAGCTAAGATGTGGAAATAAATGCCCGCCATGAATGAGCATGCATCATGGGATACCTCTAATAAAGTACTGATAATTTTTTCCCTTTCTCTTAGATACAAAGTATGCAGTGAAGGATGTCTTTGAGGGTGCAGCATATGAATTTAGGGTGTCTGCTGTGAACCTATCTGGTGCCGGTGAACCTAGCATCCCATGTGACACAGTCTTTGCAAGAAATCCTATGAGTAAGCCAATCGTATTGAATTCCTACACTTTATTGCAATTCTGTTCACTGGCTCTGGCACAATCATAACCCAAAGCACGTCATGACCCCACGTGAGCCATGTGTTCTCTATAATACAAAAACTTAATGTCTGTTGCTCTTTGTATAATGTGAAATTTCACACTAACACCAGGACAAAAACATCACATTACTGTAATTCCAGAACCCCCCGGCAAAGTCATAGACCTAAAGTTAACATCCTCCCATTACAATACGTTTTCTCTGGCTTGGACTAAACCTATGGAGCTGAAAGGGGTGCAGGATGAAGCCCAAGGGTACTATGTGGAGATCAGACCAATAGAGAGCCTTGAATGGACTCGCTGTAATGCCAACCCAATTACTCTAACTTCCTTCACCGTACTTGGCTTGAAGGCAATGGCTACGTACTGGGTGAGAGTGATTGCTACCAATTATGGAGGTGATGGGGAACCTCAGGGCTTTGACAATTACATCATCGCCATGCCTCCTCCTGGTAAGAAATCCTTCAATTTAAGTAAAAAACTTGATGCTTTCCTAAGGTTTAACAATTAACAAAATTATATTTAATACAATTGTGTGGAAATAACAATATACTGTGATTGTGGGAACAACAATAGAATAAGAATTCAGACAAAAAAGGTTTTCATTTCCAAATGTCTATATAACAGGTTATGTTCATAGGATGCAATAGATGAAAATGGCATTTTAAGATGAATCAAAAGCTACCAGACAGTTTGCTAATGATAAAATAGTAAAAATGAACAAGAATCTAAATATTTTATCTAAAATTTACCCTCAAAGTAAGGCCAAAGTTTAAAGGCCGCAACATGAAGAACTTTGTGGTGGTCAGATCCGGAAATACAGTTCGCCTCAACATCATCTTTGAGGTACTGTGCCAGAGCTTTTCCTGCTGATTAATTCACTAGAGAATGTATGTTATTGTGTGTCCTTGAAAAGCTAACATTATCAAGATTTCATTAAACAATTTATTGTATTTCTTCCATATTGTTCACAGGCCTCCCCCTTGCCAGATATCTCTTGGCTGAAAGATGGTGTTCCAGTGCCCAAACATGTGACAATTACTAACTCAGATATAGGGTCTCAACTCTTAATCCCTACATCTGAGCGCTCTGATACTGGCATCTATACCATTACTGTCAAGAACCTTGTGGGCCAGGAGACCTTCAATGTTGAAATCAGAGTTACAGGTAAATTTCAGTAAGAAAAGCCATGAAGTACCACCATTGATTATGATTTCATATCTTCATCCTGATGAGCAGGAAATCTTACTATTATTAATCATAAATTGAGTTAAATCTCTTGTAATGTGGTCAGCTAATGAGGACAATACAAGTGTTGCCATAAGTTAGAATTTCATAAAAACATTTGATCATTAACAAGTAGTTACTATTCTTAGCATCAGTAATCTGGATCTCCGTGTCTCTCAACCTGGTTCCAGATGAACCCAAGCCTACAGGTCCAGTGGAGCTGGAGCAGAACGTCCCTGGAACAGTGACTCTGTCCTGGACCTCTTCTCCAGACGAGAAGAGGGATGACAGGCTACACTACATGGTAGCCAAGCGAGACTCCTTCAAACGCACTTGGAGGACAGTGGCAGACAACCTCTTCAACACTAAGTGCACAGTCATCAACATCTTGCCTGGTCGAGAGTATTACTTCAGGGTGTTTGCTAAAAATGACATGGGCCTTTCAACACCTACTGAATCCCCTGCGTGGGGAACCATAAAGGAAAGAGGTTTGTGTCTCCAGTTCAATCACAAAGACAATCTCACAATCAGTTCTCACTTTCCTGCACACAACCCAAAACCATGGGTCCTCCAATAGCCGCGATGACTTCAGGGAAGAACCAGTTTATTTACAAATGCCTTCACCTTTACCTGTGTGTATTCAATCACTTGATAAGTACTCCTGCAGCACTGTTTATAATACAATTATCTATTGCATGTCAAGGGAAGATTGTCTTGGAAGCTGCTGACCACAAGGCCACAAATCAGTCAAGAATCCCATTTTATAATCATTGTCGTCGTCAAATTTTACAAAGACTTTACTATCATAATTTTGCCTTAAACCTTAGACTCTATGTCCTTTTCTTTGTATCTCAGCAAAGTTCAAACTGGAAATGCCAGAGACAAAAGCCTTTGACTTCCAGTCGCCTCCATCGTTTATTGTCCCCCTGAAGATGCGCACAGCTCCACAAGGCTATGAGTGCTACATGAGCTGTGCTGTTAAGGGTGATCCAGCTCCTCGTGTGACGTGGTACCGCAACAACATCAGCCTGAACACAAACACCAACTACTACATCACCAATGTATGCGGTGTCTGCTCCTTGCTCATACTAAAGGTGGGACCCAAAGACAGTGGGGAATACAAAGTTGCCGTAAACAACCCACTGGGGACAGCCGAGTGCTCAATGATGCTGAATGTCCGAGGTACAAACAGTTGTACAAGATGGAAGAATCATGCATTTGCCCCCATAGTACAGTATATAGTGAAACTATTGCATATGTACACTAATATATTACTGCTCTGTTTGTTTATTTTACAGAGTGAAGAACTGCAACGTGGTTGGACGGTAGAAGCTGAACCAACTTAGTGTGCCTTAGTGTGTTTGAAACAAATTCAGCTATAGATTTAGTTTAGTCCATTGTCAGCAAATGTGCTGCACTATTTTTTAACCATTGCTTTAGAAAGATCCAACAGACGTGAACCATTTTGTGTGGCAAAAAATCATTATATGCTAACCTACTGAAGGTATCTGAATGTTTCAACTCCCTGCTTAACAGAAGATGTGGTTAAATAAACTAAAATACAATGTGGTTTGTGTTTTCATTCATTCTAGTTTTCAAGTCAATTCAGGTTTAATTGTATAGCCCTTAATCTCAGTCACAGCCATAACCGGCATCCGTTCAGAAGTTATAGCCTATGCTTTTTTATGAGAAGCCGCCACGCCCCCCCAATCGGTGTGAAAAGTTAATCAGTAATTCTTTGCCTGAAGGATATTTAAGATGGTTTCACTAATGTGTACTGGTGTTTCACACACAATTAATATTTACAATACTTATAATACTTATCACTAATAATAATAATAATAATAATAATAATAACAACAATTAATATTTTTGTTTAAAATCGATAACGGAGGATATTTTGTGCCAATTTGCTGTAACATAATTTGAATCATTGTCACGCCAAAAATATCAAGGATTCAGTGTTTCCACCAGAATGTTATTCTTTGCAGAGTGGAAAAGCCTCTGAAACAGCATTTCAATCATCATGGGACACTAAAACTCTCCACTGAAACCCAGACTGATGAAATTCTGCTTGGGTTAGCAGCTGCTTCAGGCAGGGTGAGGCGAGGTTACAGACTAACTTGACATCCACTTTCACTACTTTATCAGTCAACTCCATTTTTAGAATGAAAAAGGACTCCAAATGAAAGTGACTAACTTATTTAGCATTGCCTTTAAACATCAAAGAAGAAATTTGACTACCTCTCTCTACAATGGCTGCTCCCATGCAGTCGCAGTGAATGGCAGAGACTGCAGATGGCTCCTCTATGGATCTCTGTGGTTTTGTTGAGCAGCTCAGCATCAAGTAAAGGCAACTCTCTGGCTCCACCTGCTGGACCGAAGAAGTAAACACACCCAAGGTGGGAAAAGGGCCAAAATATCCTAATCAAGTATTGTTGCTTTGCTTAAATTTTACTTAAGTAGAGGTAAGATTACTGCTGTAAAAGTCGTCTTGAGTGGTAAAACGTGTCTCATTTAAAATGTACTCACAGAAAAATATTGGCTACTAAGAGTTACTTTTTACAAATAAGAAGATTGTTAGATGATCGTTTCCATGCAAATTGAAATAGAACAAACTATTTCAAACAAGCCTTACTACAAACTACAACATGTACTCTGTAATGGATATGTTATCAAAAACAGCAAAGTACAATACTCAAGTCAAACATAGGCAAAATAAGTACAAGTAAAATTGCTGATTCCAGATAATACTGAAAGTACAATCTCACATGAAAGCTATTCAATCACAGTTATAAGAGTAATTGTAATTAATTACTTGACCATGAAGTTGCAGTAGTAGTAGCAGTAATGGTCATAGTAGCAGCAATACTAGAAGTAACAGTAATAGTAATAGTAGTAGCAGCAGTAAAAGTAGTAGTAATAGCAGTAGCAGTAGCAGCAGGAGTAGTGGTAGTAATAGTAATAGTAGTAGTAGTAGCAGTAGCAGTAATACTAGCAGTAATAGTAGTAGTAGGAGTAGCAGTAGTGGCAGTACTAGTAGTAATAATACTAGTAGTAGTAGCAGCAGCGGTAGTAACAGTAATACTAGTAGTAGTAGTGGCAGCAGTAGTAGTAGTAGTAATAGTAGACCTAGTAGTAGGCCAGTAGTTGCAGTAGCAGTAATACTAGTAGCAGCAGTAATACTAGTAGCAGTAGTAGTAGTAGCAGTAGTTGTAGTAGCAGTAGTAGCAGTAGTAGTGGTATTAGTAGTAGCAGTAGCATCAGTAACACTAGTAGTAGGTAGTAGTAATAGAAGTAGCAGTAGCAGTAGTAGTGGTAATAATAATAGTAGCAGCAGCAGTAGTAGTAGTAGATAAGATATAGATATAGGGCCTAGTCTGCTTGAGGGAAGGTGGGTACACCAAAAAAAAAAAAAAATTACTACACTTCATTGCAAAATAACTCTTGGAACACACTGAACATCACAGCTTGATGATATCTAACAGTGTAAGAGTATGCAAGGGTGGAATTTTACTTTAAAAAGTTTCAAACTGGGTTCCATTTTAGGCCCACTTCTCTTCACGCTTTTTATAAATAGTACTATTTATAGTTCTGCGAGGAATTCTATTTTTTTTCCAATCTCCAATCTCACTTCCAAGCCTTACAAATGGTAGCCTAGTTATTGATCTCAAATTAATTCTAACTGAAGATAAAGCAAAGTACATGTTGTTTTCCACAAAGCAAGACTCAGTTCCAGCTCCTTATCCGCACCTTAATGAAACACAGATAGAAAGGGTGTCATCTTATAAATACCTTGGCATTTGGACTGATGAAAAACTGTCATTCAAAGCTTACGTTGGAGAGTTAACTAGAAAACTGAAAATGAAATTAAGTTTCAGCTTCAGAAATAGTGCAGGTTTCTCACAAATAGTTCAATCTACTTTTATGTATCTATTTCATATTATGGGGACATTATCTATAGCATGCAGCTGCTTCTACCTTGAAGCCTCTTGATGCAGTATACTACTTACTTGAAGCATTGATAGCACATAGTTGTAGTTGTTTATAGTGACTTATACAGTAGTATGTGTGTTTGCATTGTCTGTCTTGTCTGTCCATGTTGAAAAGTTTTAAGTTGTGTATTTAGATTTTGATTGTGTACAGGGCTATGTAAAATAGATTCCTTCTCATGGGATTTCCCTGTATAAATGGTTCAGAAATACATACAGTAGGAGCTGGGTTGAAAAAAATGGGTTCAAAGATTTGAATATGAAAGTTGAAGGGGCACAAGAAAACAAAAACCCCAAACAGAAAACGGTAATAGCCTACTGTATGCCAACAGGACATGCATACAGTTTTTGCAGCTCAACATGTACATGTAATTATGCGAATTATTGATCAAATCACTATCATTATGCCTATTGTCAGTGAAACGAGGTGTGTAAAGGAAGGGTCTTCTCTGCAACAGTTATGTAACATGGCGCCACGCCCCCATCCCCAACACTTGCCTTGAACATTATGGGGGTCCAATGAATGACTAGGTCATAGGGTCTTGCTGAATAGAGAACTTGGTACCTTTGAAAGTCCAGACAGGCACACTTTGCTCATATCCCTCTCCCTGAAGACAGTCCTTGTCGATAGTTCGTCGTTTTTCGTCTCTCTCCTCAAAATAAATGGCCAAGCGCAACTCAAAGAGTGGGAACAAGCAGCAATTCGAAGACACTTCCCTTCTGTTGGAATCGTCAGCGCCACAGACTAGTCATGGGATAAACGCATATGTCCTCCCAGCTCTTTTGTGCCTTATCCTCGCAGTTGGCGGCTCTACAATGGGCTGGTTTTGTACCCAACAACAGCACAACCTCGACCAACTATCGGAGTCTTATACAGCAATGCAAACGAGAATCACAAAGTTGCAACAGGTGATGGGGATGAGAGATGTACAGGTAATGTTCTCACTGAAAACGCATCTGTATTGTTGTAGACATGAATGTTTCCTTTCTTCATTTTGCATTATCGTGTACGAAGGTGAAATTAAAGCAATAGCTGGTTTATTTGAACGTGATTACAGCGGTGTTTATCAAGCAGTTGGCCTGTTCCTCGTGTTACGTAGAGAGCATGGAGCTACTCCAGCTGCATCAAGCTAGCCTGACAGACAGAAAGGTATCGGACGTCAAGCGAGTTTGCCTTCAAAATAAAAGCATTTTTAACTTTTGGGGGAAAAATATATTAGGATTTACATAACAACCCCTTTAAAAAATAAACAAAATTCATTGTCACTTAACTTTAGCAGCACCCCTCTCAATATCCTCTTTATTATTTTGATATTTTGTATTAAAAACGTAAAAACGTTTTTATTTTGAAAGCTATGACCGGAAAACGTATCTTTGTTCTGGTTAGCTTGACACTGGTAGCAACTCCTGTGGTTATTTTTAGCGCGCCCAACTGTTTGAAAGTTCATCATCACGTTTCCCCGGCAAGCTTGTTGAATTGCATATCAGTAACATTTACAGTGCCAACAGTGCCATAGATTATACGTCTTTCAGCGTTGTTATAAGCATTTGGTATTTTGGTTCTAATCCATGACAAGACCTCATTTTAAGTTTGACATTCAAAGTTCACAGCCATTATGCTAGTGTCATGTCCATTATGCTAACTGGCTAATATAGCAAGTAAGCATCATGTAACTGCACTGACACATCATGTGAGCTTAATCTATCTATCTATCTGTCTAGATGGACACAGGTTTGGAGGTAGAGGAGAGGATCCTGGCCCTGGAAGAGGCTCAGAAACAGGCTCAGCAGGCGGCTGAAGTTGCCCTGGCAACATCAGAGAAGTTGAAGAACACTGACCTCCACTCGGCCCTCCATGCTGAGATGGACACCCAATTGGCAGAAAGGCAGCAGGTTGCCATATCTGTGGCGACTCTCCAGGCCATGTTCAAGAACCAGAGTGAGGAGTTTGAGGCGGTGAAGGAAGGCGTAGCGGCCATTTTGAGCTCCAGCTCAGCATTGGCTGCAAGTGTGGCTGGGCTGACCGGTGCTGCGGCCAGTACAAACTCCAGAGTTGATGAGCAGGTCACGTCAATGGAGGCCCTAAATGTACAGCTAGAGGAACAAGACTCTGAGCTGAACGAGCTGAAAGTGTCCCTGGATCTTCATAAAGTGGTGCTTTATACAAACAGCCAGGAGGTTGTTGCAATAAAGTGAGCTCAATTTAGTCTCACGGCTTTCATATTCATTACTCCTGAGAGTTGTGCAATAGTATAATTAGTATCTTGCTGACTTGGCAAAGAGGAAATATTCATGCTGAAGTGTTCGTTGTTGCTGGTGTGTGTGTGTGTGTGTGTGCGCGTGCACATTTCAGGGAGTTTGTCCGGGCTGAGCAGGCCATGAGGGCGCTGGCGTTGGAGGAGAAGCTCAGTTCAGTGCAGAAGACCCTGGATGAGCAGCTGTTCACTTCACAGACCCTCCACTCCAACATCAAGGCTCAGCTGCAGAATGTCCACACCCAGGTATGGCACTGCTACTTTTACCATGACATGATATTATTATTATCATTTTAAATCACGTTAATTATAGTGTTTTGTTATGTTCTGTATTGTGCTTCAAGTATGTGTTGCTGTTGTGACTGTTGGATTTCCTTCAAAGTATCCTTCTATATATCTCAGTTGGTGAGTGGAGGTCAAATTGAAGTGAAGTCCAACGAGGAGGGTCCAGCAGCTGAGGAGTTCATCGATGCCACTGAGGTGCAGGAGGAGCTAGAAGATGTGGAGGAACAGGCTGAGAGGCAAGATGCTGAAGAGGCGGCAGATGAAGAAGAGGTAGAGGAGGAGGCTCTGCAGGAGGAACAGGAGGTGGAGGGGGAAGTTGCAGAAGAGCCACTGGAAGAGGAAATTACAGGACAGAGTGAGGAGCATGAGGCTGCTGGCGAGACAGAAGAAGAGGAGACGACAGAGGACACTGTAGAGGGGCAAGTTTTGGAGGAGTCTTTGGAAGAGGAAGAGTCAGAAGATGTAGAGGAGGAGCCAGTTGAATTAGAGAGTGAGGTCTTAGAGGAGGAAGATGAGGAGGACGCGTAGTTGCACTTGTTATCCTCAGGTCGAACAGATAAATCATTGAATTCCCATCATTGTGTCCCTAGAAATTAAATTTCATGGGTTTGTGATGTCAAGATCTTATTTAGATGGATGGGAAACATTTTTACATGGAGTGCATGGAGTACTAGATGGGTGGGGTTGACTGCAATTCAAGATTCAATTCAATTCAAATAAGGTGAGTTGCCCATCACTGAAAAATATACTAAATTGACTTTCAACCAGTGACTTTTCTGCCACTTATTGCATTGTTTTATAAGTATGAATTATATTTAGACAAAAAAAGTAAAGAAAGGGCTGCTGGGGTACAGACTTGAAGACTTGAAGATGGTTCATCATATTACTACATATGTTTTCTGTAGCAAAAAAATAACTGAATTTAGAGTTTTTATATTTTCATTGACTACAGTGGATGATAGGAAAACTGAACTGTCTGAGCTGCTGTCAATTTAACAGATTTACTCTTCTGTTGTAGGATTGTCATGTGACATTTAAATCATGCACAAAAGATGACACTGTATATGATATATTATTTTAATGAATCAAATTACTATTACTATTATCAGATTTCTTAGTTTGCAGTTTTATTTTTTATTGCAGCCATTTACAAACCACCACATTCAAACAACATGCATGCGTAAACTACAGTATGAAATGGCCTCACTTGTTTTTGCCATCTGAAAGAGAAAACAAAATTGTGTGTCTGGCCTTATAGCTTGTAACTTAACCCCAGATCATGAGTATCAGCTCTCACTGTGAGGTTATTTATGGTGCCGGCTTAGCCTATAGCTGTTACAACAGCACAGCAACTGTACATGCTGGACATGTGGGTGCAGCTGGTGCCACTGGTACATGCTGTACTGTTCTCCTCCTTGTCATGAGGCTCTTTTGTGAGAGGTTAAAGTATGTTTTTTGCCACCAGGTGGTGCCAATAACTCGGCATCACAGCTTCTACCCTGAAAATAAAGCTGGAGTGACATTATGGCCTACATTATTATATTGAATTATGTTGATAACTTGGCTTCTGAGACTATGCAATTACTACTACAAATGGTGCACATTTTTTGAACTCTCTAATAGTAGATTATTACCCAGTATTAAATCATATTAGTTGCTAAGACTTTTTTATGTATTTTCTGCTCTCTGTCTAATTATTTGAGCGTTGTAGGAGAATGGTTAACATTTTCAGGGAAGCCGAAGACAATTGAACCTGTACCTCCGCTGTTGCCTTGTTCACTCATCCTTCCATACCTGCAGGGGCTCTGGTAAGAATATTAGGCCCCCTGACAGGAAGTAACAGTCTACATCCCACTCTTACGCGTCTTGGTGTAGTTATTGTATCAAGTTAGATGTCTGTACTAATTTAGATTTATCAGAGTGGATGGCCCAGTCCATTAGTGCCTCATTTCTCTGAAGGGCCCTCATCCAGCTTGGAAATCATTCATCTTGTGTGTAAAAAATGTAAACACAAGGCGGTGATGCTGTGGGCTGTCCTCATAATTCAGACCAGTCAAATTTTGCTGGTACTCACTTGTGTACTGTCATAGGAACAACAAGGAAGTTGCTGCAGTTAGCTAGCTGGCTAGCAAAACAAAACTTTTGCCAAGGTGCCAAAGTGGACGATATTAGAGACTCGATCTGGTGTAATGAGCATACTCAGAATACAGTTCATACAGAATTAAGTCTTGATTCACATTTTCCATCCATTTGTATCATGCTCGTTTAATTCAGCCAAGGAGTTTGCGCATTAACTTGAATTTACACAGCTGATTAGCTTGTGTTGTAGCTAAGCTAACGATGGACACTTGTTCTACCCAGGCAGAAAAACAAATCAGCTGTTTCCAGGGGCTTGTGACAGAATCCTATTTGGAACTCCGAGCCAATCACTGCTAGGCAAGGTCTCATTATCCAACATTTTGTGACGAGAATTTCTCCTGACGAGTGGCTACACAAGATTTGGGAACCATTGAGATTACCCCTCCTTCTATCAGCTCCCCCGAATATCAGATATGAGCAGGTAGAAATACATAACTGTAAAGTAGTGAGAGAGCTGTACCCAGCTGTCTCAGTCAGTGACAGTGAATAGTGGTGACAGCATGTGGGAATGCTTGGCAGTTATTTAGTGGACAGTAAACATTGTTTTCCTCTGGGGGTAAATTAATCTATCAGTTGCATAACCATGGTTACAGTATGGATGCCAACCTCCATAACAGTGTTCGAGAATAGTTTAGGAGATGTGCCTGCTGTCCACTCCCCATCGTTTAAATACATTCTCCAGAGGTAGTCTAGTTTTTTATGCTTGGCAGCAGTGTTGACAAGCATCTACAGACCACCATTTTTTTCAAGTATATCTTTCATTGTCAGGTAAGTGAATGTAGGATTTTCATTTTCAGCGGATGTGTGAAATACCTTCAGGGGCACTTCTGCTGCCTCTATAGGAGCTTTGGGCAGTATGTATTAGAACAGCCAGCAAAAGAAAATTAAAATTAAATTTAGACCTTTTTTATGCATTTACACCCCTTTTTCACTCCGTTCGGCTATATATATATATATATATATATATATAACACTTGGAATATGCTGCACAAGCTGTTTAGGGAAATTTGATGGTCTTTTATGCCTTTATTGTAACTCAGCACAAACAATTATTTGGGAGAAAGCTGAGACAGAACTGCAGGAGCCAACTCGTGTGTTTGGTGGTCGTACAAACTTCAGTGGTGTCGACTATCATGGGGGTCTGGCGAAGACAGAATATTCATTTCGAGGTGAATTATTAATTTAATTAGTTTGCACGCAATATGAAATCATGCTTAATCGACTACCACCACATAAAATAATCAATACATCATACAACTCCTCACCTAGACAATACAAAATAATACATTACATTGTTATAAAAGCCTTAACGAAAAACAAATGCATGCAAAACTACATACAATTATATGTAAAATAGCCTACTGATAACATTGCACAGAATTCTAAATAAACTATTTGTGTTAAATGCAAGATATCTGTCAAACAAATATTTTTTATAATGACAAAGATTTGCCTTCCTTAAAGAGTCTCTATTCCTTCCTATTAAAGCAAATTTCCCTCAGATTTTACACACTCCTCCACGCTCCATCAACCCAGGCTGTCTGTTCCTCCAAATTAAGTGGCAGCTTCACTTCCTTTCATTTTGTTCCTTTGTTGAAAAACACAATAAACTTTATTATCATTATCATTATTATTAGAAGAGATGTAAAAACTGAAGACAGAGAGAAAAGGTATATTAGGCAAAGCAAGAAAGAATGGGACTGATGGAGTTGGGCTTTAATGTTTCCATTTTTGTTGAATGACCATAGTCCCTATAGAGTCCTGTGAACAATACTGCTGTCAAATCCTTGTGTCCACATGCACTCTACAGCCCGCCTCCTCCCTGGTCCCACCACTTCCTCCACAACTCTCACACTTGTGCTGTTCTTTCACTCTCATCAGATATGCAATATCTCACCATCTCATGAAGATCACACTTCAGTTGCTCACTCTCAACTACGGATACAGTCACACCAGAATCCTTTTCGGTGGATGGTAAATATTTCCCTCAGCATCTTCACAGCTTTCTGTATAAGAGGATTGTCAGTAAAGTTGACACATTTTGGAGGTACTTTGGATCACAACTCCATGCAGTGGCCAGCATCTTGCAGCGATGTCATCTCTACTTTCTCACAACAAGGATCAGCCACGCACTAGAAAGTCCCTCTCTGACTCTTCTCCAACTTCACCCACTGCCACCACCAAGAGCCTGAGGGTAAGAGCTGATTATCTTTAATCTTTTCAGTGTATGTTTAGTTAGAGGAAATACCATGGCTGACATAAGCAAACATTTACTTTGAAGTTCAGTCATTGTCAAACAAACTTCTCTGTAATGGACCACATTGCTGTGTGTGTTTGTGTGCTCTGACATAGGGGCTTAGGACATGCCACACATAATAATTCAAATCTGCAATTATGGCATACATGTGCAGTAGAATGACAAAGGCCCAATTAAGTCTAGACACTAATGACTCCCTACTGCATCATTTGAAATGAACTTGGCTTCCTTTGGTAAGCATACTGTGTATCTCTAGCTGATTTGTGCAGCTCAGTGTGTAGAGCGTGGCACTAATACTGCCTGGGTTAGGGGGTGGTGTGAACCCTACTAAAATCTTCTCTAATGCTCTCTTATGCTCTTCACAATGTCTACAGCATTAATAATCATTATAATGAATAGAAAGAAAGATTACTGGTGTAATCAGTGGCTCTTCAAGTGGTCCTGATGCTACAATACTAGTTTCCCTTCAATTATTTTGGTACTTTATAGTCATGGACAGAACATTAGAGATAGCGTTGTTTCCCTTTCACCATTTTATCAGTGTGATTTTTCCATCAATCTATTTACATGCTGATTTGAGGCAAAACAAAATCTTTACACTTGTCAAAATGTTGACAGATTAGATTATCATAAAGCTTTGAGATGCACAAGCTTATCTTCTAAAGGCTCCCGTTATCACCCATGTTTAATGCTGAAGCACAAATGCATGTTGCTGTGCATGAGCCAGGGAAAACAAAACAGGAAAATGAAGAAAAAGTTGTAATGAGCAGTTAGTCTTATCTGTTTACTTAAGACCAGAATCTATTTGAGAGAGAAATGGGGGGAGAGAGAGAGAGGAAGAGAGAGAGAGAGAGAGAGAGAGAGAGAGAGAGAGAGCAGAGGGGTGGAAAGACAGGATGACAGAGAACAGAGAGGAAGAGAAGGAGGGATATAGCGCTTAGGACTGGTTTGTGGGAACTCGGACACAGTATTTATGGATGTTTACCCCTCTGCTAGTCCTAAGGGAAGCTCACATTTTCCACTTGGGAAGAGCTTGGTCAGAAGGCAAGAAGTTCCTCTTGGGATCTAGCAAGGCTGCAGGACAGCTTAGTGATAGAGACACACAGACAGGGTACAAAGTCACAACAGCATACTTTTCCATCAAGCTCTGTTTATGTGTCATGTCCCTTAATCCAAACCAGAGCCCACAAACATTATTAATGACCGTTTACCAAGCGGATCCAAGTGTAAGAGAGAGTCTTGAAGGAGTTGGCATAGAGTCTGGTGAAGATCCCAAGGTCTTGTAAATGTCTCAGGAGAGACATTTCACTGTGTTTACACATAGCGTCTGTAACAGGCCCCGTCTCTTTGCAGAATTCCACTTTGCCATTGCCATCATTTAGTATGATGTATAACTGTTAGTTTTAAGCACTGGCCACCAGTCTGCTAGAGCCTTACTTGTTTTACTTTCTGTGATTGTCTCTGGGAAAAGTTCCAGTCTAAAAGAATAAAGTAAAATGGCTGCATATGCTGTCTGAAAAGCTGTGGGAAAAGCCATAGGAAAAGCAATCAAGATCAAGCAGCACTAACCTCTTAATTCTCTGATACATACCTACTACAGGCAAGAGAGTTTAATAATCTAAAAAGTCTAATATTAGCACTGCTTATGATTAACTTCATGAAACTAAAAGAGCAAATAAATGGACTCAGAAAATCATTCTAAGTCTGCAGTAAATCCTCTTTAAACTTGACAGTCTCATCTTCATCTTTGGACTTGATTCATTTTGAATAACACAATGCCATGCCGTGATGTAACAAGCTAAATATTTGTCAGTTTGGGGGCTGGGAGCTAATTGCCTGACAAAGCGGTTGTCTGCCATGCTTCCCTAGCCACATGGAAAGTCAGCTGGATTTAAAAGAAGAATCAGTAGCTTGTGACAGAGGAAGTTAAGGATGGAGGGAATTGGCCCAGATAGCAGGGTCAGAGAGGATGTGTAGCAAGAGCGAGATTTCTGTCTACTGTGAACAAATCTGCATATTCTCTCAGGATTCATATTACCCTTACTGATAATACAATAATTTAAGCTTTGTCCTTCACGGTCAGTCAAGCATTGGTGTATAATGTTAAGATTTTATCATGCTTGTTTTTGTGGGAGGGAGAGCTATTGTTATTGTTTGGTTATTGTTGAAGCTATAACTGATTCACCAGTAATAATCTCCCACTCTGCTCTCCCCCTTGAAAACCTCTCAGCACGCTCATAACCCTTCCAACTTCAGCAGGCAATAACCATCAAATTCTTCGGCCGCTGCCAGAGTTATTACCTTTTTTGGATGTGTTTAGTTATCTGCGCTTGTCGGTTTATTCAAGGGACCGTTTCCTCTGTCCTTCTTTAACTTGTTTTGGCACTCAGTTCGCTGCAGTGTTGCTTCACAGAATCACTGAGCCCTGGTTGCCTGTAGAGACGCATGAGAGATTTCTGTCATGGAATAGTTAGTTTCATGTTGACAATTAATCTTCTCTCCGACACTGTATCCACTATGCATCTTAACTGCATGTTTATAATGGTAGGATTCCACATTATGCGGGGAAAATGAACAGCATGGTATAAAATACAACCTCAATCTCGCATTTGAGACACAAGCGCTCTTAATAAATCTCGCATCATAACCAAACAGCATGTCAAACAATGGATGGAGACGAGCAGTGCGATTTTGCTTGAATCTGCAGGAATGCTTGACTATGTCATCATCCACGCTGCAGTAAACATCCACTGAAATAGGACTGGGTCATGATGGTCTTGTATGACTTATTCATGCTATGTCAGGTTTAAGTTTAGGGGAAGTTCATTACAAATCACAGGCATTGATGTGTGCAGCCCAAACCTCAGGGAAGAAGAAGATCTGGAACTAGTTAAGATAATCAGAAATGGCTTTCCTGTTTGTACAAAATACTGATCTAATACCTTAAAAAGGCTTTGATCCCATCTATCAATATTTTACTTTTCAGTTAGGTCACACGACCAGTCCTGTGATCAGGCTTTCATGTTATATATGTAATTCCATAGCATGTTGTCACTGTAATAGTTGCCTTGTTATGACATGGATGTAATGCCACCATCATGTAAACCTAAAACGTCTGTCCTCTATTTCAGCATGAGAGAGTGTCTAGGTAAGTTTCCTCAAATTATTCTCACTTGATCAAAGACATTTTACATCAAGACATATTATTATCTAATGAAGCAATAATAGAATAAAAAAAAAAAAAACAGTGTGCTGAACAGCTGGATCATCCCTCTCTCATCCCTTCAGATTGAACTCCTCTGGATCCTCTGATGTTTCCAAAGACAGAACACCAAACCACACCGAGTCCTACATCTCTCGGAGGGAGAACAGGCTATCGGCACGGAAAAAGGCAGAGGAAGAGACGGGATGCAGTGACTATAAAAAGGTAGATGATGCAGGTTGAATATTGATATTTTTTCAGTGGCTGTTGCTGTTGCCGCACTCTTGCTTGATTCATTACATGTTCTTTTAGTGTCAGCTGTGTGCTGCTGAGTATAAATAGAAATCCCAAACAGTTTCCAAGACTGATTTCATATATATTTTGTAGATGTACAAAGAGGCACTGACCACCAATCAAAGGCTCAAGTCCAGGCTGGATGTGAGTAAACAGGAACTGGTCATGGTTCAGACGCAGCTGGAGAGAGCACAGGTACAGTACCTCACCTATCTACAGCATGCATAATCCCCAATTAATGTGTCCAATCCTGATTCATTCATGGGTGTAAAACAATAGAAGAGCTATAGGAAAAGTTTGCTGAAGAGCTTTAGACAACTCAAAAAGCAAATTAAATTTTCTCATCGTAATTTGAATCATTCTGATTTTTCTTGACAACATGCACTGAAATGACTTCCACATTATTCTTATGATGGTATCCGGAAAGATAGTAATGTAAAAGAAATGTGACATGAAAGATTGCAGTAATACAAGGAAGCTGTAGTGTAATTTCCACAGGTGTCAGGTCTGTGTAATATCACAAGGAAGGAAGTAATATCAGAGAGCCCCTCCAGTGTTCCTGTGCATGAGTTTGGTTGCATCAGACACATGTGCTCACTGTTATGAAAAGTCAGCACCCATTATCATACAGTTTCACGACAGCATGCTATAATTGTTCTCATAATCACCTTTCATTGCAGCGTAAAGGAAGAATTGCTGATTGTAGCTCCAACATGCTTGAGACTGAAAAAAAGGTAAGAACTCCTGTCTTTTGTATGGATTTTATATGTATTGGAAGGAAATGAGTATTGTTGCATATGAATCTTATTCTTAATCATAAAAATAATAATCTAGATAGAATTTTTCCAAGCACAGTTACAAAGTGATTTACAACGAATACACAAAAGGGACTGCAGATCAAAGAGACTGCAGATGAAAATTAGCTTAAGCTAAATCTGGTACAGTACGTCAAATGGCAACATTTATCTTTAATATTGTACATGGTCCCTTAGAAATAAAATAAATAAATAAATAAAATCAACAGCAAGAGAAATAAAAGCGAGGTGGGAAATATAAAAGCAAGTCATAAACGAGAGGTCTGAAACAGTAATTAAAGGTCATTACATAAAAGGGTTAGGGGTCTATTAAAATGATTTTCAAGATGTAATTTTAAAGATCAAGCAGATTTAGCTCCCCATATGTATGTAGCCTATTTATGGACAACTAGTACATGTTTTTATTAATTTGAATCATCTTTCATCCTTAAATCTGTGTAGGAAAGACGGGGTCTAGAAAAGAGGATATCAGATATGGAAGAGGAATTGAAGGTAATTCAAATGTATTATAGATTCACTCTAAATTTTGGTGGTTAAATGTTTTGCTAACCAATAAACACATGTATTCTTAGGGGTATCCCACCATTGCATTTACTTTTAATGGAGCTTTGCGGCATTCAGTTATCACTCCGCTTTGAAGACATTTATAGTGAACAAACCATGTTGCAGGAATGATGAGCAAACAAATCCAAAGTACACTGATGTCTAAAGTTTACACATACTGGACTTGGTGGTGAAAAGTGTCTGTGGGACTTGGTGCCATGGTGTTGGTCTTAAGTGGGCTCTTCTGTCCATGGTGATTTTAGCTGACATCATTTGTCACCATTATGCTCCATTGGCTGTGGAATGTGTGAGCACTTTGACACTGGAGTGAGTAAGCCATCGGTATTCATCTACAGTCTTACATTCACAAATGTCTGCTGTGTTACGCCCAAGAGGATCCGAACAACAACCTCTTGTTATCTGTGAATGAGAGGTCCCAACAAACATGCAGGCTGGTCCGAAAATAGACATCCACTACAGGGAAGCACTGTTACATGCATTTAGATGGGCAAGTCTGGTTAATTGTGTGTGTGTGTGTGTGTGTGTGTGTGTGTATGTTTCAATCCATGCAAGTGTACATGTGTGTGTGTGTGTGTTGTGTGTACTGTATGTCTCATTGTTTGTATTTGTTTCATTATCATCATTTGTTCACCAAATCAGGTTCAGATGATTTAGGTTTATGTTTTTTTCTGTAGCAACTTTCTTCTGGGGAACAGTCAACTCTTGATTCTTCTCATTAAAGAAGTGGTTTTCAACCTATGGGTCAGGATCCCCAAGGGGGCTGTAAGATGATTTTGGAGGGCATCGCAAAATCCTTTAAAGAATATGAAAAAGAATAGTTTTTAATGTGTAAAAATGATCATGGTAATGATTTCGGTGAGAATTACACAGTTTTTTTCTTGTGGCGTAATGTATATTTTCAACTTTTAGACTTCCCCCAGTAAGGAATCAATTGAAAAGGGAAAATAAACATACACTGCCTGAGAAAGGAACATTAAAGCTGGACTAACCAATGTTGCATGTTGGCAGCTCCACATGGCAGTGACAGGTGACTGCTTGAAAAAATGTAACTTCAATACCCAGAAATCCTGACGTCAGTAAACTGCACACATCACTCTCATGTTTACCAACCTGACCGGTCTGTGATGCTTTTTATGAAAAGACACCAAAGGGGAGAGGGTGGCAAAAGAGCTAACGTTGGTGAGTCCAGCTTTCTTTGGAAGCAGCGCTCGCTCACTGCTGTTTGTAGACAGTTTGTATTTCACTTTCGGTTCGTCACTTCCTGCGGGCAGAGAAGTGTAGATACCAAACGCAAGAATTTCATTTGGGCAAATAGAGGGAATCTACAGGGTCTAAATTAGTGGGGATGGGACGCTCTCTATTGCATCCCCACTTTGTGATTTAGGCTGATAAGACGGGTGTATTTTTACAGAGAAAAATCTTGCCTAGTGTAGCTTTAAAATGACCATTTGGTGTCTCAGTTCACCATTCTGTTATATACGCCCATATCAGTGTGTTGCAAGTAGGCCTGCCTTTGTTTTGAAGGGTGATAAGACAAAAGGGTTGAGAACCACTGCAGCACACCAAGGCAAGGCTTGCTTTCCATTCCATACTCATCTCTGAAGTGTTCCTCCAAGGAAAATGAGCCCCCCAGGCTATAACCAACATGCTGCGTTTCCTCTATCACCCCTTCTGTTTATAAGTTGTCTGGTGCTTTCCCTGCAGGTTAAGACAGAGCTAAAGATGGAGAACCAGAGACTGAAGGATGAGAATGGAGCTTTAATCCGGGTCATCAGTAAACTGTCCAAGTGAGACGGGAAGCACGAAGAATGAGAAGAAAAGGGAAGGATGCCAGAAGCCATATTTAGCCCTCTTTATCGTAAATCCACTCTGAGAGAGAACGTACACAGTTATTCCTGTAATTGTGGACAGATCAAATCTTGTGAATAATAATAATTCTTTCACAAAGCTAGAAACAGTCGAGCTAGTGCTGCTGCTGTTGTTATTGTTGATGATGATGATGATGATGATGATGATGACTTCAAGAGACAATCCCACCGCTGTCCCATTGTTAGTGAATGAGTGATTGACACATGCTTAGTTATATCAGGATAAAGGGATAAAGCATTTTCTGGTGTACACAGATGGGAAGAAATTAAAGACTTGACAAAATCTATTATTATTAAAAATGTATCTAAATATTTTCTAAAATAATGGTGACAGAAAAAGCATTTAATTAAAATTCAGGTATAAAATAAAGGAAATATTTCTTTAAAAGGTTAATAGCTAATATGATCAGTCTATGTATTTATTTGTTTTTTATCAGTGACAAGTACACAATTTCCAATCCAGATCTGGATTAAAGTCTTATTGAGAATAAGCCGTTTATGAAACTTTATAAGCAGAGCAAGAATATCCCATCCCATATCCCATATCACATGAATGAAGAAAGTACTGCAGGTATTGCCATGGAAACTCAATTTATGCAGACCCTGAAACCCAGCTGTAAACTAGCAGGGACAGGGGATGATGGATAGTCTCAGTATCCTGGCTGTATTCAAGGTTTGTTTTTCATGAATGCTGTAAGAGCTGATCCATATTATTGTAAACAGGATATGATCAAAATCAAAAATACATAGTGGGAAAAATACCCCTTATTTTGCTTCATAACTGTTAGCAATACAGCAAAGCAAGGCTTATTTGGATGTAAAAGGTCTAGATTTAACCAGTCATCAATTCATTGTCATTGGAGCAGCTTCAGATTTAGTCTCTTAATGGCATCATAAATTAGAGCCTTGATCCTCTGGTTTCTAGCTTTGGGAAAGTTATTTCTATTAGCAAATACTAGTCAAACTTTTCTAAGGCCATGGGAATAACATGTGAATTCTGTTTTAGAGGGGAATTTCGCTTTAATGTCATGGTAGACAATACTGAACAAAGATCTTTTATGTGTCTTATGTATGTTTTTGAAGCACTACACTGGCTCTGATGTCTCTTCTGGCTCCCATCCAGAAGCTTCAATAAGTTACTTTTATAACTTTACTTTTATACATTAATGAAAGGGATCCTGCCAGACACATTTACTGACTGATAGTGAGAAACCAATTTTAATTCCCTTTTAGCAGGGAATATATAATTATATTGAATATTGTGTTTTATAAATGGATTGAAAAAAACACACCCAGAGTCTTAATGCCTTATATTCAACTGCGTGTTGGCACATTTTTTTTTTTTAGAGATGTTCAAAGTGGTTTGCATGACATCACCACAACTCATAGTAATACAAATGTCTGGAAACCTCAGTGTGGCATGCTGATTTATCACTCTGCGGATGTGTTGCTTTTTGAGTTGATTTGTCGCCCATGTTTTGTTGTCACATTATTTATTATGCATCAAAGCTTCACAGCTTTACCCTGGTGATGGAAACAGTGCCACCAATTGACCATAAGTGGTAAAGCATCCTCTCTTTTCCCCAAGATAATCATATTTACAAATCACACAAGTCAAAGCTACTTAAAAGGCCTTTATTTCCTATGATTACTTTTTGATAACATACAGATATGTCTTGATGACATTCCATATTCTGGTTCCCTTGAGGACTTCAGTTCTACATAGAGTGATATATGAGTACAACTTTTTGAGTATTTTTTTTTTTTTGCTGGAAAACATGGTCTTTGTAAGGAAATAAATCATGCAATTCACAAAAAGGCACAACTATTGACACACACCTCTACAACAAGACAAAAACAAGAGTCAAGAAACAAGTTCAAGCATTTCCCTTGTCCATGTTGCTAGGTAAGTGAAAGAGGGAGTGACTGAGGAGTGGAGGGTGGGGTTCAGTTCTTTGGATGTTCTGTATGATGGCTATGTTCACATCAGAGGATTTATGACTAAAGAGGAACTGTTATTGAAGCAGCAACGTCGGCAGTATTGCATTGCGAATGTTGTTCTGCGCTGTTTGGGTCTGCTCTGTGCTCAAGACAGCTTCTGAGACCCAGGAAGACAGGGATTTTGTTGCCTGCATTGCAGTAATGTGACAAACCCATTCAATGTCTCTATCTCACAAAGGAAACACCAATAAATAAACACAGGTTCTATTGGTCCTATTGCAAAATACACTTAGTAACATGTAAAGCAGACAGAATCTGGTGGCAGCTCATATTGTTAAGTAAAAGAGGCTTAATATATAAAATGACCTCGAATAAGCCCAGGTGAAGATGGTGTGACACACATTGTAGAAAAGGATATCATGGTCATTCACAATAAGATTCAAACTTAAATTTGAGACCACACCTTCAGGACGGAGACGATGGACCTTGACTAGATGCTCTAAACGCAAAGGCTTGTTGTATATTTTCCACTGAGTCTCTAAAATAGAGAGATATTCTATGGATTAGAATTGTTAATCTTCATGTATGTAGTAAATGAGGCTTTACCTAGTGATATATGACAAACAAGCAAAAGATTAAAAAAAATTTAAAAAAAATGGTTGGGAAGAAAATCCCCAAATCCATGATGTCAGAGTAGATATTGATATCTCAGACCATGCTCAAGTGACAACACCAACTCATCCCATTGCAATCCATTAGTTAAATTGTATATTCATTCATGAAGTGACATTTATATGAATTGGATATCGATTGCTCTAATTAGACTGGAGTTACTCAAGAGGACTGTATCACTGATTAATTATGCTTTTTCATATAACTAATCCATAGTAATGAATTAACATTTGCTGCTATGAACAGCAGACTTGGTTATAGAAATCTGAGAAAAAAACAAAAACAACACAACAAAAAAACGTTTGGCTTAATTTACATGATTAGTTTTAATGTTTGTTTTTTTCTTTAGGCTTAATGACTTGACTCTTACTTCTTATGTTGACCAGTATGATCAAAAATATAAGAGCAGGGTTATTTGAATAGCAATAAGATAAGTAGGTACAATTTAATAAAGTACTAAGGAGAAGGGCTACAAGTCCATTCTTTGAGTTATCCACTGTATCTACATTTGATTAACTAAGACTTGACACCCATTTGGCAGGAGTAAATGAAGGAAACACTTACGGTACATTGAGATAGAAAACCAAGGAGCCAGTAAATATTCTCCTTTTTGAAATATATATACTGGTCAGTGACCAACACACGTAACGAGTGCAAGCAGAAATGAACAGTAATTTGCATGACTTGTAGCCCAAGCATACTGTAACACTGGATTGACCACAGAAGACACATACAAAGGATGACAAAAAAGATCAAACATGCAGTATTATGGTAACGTAAGTGGACTTTCACATAAGGTACAAAGCAACCCTGCTTTAACTCCAGGCATTAAAAGAGCCTGTGAAATTAACATGGATTATTCAGACATACATTCAGTCAAATACCCATTCAGCAAAAATACATACACTTTGCAGTCAGTGCATACTTTTTTCCTCCATTTTATTATCAAAATGACATAGAACACAAACACACATACACAATATAATTATGGTTCCTCTTTAAAACATGCTGCTATTTACATCATTTTGTAGATACATGCTGTATTAACAAATTTGCGCAATGCATAATGTTAACAATAGGAAGAGAGAGAGAGAGAGGGAGAGAGGGAGAGAGAGGCAAAAGTACTGCGAATGGACTAATCAGTATGCTACTGTTCACCTCCCTTCAGTGGAATCACTTTCACCTCTAGTGACAGCAGACCATGGCCTCTGCACATCAAACTAATGCAATATGTCTGTAATGAAGTCGTAACACCACCATGTTGCAGTACTTTGGCTTCAGGTATACACAGCTTGTGGCTAATGAGTGAATAGTGGGCAATCCAAACAACATGAAATACTGTGAAGCATGATACATGCTTGATTTTGCGACTCCATTTGTTTCAAGCAAATGGTTCTGGTTATGTATACTGTACAGTATGTTTGATGGTCAACAAGAATTCATAGTACCTGCCATGTTCAGATTATTCAAACCTGCATGTTGACTTGAATTCATCCTCCTTCAGAAAGTGCAGCTACATCTTACACTTCAAATCCTATGCAATTCTCTTTAAAACAAAAAAAAATCTTGTTTTTGACGGAAATCCCCATGATATTGTTTCACCATATTAGTTACTTAACGTATTGAAATGTACAATGCCGGGTAAAGTGCACCATTGGTCACACAATGAAATATGATCTATTTAATGGATATCAAAACAAAAATGCATTAGATGGCACTATTTTCAAGGCGCAAATAGCAAAATTCAACAGAAGCATAGTCAGAATTGTTTTGAACAACATTGGTAAGCCTTCCACCAACCTTACTTTGTTCATGGATAAGTAAGGTTTTACATCCAAGTGGTCAAACAAAGCTCAAGACAGATTTCAGATGGCACATTCACAGTGTCCCAGACTACGTTTGAATGAGATTAACCTGGTAAAAAGTTCCCCCTCTAAAAGCTCTGAACTCTGAGCCCACTGTATTTCACAAAGTGTCAAATCAGGAAAGGCACCCTTGTATTCCTGTCTTACACTGGGTCTATCTGAAAACACAGAAACGTGTGGTGAACCTAAATGCATAGACATGTCCTCATAGCATCATGGAATAATGTTGAATGAACAAATAATGACAACAGTAAACAAGCAAAACCATACAAAAAATCAGACAACTATGTCATCCCTGCCATATACTATGTATCTCCTTCTCAAATGTGAGCTGATAAAATGAAGATAATCACTTATGCAGATTTCTTTTAAAAACACATTGCAAAATGGATTGCTTCATTCTGTTGACCTCATTCATTCTCAATTAAATCTTTTGCATTAATAGACTTAAACAGACCTAAACAGACTCTATGCAAGAAATAGCCCAATACTACAGTACTTTCTACTGCAGGTTATAGCACACTTATTAGCAAGATACAATATTGGGCATGATTTATGCAGAGCGGTGGGGAGGTAAGTAAAGCATGCATAATGCTCTATAAACTAAACAAAGCTTTATTTCCAGCATCGTCTCCACCTAGCCTTTACTTCAGTGTCAGCACCTAAGAATCTGTTTCTAAAAGTATCTTAACGAAACAAAGACTCAAAGTTTATCATATCATTCATGAACCAATCACCCAATTACTTCGTCCCACTCTTTTCAGCGTACACTAATGTGTGAAATGTGGCGGTGCGTAAAAAGTGTTATTTATGTTTTTTGACTTAACCATGAATAAGCTGATATTCTAAGATGTCTCTTTTTTGCTGATCAAGTTTGAAGTAGTCACGACTGGTAGTCATGTGTAAGTCGTGTGTTTCATGCAGTGTGGGGGTGGGGGTTGGATTTCTGAGTTAGTACATTAGTTGGTCGGTGAAGTAAGTTACTTCTTTGCGGCCAGGGACGCCAGCTGACCGTCAATATCCTCCTCCTGCTGCAGTGCGTGCCACTGGGCGATGGGGCGGCGTGGGTTAGCCAGCATGTCAGACCAGTGCTTCAGGCCTAAGCCAGTCGCCTTGCTGCCCACAAAGATCTTTCCGATGGCGTCGTTCTTACCAATCTTGTCATAATCAAACACTGTGACCGCCACCAAGATTTTCTGAGTAGAGCACAAGAGAGAATTTGTAATGTGAATGAGCAGAAAGGACGTTTTGTCAAGGAGAAAATACAGCGGCTCAGAAACAATGCACTTCACATCACTCACAGGTATGCATCCAATATTTGTAAGCAGAGGTGGAAAGTAGCAAAGTACATTTACTCAAGTATTGTACGTAAGTACAATTTTGAGGTACTGGCACTTTACTTGAGTATTTCCATTTTGTGAGACTTTATACTTTTACTCCACTACATTTCAGGCAAATATTGTACTTTTTACTCCACTACATTTATCTGACGGCTGTAGTTACAGTTACTTTGCAGAATAAGGTTTTACATGCAAAACATACAATAAGCTCATAAAATATGATGCATTGTTTAAACTACCCAACAGTATATGGAGCAGTTAGACCTACAACATTAAAATACTTCTTACAGGTTAACGCATCAATAATTTCAGTCATCAATAATCAACAATAACACTTTGAAAGGGACCATTCTTCAGAATGAGTAGCCTACTTTTACTTTTGATACTTAAGTACATTTTACTGCTAATACTCTATACTTTTACTTAAGTAAACTTTTGAATGCAGAACTTTTACTTTTAATTAAGTATTTTTCAATTATGGTATTGCTACTTTTACTGAAGTAAAGGATCTGAGTACTTTTTCCACCACTGTAAATAATCAACACGCATGTTGCATGTTACAACACAGTCCTAAGGACCAAGTGTGTGTTGTGCTGTACCTGCATCTGTTCCAGGGGGATTTCAAAGCTGAAGGACTCATTGTAGTATGGGTTCAGGGTGTTCTTCTTCACTGTGGTCTTCTTCTTCTTCAGACGCTTACCTCCCTGCAGCAGCTGGATCTTTACATAGGGATCTGCAGAGGACACCAACAGGATCATGAAAAGACATCATGTGTTTTGAGGGGTAATTCTAATTTATCGTCACAGACAAACACAAATTGAAGCCCATATTGTTCAGGAAGGGCCACCAATCCAAATAAAAGTGTAATAATGTGCCTTGAGATTTCAACAAGGCCACAAAATTGTGACTTTGAATTGATTAGGACATTTCTCTACCGGACAGCCCACAGGCGTCCATCTTCTTCAGGTTCTTGGCCTCCAGGATGCAGACAGTGAGTTTCCCGGCGGTGGGGACGTAACGGAGGGAGATGCAGATGTCTCCGAGCTTCTCAGGCTGAGTGCCGAGCAGAGAGAGAGGAGAGACAGAAATGGACAAACAAGTACAAATGCTTATCAGAGAACAGCAATACGGCCAATTCAACAAAACTCAATTAAATTATTGCACTTAGAAAATCAGTTGATTCTGATGATTCTGATCATTACCTAGAGGGTTGTGCACTATATAAAATACGTTTGGCACAAATTCCCATTGTCAGTAAGATCTATATCGATGGCACTTTATTGCTAAATTATCTTGTCAATTTGGAAAAAGCATGACTGGATGAGTTTGTTTCTTTTCGAAAGTTAACAGCACCTCCTCTTTCTCTGCACTCTCCAGATCCTTCCATTCCTCGATGGGCTGTCCCAGGTCGATGGTGTTCATGGGTATCTTCACCTCTCCAATGATGTCATGTTTGGAGAATCGGTCATAGTCATAAACAGACATCACCAGTGTCTTCCCACCCAGTTCCTCGTAAGGGACCTGATCGACAGACACAACGTTATGTTCTTTTTCTTTTACTTATTATCTTTTATTTATTATTTTTTGGTGAATTTTATTTATCCAAGCCTGGAGTTTCTTGTTCATTAGCGATGATCGGAGTATCAAACAGAATTTCACAGCATGAAATTAAACTCAACAAATGGTGAGTCATAATGCTAGATAAGTAATTACAAAAGTGGATTCGATTTACAGCGAAGGATCTCTTTCCTTATAGAATGGTAATTGGAAATAATATATTTAATCCATTCACATGCTGCCAAGAATAAGATAAAAAATATTTTCTTAGTTGAGAGTGAATACACATTATCTGAGACAACGAGAAATAATATGCATTTAAATAACATCAATTTATTATAAGAATGCCATCCATATTTGTACCATATACAAAGTGTTTAAAATGTAGCTTTGTTGGAAACATGCAAGAAGAGATAATGCATTTTGCTCTGGGGGAACTGAAACATTGCTAATTAAAAGATCAGACACGAGGCCTTGTTTATACTCTACCATCCCCTGCAGACTCCCTGTCTAGACATGTGGCATTGATAAAAGTCTTTCAGTTAAAAAAAAAAAAGTAAGTAACTGAAAAGTAACTCAAATAAACCTGGACACTCAACTACTCAATGTGGCAATGAACATCTCTTTGGGACTGTTTGGGAGAGAACAGGCAGAAGCGTTCTTTAAGATAGGGTTTATTTTCTTGGTGCAAATTTGCAGACAGGCAGAGCTTCCAGTCTGAGCTTCCAGTCTGACCCAGAGCCACTTGTGAAGTCTCCACGGGCCTTATTAGCTGGGACAGGAAAGACTAGTTTGTAGGCTACACAGGCCAGTGAGTATACAGCATCCAGAGAAACCTGACAAGCCATAGTCCCATTATGTTTATACACTTAAAGGAACATGCAGGGAGTGGGCTGTGATAATTATTAGTGCAAATAATTGGAGATGCTAAATAATTTTAAACACAAACTTTGAGAAACTTGAGCCTCCATCTGTCTTTCATATATATACAGGATATGCACAGTAGATTGGGAGGCAAGGTGCAGGCTTTTTTTTTTTTTTCCTCTGCTGCAATGCAATGAATCCTGTAACTGTAGACATATTGTACCACTGTACAAACATACAAGGCTAACAGACTTACCTTGAATACAAATGACTCGTTGAAGACAGGGTTCAGTGTTTTCTTGTGGACTTTGGTGTCATACTTCTTCTTCTTGTCAGGTAGGAGAAGGACCTTGACGTAAGGGTCAGAGGTTCCACCTGAATCCATGGAGATAAGGTCTGCAGCTTGAAGGATGCCGACGGTGAGCTATGGTGGGGGAGTGGGCAGGGCGTATGGGGTCAGAAGCAGTGAAGAGAGCATTTCATCATGTGAAAATCCAAAGTTTATACGTTTTATTCGTCTGTGTCAGTATCTCTGCTGCAGACGAACAGCCACAGACTGGTCACATAACATCGTCTGACAACTTAAGCCTCTCGATCAGTCACCGCAAACCTTTTCTACGTGACAAATTTGTACCTGCACACATTTTCACTGGTGAGATATCAAATTCCAGTGGCTTTTCTTAAATGTCACTAGTGCTAACTTCCTAACACCGTTATTTGCTGTACTACAGAGTATTATGCTTGAGTTGATGCTAAATTCATGACAAATAGAATGGACTAGCTTGAAGTGAAACTTTTATTCCAGCCTCGGCTCTTATGTGGATTTAGTATAGAAGACTTCCTCTTGAATGATTCAGCACTCCCTAACCTCATTAATCTACTGCATGTCATATACTACCAATGCCTCCATATGCTGCAGACAGCATTGCGGTAATGATGATAAAGTTACTCAATATTCGAGAGATACATTTTCTTTCCCAAAATCCAGAATGATTGCAAAATCCTTTATTTAAATGATTAAGCCCATCCAGTCTCTTCAGCTTTACTGCAATAAATTGAGAGGTCACAAGAGCCTCTTGTTCTGCTGAAATTTTACAAAGCAGCTGTCTTTGTAAGGATCAGGGCTAAAGTATTGGAAAATTCCAGGTAGGTGGTATCAAAAATACCATATATCAAATTTTTCACCTCTGAAAGTGTTCAATAGGCCTCACAAAAATAATATTTAATTTCTGGAACGTCATTAAAGTCAAAACAGAAATCAAGGTAATGCATTTACAAGTGACAACCACAGACCTTTGTATTCTCAAAGTCATAATCTATAGAATACTGCAGCTTCCCCAGTTTCTCTTCTTCTTTCTCCTCTTCCTCTTTCTCCTCCTCCGTCAGCCCAGTCTCCCCCTCGTCATCGTCGTCGTCCTGGTGTTTCTGCGGTGTCAAGGTAACACAACACACACGGCATTAGAGGTCAGGGGTCAGGCATCAGAGCACAGGATGCCCCACAACAGCATGCCACAGACACCGGACCTCCAGGAGTTTACGTGGGAGCCACATGTTTTGGTTACTGCTTACCTGCACAGCACCTGATGGCATTATAGAAGTTTATAATTCAGTCAGGGGTTGACCGGTTATAAAGTGAAGAATCTCTATTGGTGACACATTAATATATATATACTGTATTTATATAATTTTTATTTTTCACACCTTTATATCTCTTGTCAGTCTTTTGGATCATTGGGCAATTCCTTTGACATGCTTGTGCAGTACAGTGCCAGAGTCAGCCAGAGTCAGTGGAGGCATTGCATGCTAGTTCCACCAAGAGGGGAAATAAATCAAAAATTTTCCAATGAAATCAGATAATGGCATGGTTCTCTCATTTATCAAAGGGTTGATTTTTAAGGTCTTTGATTTCACCGAATGAACGGGGAGATAAATGTACCAAGAACCCCTAAGGAACTAGCTCACAACAGCCAATGCCAGTGCATATAGAATGATAAAGGCAAATAAGATAATAATAATAATAATAATAAGACATAATATTCAGGGCAAGGAGATGGCTTTCAAATAATAATAATAACTTTATTTATATAGCACTTTTCAAAACACAGTTACAAAGTGCTTATTAATAATCCTCTACTTGTCTGACCGTGATTTTTAACTGCAATTTGTGTTTACTATTAACCCTACAGACACAACTTTCACATTTCAAGATAATATCCAAAACTATTTATTTCAAAAGAGGCCCTGAGTGCCTTGGTTCACTTCTTAATTTATGTGCCACCAAAAAATGTCACTCTATTCAGCTCACCATTATTACAATAAATGGTTCAGGATTAAAGGGCACAGCCAGCTATTTGAATAATGTAGAGTCTTATTACTAGTCTTACTATTGTATAAAATGAAAGCCTTATTGCCAAGATAACCTTGACTTTGTAATGTTTGTGCAAGCCTATGTTATTGCTTTTCAGGCCATCCAGGTCTCCTCAGTCTAACTCCTCCTTGAGTATTACAGGTACTTTGGTGCAATCAAAAGAACAGATTTGCGAGTATTTTGTTGTTCATGCAGTTTTACCATCACCGTTTCCATGTCTCCCAAACAACCAACCATGCCCTTTATCACATGCATAGATTAATAGTGTTAAACGTCTTGCATATCATTTCTAAATCCAATACTTTCCATATTGGTGTGAGTTATAGTTACATTGTCCCAGGAACAATGCGTTAGATGGTTAGACTCTCCTCTCTGGGGTTTATGGAGCACATCATAGCTTTCCATTGTTACATTCTCAAGCTGTCATAACAAAAAAAAAAGTTGGGAAAAAAAGCCAAGGAAGCTACGACTTTCATTCCATGAAACCCCCCTCCGCCCAGGGGCCAGAGAGCGTCAGTGTGAGCTATCCACCTACCGTAGAGCAGGGTCCACCACAGTCAAGAAACACGAGGCACACACAAGACAGACACAAAGCGAAAAAGAAGGAGAGCAGAGAGAGGAAGAGGTTCAACTCACAAGACACCAGGACCAAACACGCTACAAAAGAGAGGCAGTCAACAACACCATCACCACCACCACAATTATGATGAGAAATGACACGCTCGCTTACTGTTTCACAGAATTACCCTGTCTCACTTCCAGCCAGGGACAATAACTCACATTGTGGACACAAATAATTGATTGTTTTAATTAACTGTCACTGGTGCGCATGGGAAATCTATATGGTGATATGTCAGTTGATTAAGTTCCAAATTAATTGCTGGCTTTTCTAAAGTTTTATCCTCTATTCTCTTCCAAAATCTTCCAATAGGTCTGTGGGCCTTATGTCTGCATCTATTATCTTTAATCCTAAAATGGAGCTTTTTGTACTTGCGACATCGCAAAGGCAACTTTCCACTTCGCAATACTCAATTATTCCTAGCCATTACAATGTGTGTCATTTTTCACCACTGACCACAATGGAATACGTCACACATTTTAAACGACCACAACAACAACATCAAAGAAATGGAGGGGAAGGGAGCTCTCCTTGTGTCCTCCAAAGCCTGGCCTAAGAGCTGCTGGTAAAAGATCAAAGGTGGTTAGCTACAGACATTTTGAAATTAATAATAACTCAATAATAAATGGCATATTCAAAGAAATCATGACAGAAACTTGAACATTATTGTTCAAATAAATGACGTCAATGCGTCCTGTTAGAAGGTAGCATAAAGGAAAAGAAGATCACTGTGTGACCCCAAAACATCTAGACTGTTACCCTGAGTCTCACTCTGTTGTGCCCTGGTGAGCATGTAGGAAGCACGAGGCGTCATACCTCGCCACCCTGCATGTTCTTCATGTTGAACCCGTCCTTGCCCTTCTTCCCTTTCTTGTTCTTCTTCTTCTTACAGCAGCATTTCTTGATTATGCAGAAGCAGCAGGTGAGGATGAGCAAGGCGGCCACGACAGCGATGGCAATCAGAGCCCATGGAGGCACTGTCATTTAAAAAAGAAAAAACAGAGGGAAAACTGATGTCCAGCTATAACTTTTGGTATTTCTCACAAATAAAGTAAATGGTGAATCTTGGCAGGAATGTGTTCGCTGTGGATGTACGAGAGAGGCGGGGATGAGGGATTTTTGTTGCAACTTACATGGAATTTTATCAATTTCATTCAAGAACTTGCTCTTGATTTCTTCAAACATGTCGTTCTTGTTGATCTCTGTGTTGTTGGAGCCGGAGGTGTCTGCCACAGTGGAGACGATGGCCGGGGCGGGAGCCATGGTCACGGTGGTGGCACCCGTGGGCTCTGCGGCCACCATGGCCTCCGGCTTCTTCTTGAACAAGTTAAACTTCATTGTCAAAGACTAGGCACAGGGTCCCTGAGACACACAGGGCGCAGACAGAGAGGGACAGCGGACATCAGAAGACAAGCAATGCGAAACAGCTGAAGTGTGTAGGCAATGGTCATGAACTCAGCGATGAGATTTCTCTATGGGAGAACAAATCCCACCAGAGAGTATCTGAATGACAAGAGTGTAGCATGTTTTATCATGATTTGAATAAAAAGAGTATATTTTGTTTTCCTCCTGTCACCTAAGGATTTGGGTTATTATGTATTACTGAAATTTAAAGACCATATAGTTTATGAGAGTATCAAAACTTGAATTTCATGCAAACCATTAGAGAATTTAATACCCAGTTAAAGGAGTGCTGAGTAAGAAAACGAAGGCCGTCCCTGATGACTAAGCATTAAGGCCTAACTGTCAGCCTTTCCTCTGAATCAGTACAATTATACAGCGACTTCTGGCCGAGTGGTCCAAAGGGAAAGGTAGAGAAACTGACATGCACAGATAATAGACCATGAGGATAAAAGATAGAGATTGTTTTTTAATGTTCATCTATAAAATACTGTAGCTTCTTCAGTGCTTAACTCAAGAATAAAGATAATCCCATTTGTTTGAGAAATGAGATGTGCTGCAAGAATCCTTTAATGTCAATGAAGCCACTCAAGCCCGAGAAAGATAGAGAGATAGATACATAGATAGATAGATCGACAGAGAAAAAAAGAGAGAGAGAGAGAGAGAGACATTATAACCAGCACAGTGCATTGTCAGTGAAGGATTAAACAAATCAACGATGGGGACGAGCACAAATTCTCAATGGAGGATTGTCACAGGATATGAGCGCCCTCCATCAAAAGTCAGACCAAACACATCCATTATGCTGATGATGTGAGAATTTACAATCTCTGTGAGGAATGAGCAGAAACCGAGGTGATTATGCCTCCCTTCTGAAAGCAATGATCTGCCAGAATTGAATGAGATCCTCCTGAGTGAACCAGGTTTCTGTGGACTGAATCCTAATAGGGCCATCGCATAATTTAAAATAATTCCCCCTGGCACAGGTGATATGGGAAGGCAGATAATTCATATCCTAAGATTATCCTTCATGTCTCTGTCATGCCTATGTCTGAATTTAGAACAATAAATAACATTCTCAATACTTTTTGAATAGATTTTTACCGGTAATTATGTTTATTTGTATTTGAGATTTCACAACTAAGTGATCATCAAATGCATCAAATTAAAATAAATGAGTAAATAATAGCAAACAAAAATATGGAGGGTACCATACATTATCCTAACCACACCTTGATCCTTATTATATTGCAATAAATAAACTAATCTAAACACTAATCCTAAGAAAATGCGGTGGCTGCCAAACAAATCAGCCTGACCACAATCAGAGACTGATATAACAAGAAACTCTGCAGAATGGTCATGCTTCCCATTCTCTGGAAATTCAATACACCGCAAACAGCTGACAAAATCAATTTACCTCTCAGGCCCAAGTGAGCGTTATATTATTTATTCTCAGTCTGCTCTTTGCATCAGTGAGAGTGACACCAGCATGTTATTAGCATTTACAGCTGATGGTGGAGGTGTTGATGCTCTCGTCTAAATGAAGCCCGCCGTGTGTGTATTCACAAAATAGAAAAATGTGTGCTGCAGATAACTGGAGGCATTTGAGAACTGTAGCATTAATTCTCTTTGGATTAAATCACAACCCATGCGCCGCAATTTGGTGCAGAGAAAGAGAATTCATTCTCCTCGTGGTCATTTATCAGATTCCTCGGCTTAGACAGCAATTACTCTAATAAGGATATTGGGAGCGCTAAGCAACAGCCCGATGACTTAGATACTATCAGCAGGCATCTTTTTCATTGCAGTATGATACATTTACAGGATATAAAAATGACACTAGGCTGGTGACTTGGAGTATTTCCACATCAGTCTGTCTTGTAGTCAGTGTCCAAGCCGCTATTTGAAAATGCAATCCGGTTGTTGCAAGGAAAATGAGTTAGGCAAACATTCCCAGTACTGAACAACATTGTAATGGATACTGCCTTTGTGCTTTTAACCCACCCACTCAACATAATGCTACAAGAATAATTGGCAAATTGTTCCCCTATGACCATTGACTTGCTCCGTATCTCTATTGCCTCTATGGCTTATGGAGCAAGAAATCGTAGGAAAAAATCACAACAAAGTGCTCAAATTTGCAGACGTGATAATATCCATTTATCCAAGATCCATTTTTTTTGCGCAATAACAGAAGAAGCCATGAAATTAATAGATTTCCTAACAACCAAAGAGATGCATTACTTGATTCCCTCTGTGTCTTATTGCTTAATGAACTTACCCAATAAGAAATAAGTCTACCATTTATTCTTAATGCTGTAAAGGCTTAGAATGAAAATAAATAAATAACCAAAACGCCCATGTGCAGGAATAAAGACAAGACAAATTGTGTGTATGTGTCTGTTTGAGCCTGTGTTTCTGCATGTGTGTATGTGCGAGCGTGTGTACGCATGTGTGCGTGTCACTGTGGCTCCCAAATGTTGTAAGCTTTCTAGAGGATTTTCATCTCGCTCTAAAAGCGCTGAAAGAGAAACGATCTGTCTCAGTTTAAGAGACAGGCAATTTCTATCCACCATCTAAATGAGCAAGGGAGACAACTGAGTGCAGTGCAGGGTTTCACTGCTGCTAACACACACAGCTTAACCTGAATTACATGTGTCGAGCTAGAAAAACATACAGTGAACCTCTTACTGTGGGGCATTTTCAGAGCAGCATTGGCAAAGTGTTGAGATTATGGTATTTCAGTCAATGAATGTAGAAAGACAATGACGTAGACTACAGTACATATGAAGAGTGTAGTCATTTCAGCTGTGACAAAGTATCATTACATTAAAGTGAACATGGATCAGTAGAAATGGTATTTCATTAGCATAGTTCACTGTCAGTGTCTGGTAAACACAAACATGATGTAACCTCATCTTCATCAACTCACAGGCCGCAGATCAATAAGTGTTGCATTCCCAACATGTGTATTTTAGAGTGGGCCTAAATCCTCTCAAATCCTCTCATCTGTTCTACCAACTCAACTCTCTCCATCGGTTGTATCGGTGTTTGAATGCATGTGATTCAAATAGTTACAGGCGTGTGTGCTGTGGGCCAGCAGATCATTGTTGCTAAGCAATCCTGATAGTGTCTATCAGCTATCCAGTATCACCCACAACCTGCCTATAACCAGGATGACCAGCCAATCAAATAACCAATTGGCTCAAGGCCAGTCTCGCATCACTGACGGAGAGGTTGGCATGGACACGATATGAATACCTGTCCTGCTCCCTGTCCAGCTATGATGCATGATGATTACGATTAAAGTTTTAGCTGTAACATGGGTCCCTCCCAACAGGATAATTAATGACTTTATCACATTTTCTCTGCAGTTCATCTGCCCATAAGAAATTGTCATACATTTATACTCTCCTTAGCTGATCACCACTGATGAAACATACCTGCAGTTCTAATAAATATAGATTTCTGGTGAAGAAAAGCTACAATACAATGTTGCTGTATTTCCCTCACATAGCTTCCTTGCTTCATCTCCCTCCCCTAATCCACTGATTCAGTTCAGGAATAACTCAACACACCAACTTCCAATAACTTAGCATATGCCGTCTGTTCTCATTTAAATGAGTAGCGATGAGGTTGAATGGAGGTACAGCAATACACGTCCATGTGCCTCCTCTTTCTGTAGACCAGTGTTTACCCCTGCTCCATTAGCACTCAGCCCTTATCTGCCTTTAGATTTCTGCAGTTCAGCACTGGCCAGCACCAATCAGCCACAAATACATTAAGGCTCTGTAACATCCACACCATACTGATGCACAAGGATTTTCAAACACTCCCTGGATACAGAGAATATGATATAAGAATAATTCACTTGTTACTCAGGTTGAGGATAATCAGAATAGAGTATCTAAGTTCCTCTAAGATAGCCATCCTATAGTTCTTACATTCACATTACATCTACTGCTCTTAATCTTCACAGGAATCCCAACAGGGCAGTAGGTGAAAAAAAACTTACCAGTCAAATGTAGTATTCCCCCTTGCAGGGTGGCCCATCCAATATCAATGACTGTTTGGGCTATAGTTCTTCAGTGCTGTGGTAACATAGTCTGATCTCTCCCATAAGCAGAGACTGCAGTCTCCTCTCACTTCTCTCCACTGCAGCACTACACCCCCCCTCCTCCTATGCACACCATCTCCCCCATTTTCCACCCTCCCGTCACACACCTCCCTCTCTCAAATCCCTACTCCCTCTCTGTCTCTCCCTCAATCTACTCATGCACACAGTCTCGCTTTACCTCTTTCTCTCTGTCTCTCTCTCCAGCCTCATTTGCGATGCTGCTCACACAGATGAATGCAGCATGCCACTCTTTGGTCTAGCGTCGGAGGGCAATCGTAAAAGATCAATATGCAAAAGCTTTGGGGGCTTTGTGCAGTGCCGAGTAAAGCCACTGTTTGCACGGAGAGAGATGGAGAACAGCGAGGTAGAGGTGGCTGAGGTAGCTGCTAACGTGCAAGAGAGGAGGACGGCTTGCAAACTCTTAAGGGTGTGCTGACTTTACAAAGTCAACTCTGAACAGTACAAAAGATCCCACCCATTCATTTCAGAGGATGCTTTGAGATGCAGCCAATTCCCGGTGCATTATCAGTATCAATATGATATAACCCTCTGGAGAGGTCCTCCCTCGTCACCTGTCAAACCCATTCAGAATGAGCAACACTGGAGCTGGGACTGATTAGGTGAACCTGTCTGCCTCCCACTCATCCCAGAGGAGACTGGTCAATGATGATAAGATGTCAGCAGATAGGCTGGTTACAGAGGCTCGTATCCAGTTACAATATAAACAAATGCATGTCTGGCTAAAACCATTGCATTATGACACAAATGATATAATCGTACCTAAACGTGTGACTGTGAGTTATATCTGTGCAAATGTAGAGATTAGAATATTAGATGGGAATTTGACTCATAAGCAATAAAAGTTGGGTAAACGCTGTAAGCCCTCACAGCATGTCACATTCATACTGCAAGCTGAATAGGTTTCAGATGCGTGAATCATCATTCTGTTTAACTTATGGCAAGTTGGCTCACTCCAAGTCAGATTTTATCAAAACGTTCACAAAGAAATTGCCTCTGTTTAAAAGCCATATCGATAAAAGAGCAATCTGAGGACATACTATTTTAAAGTTTGAATGCATGAATGAACAAATAAGCCAAAAGGTTCCTCATGTAGTTACTACTGTACTGCCCTTCCAGCCCCATATTTAGGCATATTCAATTCCAGCATTCAATCTGCTTTCCCTGCACAAACCCTCTCTCCCTCCTCAGTCTCCTTGGGGAAATACCTCTGTGTGTTCATGTTCAGACAGCAGCTGTCAGGAGCCAGAGTGGGGTGGCTCCTTTCACTTAGTTTCACAGTGCAATTATCTCCTTCTGCCAGAGGGGGGCATGAAGCTCACTGAAAGTTGCTGCATCACATAGGCATCACAGTTTTTAATTGTACCACATGACTGCAAATTGAGCCCAGAGATAGTTGTGCTGTTAGGTCCGATGCCTCTGGAGCCACATGTGTTCCCCTGCTGGTGTAGGATCAAATCACCCCAGAACTTTCTCTTCCCACTCTGTCTCCATCTGCTTTCCAACTGTCTAAATGAAGAAAAAATGCTAAAAGAGAGTCGACTGCCCGCTCTCTTTTTAAATATAATAACATTTAACTATAACTTTCTCCAATGGTCCAATGGTCTCCATGTAAAAAAAAATGCGAAAAACAGACTTTTTTGAACGGGGTTGGATGTTTCTTTGAGTTTCTTGAGTTTAAAATGAACAGAAATCCTGGGTTTCTCAGCATCTATATCCTAGGATGCAGAGTTAAGTGACCTTGCCACCAAATAGCAAGCTCAGTGCCTCAAATGAGAGGTTATCGAGTTAGTGGGCTGGGTAGACTGAGGTGAGAATGACGGGGCATTACTGTAAG